>NC_091448.1:8877145-9190505 GCF_964237555.1 Oryctolagus cuniculus | reverse complement strand
ATAGGAAGTGGAGCAACCAGGAGTCAAACCAGTGCCCACATGGGATGCTGGCACTGCAGGTGGTGGCTTTATCCACTATGCCACAGCATCGGCCCCATCCCTATGGAGTCTCAGAGCTGTTCCTTTTTTGCTTGCCTCTTCCTTCAGCCAGGAATTGGAAAGGGAGTGGGGCAGGAGAGAGTGTGTCATAGAGAAAATGGGGCTGAGAAATTTTCAATTGAACGAGTTCTGTCTTGGCTTATAGTTCTCATTGTTTCAAGGATGTTGTTTTAGCCATGGTTCCTCAGAAAGCAGAAGCTCATGATTCATCAGGAACTGTGATCTCAAAGCAGAAGTGAGGGACAGGGCTAGGGAAACAAATCAAGGGAGAAAACAAAAATAAGGTTTTTTTGTTCAGTTGATCAATGTCAGGAGAACTGGTCTTTGAATCCTATGGAATCTTTTGCAAAGCTGCTTTGCATGAGCATTTAGATTGACCTTGCCCAACGGAAAGAAACTTTCAACTGTTGGCTTCCATGTACCAAGGTTTGTCCCTGGGGACACTGGCCCTCCTAAACTTCCAGGGTGAATGTGCATGAACACCAGGAGAGTTTCTGCTGCAGAATCACAGCAGAACCTGGGAGTCTGCCACAAGAATGCTACCTGGGCTGCAGATGAGGTGGGGCCAAGTTGTACCTGCAGGAAGCTTTTTGGCACCTATGCACAGCTCAGCTGGAGCAGTAGCCAAAGTCAGTGAACAAAGAGGTTTAGAGGATCAGTTAGGATGCATCACAGGTGTCTGACATACGTGCTTTCCCAGGTTCTTTGGCAAGACTCTCCAGCCTCAATTCCAGGTATATGCAAAACTCTTCATCAGCTACTTCCCTTCCAATATCCTGGTGCCATAGAGTCTCACTTCTTACAACTTCTCACCTCTTGATGGTTGGAGTCCCATTTCTCTCTACCTGATAGTGCTTTGGGGCAGGACCTAAATGGATCCAAGCCAGCTCTCTGTCTCCTACTGAAGCTCATGTCTGCTCCTGAAAGAATAATCACACATTCCTTGGCCCACTGTGGAAGAGAAGAGCCGATACTCCTGAAACAAACAAACAAAAAATTCAATTCATTTCTGTACCATCACCCAAAGCTTCCCAAACTTGTTTTCTTGCCGATCAGATTTCCTTGGGTAGAAATCAGACCACAGTCTGCCATGTTGTCAAAGAAGACGGCAAAGCATCTGTAATGAAGTCTCACTTTCAAGCTGTTTTCTTGTAAGTGAAAATTACTTTGATTAGTGATAGCCTTTAAGGTGATAAACATAACTGGAAGAATCTGATGGAAAAATAAGAAATATGGTTTTTCTAAACTAGAATGAGGCATTAATGAAATATTTTGCAAGTCTATGAAATCCTTAAAACATTGCAAATTGGGGCATGTGCTGTGGCATGGGGCTGGCACTGTGGCATGGGCCTGGCACTGTGGCATAGTGGGTAAGCCTCCACCTGCAGTGGAGGAATCCCATATGGGAATCGTTTGAGTCCTGGCTGCTCCACTTCTGAACCAGCTGTCTCCTATAGCCTGGGAAAGCAGTAGAAGATAGTCCAAATCCTTGGGCCCCTGTACCTTGCAAGGAATATCCAGAAGAAGACCCTGGCTCCTGGCTTTGGACTAGCTTTGGAGCTCTTGCAGACATTTGGGGAGTGAACCAGCAGATGGAAGACCTCTCTCTATCTGCCTCTGCCTCTCTGTAACTCTACCTTTCCAATAAATAAATAAATTTTTAAAAAATTGCAATTCATTGCTTCTAGATGCTGGTTGGATTTACTGTACCATTGGTAGGTGACCAGTCCTCTCATATACCTCCAAAATGTTCTAGTTCTTACTAGTTTCAGGAAGTAATTGGACAACTCTGGAAGATATCCATATATTTTAATTTGGTAAGGATTAAAAAAAAAAACAGGAAACACTTCCATTACTTTAGTGATATAGAATACAAGGCAGAGCTGGTTTTATTTTTGTCCTTGTTATGGTTTCCAGCAAAATTATTTGCATAATATATCATAGCAATTACCTGCTAAAGGAGAATTTGAAATCAGTCCAACATTCTCTGATTTTTCCTTATTAGAAAAATTTATGGTCAAGAAAAATACATCTAATAAGACTTTTATAGAGTTATTGTTGCTTAGATTGGAGAAAAAAAATAAACTTCAAGGAACTCAAAACTGTAAAGTATAGAAACATACTAATGTCAGTGAGCTTGTATTAGGATCAGAAAGAGATAGCAAATGGAATAGAGGAGACAATTAGGACAAATATTCTATCATGAGAGAGGCTACCTGTGTAGTAGTTGTGTAAATTAAATTTCACCTTTCATAGCACGGAATGATGAAGTTAGCAGCTTTAACGGTCAACAGGGATGATGCCAACTGGTGGCGTTTTTTGCATACAAACACTCAAGTATAGTAGAGACCATGCAGCTCCGAGCAACAGCGAAGCTGGGTAACTTAATCAACAGGGTATTGTGTGTGCGTAGTGAAGCCGATGACAGAGCATGGCTTTGTCCCTCAAGCTTATTGCATCCAGATCATTCTCAGGGTACTAGTGCAAAAACTGAAAGTCATTAGTGGTCAGTTTGGCCTAAACTTTTCCTGGACCCATCACAAGTGCTCTGTTATTTCATTAAAAAGCCTCAAATTGCTTATTATTTTAACCACAGTGAGGGACTTCCTAAATAATTCCTTTTTGCCAAGGATCAGGTTCATCTTTAAGTCTACAATGCCTACATATCATTTGTGCTGTTTTCTCAGAAGTAATGCTTTCATTACTATAAATGAGTAGCTACTTTGATTTATCCCACATAAAGTTTGGTTAAAAAGACTTCATCAGAGGATATTTAGGATTTTGTTTTGTCTTGCTTTATTTATGCTCTCTATGCTAATGATCTGGAAAAAAAACATTATTTCATTATTATTTTCTTCCTTCCAGAGTACAATGTCAGCAACCACCACAGCAATATTCCTGTATTTTACAAGAGGCCCACTAGCTAGCAGCAGTAAACAGACGTCTTTAAAATTAATATCCAATATTGAGGTGTCTTGCTTCGGCAAATGATAAGCATCTCTTTCCAATCTGTCCTTTTCTTTATGGTGATTTTAAGTTTGAAAACTTGTTCCACCATTTCCTCAGACATCACACCCACCAAGTCATGTTGAGTTAAATGGATCAATCAAATATTTTCCGACACTGGAGGGCACTCAGAACTCACAGGACCCACATGGAAAATTGCAAATCCTATATGCTTTCCTCCAGGTTTCTGCTATCTGTCCTCTTCCAACCATGAGGTTATAAAGGCTCGGCCAGCCCCTCTACTGGCTGTACAACAATCAGAGAAGTGAGAATGTTAGACTAATAACACAGGAACAAGTGATGCAAGGCAGTTCACCTGGGCCTCTCCATCTCCAGAGTACAGTTTGAATGACTCTGGTCCAAGGTTAGACTCTTAGAGTCTCAACTTTGTATGCTAAGCTATTATTTCGTGTGCACCAGATTCAAGTTATTTTATGAAGCAAAGAATATAGCTTAATCTGATACTTAGAATTCATTACCTCGGGACACAGGGCTTTGGAGGGCCAATTAGAATGTTTTGTAAAACATTTTTAGTAACAAACATTCCTATTTTCCTGGAAAAAGCAATTATAAAACATTTTATTTTAATTATGCTTAATATCTCAGCCACCTTATGCATCATTAGATCTGTAACTTACATATTTAATGAAAACCTTATTTGACCTCCATTAAATTTTTAAATGCAAATTTCCATTCCGCAGTAAACACACTTTTCAGTGAGTAGCTATCTGTCTTCTTGCATCCACTAATAAAGCAACATTATTCGTTAGTTTCATTTTATTGTTCTACAATGCATTGCTGCAAATGCTAACTCTCAAATCCATCCAGTGTTTACTTTGGTTTTCTGTCTAAGATGGTTTGAATGCACTGAAAATTGCTTTAACTACTGAGAGCAAAGTGAGCTAAAGTTTAGCTTTCAATTAAGGTAGACTGGTGCTGTGTGTATCATGATAGCCGATGTGCTTAATAGCAAGACTTCCCCAAAGCAGGTGATACATTAGTGGCATTCTTTATGTGCTAGATTCAGGTAAGGGCCATTGTCATTATCCCTTTTTTTCTCCTGAATCCTAGAATTCATACCTGGGGATGATGATCTTATTACTCAGTATCACAAAAGTAAAGGTTCGAGCTCTGTTCCATCTGTCTCATATAATTCTTCCTTCCAGGTATTCGAGTTCTGAGGGATTTGAGAGTTATCTACACCAAAGGTAAGCAAACAAATCCAGAACCTTTGTTAAACTTTGCCCTTGGAGGGCCAGCGTTGTGATTCAGTGTGTTACAGTGCCATCTGCAGCATCAGCATGCCATATAGGCGTTGGTTTGTGTCCCGGCTGCTCAACTTCTGATTCAGCGACCTGTTAATGTGCCTGGGAAAGCAGTGGAGGATAACCCAAGTCCTTGGGTCCCTGTACTCATATGAGAGACCTGGAAGAAGATCCTAGCCCCTGACTTTGGATCAGCCCAGCTCTAGCCATTGTGGCCATTAGGGAGCGAACTGACAGATGGGGGATTCTCTCTCTCTCTCTCTCTCTCTCTCTCTCTCTCTCTCTCATTTCTCCTTCTTTCTGTCTCTCTCTAAGTCTGCCTTTCAATAAATAAATAAATCTTAAAAAATATTGCGGTGGTTCTCTAAATGACTTTTGGCTGCTCATGTTCCCGAACCACATCTTCAAACAGATGATTCACTCTCAAATCTTTATTTAGAATTCCCATGCTTGTGTGGAATGCCTGGGTATCAGCTTTTTTTGTGTGTGTGTATTTGCTCGGGACAACTTTCCCCAACTTCATCATGTCTAAGTAGAATTACTTTAGGTTTGTTTTTTCATCATCTTTGTTCTGTTGCTCACAAGCTCCTTGGCTCCAAAGTTCTTGCCTGTTATGTATAAGCACCTTCATTACCTCCTAACTACCTGTAGCCCAGAGGGAGCCATAACAAGTTCCCTGCGTTGATCTATTCTGGTGAGGCTCAGGAAGAGATGTGCAATGCAAACTTTGGAATAAATAAAAATATACTGGGGCTGGCATTGTGGCACTGTGGGTTAAAACACCACTTGTGATACTAGCACGCCATATTGGAGTGCCACTTCCAGTTCTGACTACTTTGCTTCTGATCCAGCACCCGGAAAATGGGACTGGGAAGACAGAAGAAGATGGCTCAAGTATTTGGGTTCCTGCCATCTATGAGGGAGGCTCAGATGGAAACCCTGGCTCCTGGCTTCATTTTGCTCCAGCCCTGGCCATTGCCTTAATTTAGGGAGTTGACCAGCAGATGGGCAATCTCCCCTTTTCTCTCTCCCTATCTCTCCATCACTCTGCCTTTCCAAAAAATAATTTTTAACAAGAAAAATCAATTTGTGAGATCATAATTTTATTTTTTTAAAAAATAGACAGTAGGAAGATAGAATTACATTGAAGTGAGTGTGTCTCACTCTTAGACACACACAGAGTTATGACAGCAGAATAGTAGAAATATTGGTACTTTTTAATTTAAAATATTGAAAGATCTGAGTTAACATTATAGTTCTGAATTTTATTAGGTGATTTTTGAGAAGGTACATAGCATTTCCTCATTTCAGTTTTCCATTAGAAAACCATAGTGCTGTCTACCTGTTGGATGGATCCTTTGCTCATTGCAGCCATATGTCAAATCATAGCAATCAAATACTAAAAGAAAAAACAAAAAAGTACTATGGTGGTGCCTTTACCATGAACTTTTAACAAACTGAGAATAACAGGTGGGCAGAATTTTCTTCTGTATGATTTTCTTAGAATAGAATCTATTTATTAGTGATTTATGCTACAGTAAAAGATATTGATTATCCAGGAAAAATGCGGAGTAATATAAATAACTAAAATGTGTGTTTCTCTCTATCAAATATGTATGTAAATGCAAACCCAATACTACCCTGCCATCTTGTGGTAGCATGAAAGTTGACTGTTATAGTATTTTCTTATGAGTAATGAGAAAAAAATGCAACAGGACCATATGACCCCTCTTACCCAAACAGGCAAATTAATTAATTAATATTTTGTTATTTTTTAAACATTTATTTAAGTTATACAAGTTTCAAATATTTCATATGTACAGATTTAGGAACATAGGGATACTCCCCATTCCACTCTCCCTTTCACTCATGCCACAAACTTTCTTCCTCCTCCCTCTCCCATTCCCACTCTTCCTTTTTATGGGGATTATTTCCAGTTTACATATTGATCATAAAGTTAACCCTACACTAACTAAAAGAGTTCAACAAATAGTATGAAGACATAAAAACACTATTCCTCAACAGTAGAGACAAGGGTGGTAAACAATCATTGAATCTCAAAATGTCCATTTCACTCCAAAATATTGCATTTTAGGTACTCTGTTAGTTACCCCAGATCAGGGAAAATATATTATAGCTGTCTTTTTGAGACTGGCTTATTTCACTAAGTATAATGGTTCCCAGATGAATCCATTTTGTTTCAAAAGACAGGATTTCTTCATTTTTTAACAGCTGAGTAGTACTCCATGGTGTATATATCCCATAATTTCTTTATCCATTCTTCAGCTAATGGATATCTGGGTTGATTCTGTATCTTAGCCATTTTGAAGTGAGCTGCAATGTACATTGGGTTACAGATAACTCTTTCATATGCTGATTTCTTTTGGTTTGGGTAAGTTCCCAGAAGTGCATTGGCTGGATCATATGGTAGGTCTATATTTTGATTTCTGAAGTATCTTCATACTATCTTCCATAGTGGCTGCACCAGCTTATATTCCCATGAACAGTTGACTTCTTTATGAGAGCCATTTTAACTGGAGTGCAGTGAAACCTCTTGTAGTTTTGATTTGCATTTCCCTGATGGCTAGTGATCTTGAACATTTTTTTTCAACTGTCTGTTGGCTATTTAAATTTCCTCCCTTGAAAAGTTCCTGTTCAAGTCCTTTGCCTATTTCTTAACTAGATTGTTTTTGTTGTTGTTGTGTTGAATTTCTTGAGCTCTTTATAGATTCTGGATGTTAACCTTTATCAGTTGCATAGTTTATAAATATTTTCTCCCATTCTATTGGCTACCTCTTAACTTTGCTGAGCGTTTCTTTTGCAGTGCAGAAGCTTCTCAGCTTGATGTAATCCCATTTGTCATTTTGGGGTCTTTTCCAAGAAGCCTTTGACTATGCCAATATTTTCAGAGTTTCCTCAAATGTTCTCTACTAAGTTGATGGTATCAGGTTGTAGATTTAAGTCTTCAATCCATTTTGAGTGGAATTTTGTGTAAGGTGAAAGAATGGATCTAGTTTCATAGTTCTGCATGCAGAGATCCTGTTTTCTACTTATTTATTTTGAAAATCAGAGTGACAGAGAGAGAGAGAGAGAGAGAGAGAGAGAGAGAAGGAGAGAGAGAGAGAGAGAGAGAGAGAGAGAGAGAGAGAGAGAGAGATTCCATCTACTAGCTCACTTCCAGGCCAAAGTCAAGAGTCCAGAGCCTCATTCAGGTCTCCCACATGAGTTTCAGGGGCTCAAAAACTTGGGACATTCTCTGCTGCTTTTCCGCAGCCATTAACAGGGAAGTGCATCTAATGTGGAGATGTTGGGAGATGAACCAGTGTTCATACGGGATGTTGGTGTTGAAGGCAGTGGCTTTGCCTGCTATACAACAGTAGTGGCCCCAGATAAATCAATTTAAACACTCAGAGAAAAACACAGAATGAAGAGTTTTTTATCAACATACACTTTATTGAGCAATCTTGGTTTTTTTTGTAATTGAATGGATGAAGTTTGTTTCTTAACAATGAATAATTCTTCCAACATCTTTTATTGGGTATTTTCTTCTTATACAGCAAATATTGTGTTAGTCCCTGGAGGCACATGGACTAACAAGAATATCTGTGTGTCCTCAAGATACAACAGGACGGATATTATTACAATGTGAGGGCCTTGACTAAGAGATGCTACAGAAATCCTCTGGAGATTCACCTTGCTCAGAGCAGCACATTACAAAAGGGAAACCTTAAAAAGTGAGTAGAGGGGCCAGTGTATGGCCTATTGATTAAAATGCTGCTTGGGACACATGCACATCATGTCAGAGTGCCAGAACGTCTGATTCCAGTATCCTGCTGATATATACCCTAAGATACAGCAGGTGATGGCTCCAGCAGTTGAGTTCCTGTAACCTACATGGGAGACTTGGGTTTTGATTTCTTAATTGTAGACCTCAGCTCCAGACATGGCTGTTGCAGGCATTTGGAGAGTGAACCAATGGATGAGAGATCTGGGTCTCTGTTTCAAAAGGAAGAAAGGAAAGAAGGAAAAAGGAAGGAAGGAAGGAAGGAAGGAAGGAAGGAAGGAAGGAAGGAAGGAAGGAAATGGGTAGAAATTAGCCAAATTAGAACTATGGAGAACAGATCATTAAAAGGAATAAATCAAGGCAGTTTAATTTCCACTGTATTCACCACTCCTCTCCCAGGTGTTCTGCTAGGTGCTAAGATAATGTAGTAGACAGGGAAATATTATCCTTAGGAATATGAATGTTGCCCTCATAAAGGAAGGAATACAAATGAGATACATGTAATAGAAATGGGAGTGGCTTGTTTTCAAACACAGGGATTACCCTGATTTTGGACATCATAGAAGTTTTAAATGACCACCATGATGAAGGGATGCTTAATACAAAGAACAAAGGAAGAACGAGAGTTAAACCAACTAAAGGGAGCAATGACTGAAAAGAGGATCTTTTGAGGCACTGAAAACAGTATGAAGCCAAGGACTGAGTTTCACCATCATCCCTTTCCTGAGAAACAAGGAAGTCCTGTGTGGTTTGACCAAATGGTGCAATAGTTATGAAATGAGGCCTTTGTGATAGGTAAAATAGTGCCCAATCCCCCAGAATATTCACACAGTAATCAGACCCCACAGATATATTACATGGAAGAAAAGACTGGAAGGTGCATAACCCATGGATGACACAAGATTGCCCAGATAGGCTCAGTGGGGTCACATGAGCTCTTAAAAGCAAGAGAGGCAAGAAAAGCAGTGAGTCAGAAAAATGAGATGGAGGAAGAAAGAGAGTCAGCAAGTGAGAGAGAGCGGACATAGGGATGTAGTGCCCTGTAACACTAGAAAGGCAAGGCATGGCCAGCGCCCTGGCTCACTTGGCTAATCCTCCTCCTGCGGTGCCGGCACCCTGGGTTCTAGTCCCGGTTGGGGTGCCGGTTCTGTCCAGGTTGCTCCTCTTCCAGTCCAGCTCTCTGCTGTGGCCCGGGAGTGCAGTGGAGGATGGCCCAGTTCCTTGGACCCTGCACCCACATGGGAGACCAGGAAGAAGTACCTGGCTCCTGGCTTCGGATCGGCACAGTGCACCAGCTGTAGTGGCCATTTTGGGGGTGAACCAATGGAAGGAAGACCTTTCTTTCTCTCTCTCTCACTGTCTAACTCTGCCTGTCAAAAAAAAAAAAAAAAAAAAGGAAAAAAGAAAGAAAGAGAGAGAGAGAGAGAAAAGCAAGGCACAATGAGTCTAAACAATGCAGTTCTTAGGAAGGGGTTTGAGGGAGAGAAACAAGCAGGGAGGGAAGTATGATTATCTTGTGAGAGCTGTACCAGAGGGGCTGGAGCTGTGGCACAGTGGTTTAAAATCCTGGCCTGCAGCACCAGCACCCATATTGGAGCCAGTTCAAATCCTGGCTGCTCCACTTCCAGTCCAGATCCCTGCTAATGCACCTGGGAAAGCAGAAGAGGATAGTCCAAGTGCTTGAGCCCATGCACCCTCATGGGAGTCCTGGACGTAGCTCTTGATTCCTGGTTTTGGATCAGCTCATCTCTGGCTGTTGCAGCCATTTGGGAGATGAACCAACAGATGGAAGACCTCTCTGTCTCTACCTCTCTCTGTAACTCTGACATTCAAATAAATAAAATAAATCTTGAAAAAAAAACTGTGCCTATGAAATACATGAAAACTGTTCTTTTTATATTAATATTTTTAATTTAAAAATAAAGTATTTATTTTTAAATAAATAATTTAAAATAATAATTTATATATAAATATATAAATAATTAATTTAAAAATAATTTATTTTTAAATAAATAATTTAAAAATAAAGTATCCGATTCCTGGATTTTAGCACAGTGGATTTCTGCCTTAAAGAACCAAAAGATAATCAGGGCCAGTGCTTTGGTGTCATAGGTTGAGCTTCTGCCTGCGGCGCCCCCATTCCATATGAGCGCTGGTTCAAGTCCCAGCTGCTCCTCTTCCAAGCCAGCTCTCTGCTATGGCCTGGGAAAGTAGTGGAAGATGGCCCAAGTCTTTGGCCCCTGCACCCATGTGGGAGACTGGGATGAAGCTCCTGGCTCCTGGCTTCAGCCTGGCTCAGCCCTGATTATTTGGAGAGTGAACCAACAGTTAGAAGGCTTTTCTCTCTCTGCCTCTGCCTCTGCCTCTCTTTCTCTGTAACTCCATCTTTCAAATAAAAAAAATATGTTTTTAAAAGAAGAAAACTGATTGTGTTTACTGCTTGATGTATGAGAATGAGAATGCAAACATGGGACTTGATATCAAAAGTATGAGTATTACTATAGACAATTTAAAAATAAATTCAGAGAAAAGAAAACTAGAGATTGGTTCATTAGTGACATAGTTCCATCTCAGAATGACTATGAGTGAGCACTGGAACAGCAGTCAGAAATTTTAATTGACACAATATACTTTTCTCTCAAAACTTGGTGACATCAAGAACTAAAAAATAGAATAGGTGGACAAAAGAAGCCTTCCTCTTATAAGTCACAGATTTTTGAAAAGGGTAAAGAAGGAAGGAAGAACACAATGGAAGAATATCAAGAATGAGAGAAAAGGGAGATTGTGCCATTAAGCAAAGAGAGATGGATGTTTCATTAAATACATAGTTTTTTTTTTAAATAATACAGTTCAACATTTCTATTATGTTTACCAAGATGTACAACCATCATCACATTCTAGTTTTAAGATATTTCTATCACCTGAAAAGAGCTTCATTTTTTCATTTTTCATTTGCAGTCATTCAATAGTTTTTGAATTTCTGTTTTTCAGACATTAGACTGAGTAGTGAGGATGCAATTTAACAAGAGAGAGTCACCTGACCCTTAGCTTCCAGTTGGGGGAGCATGGTTAAGTAACTGAGAAATTTCAAATAGTCCAATAGGGACACGCATTGTCCCATGATGTTACCAGTGGGGTTGAATATCTTTCTACTGGCATTGGTATTCAGGATTCCTCTGTCATACCCTAAGCACATTTCCCATGTTGTTAATCATATTCTGACTCACTGGTACCTTGCTTAATAGTCATAGTACTTGTGTGTTTTGCTTTGCATGTATTTTCTCCAATTTCCATTTTTCCATTCTATCGTGGTTTACAGCAACTTTTCCTTTAAGTATCCACATCTGATTTAAATATTAAAATTATTATGAAAAAGATGTGCCATATGCAGTTTTTCTACATTTCTTTTGCACTTTGGTTCTTTCTTTCTTGTTTGTTTGTTTGTTTAATCCAAATCTGAGATACTCTTTGTGAGATCTGGGATGTTAGGTTTTTCTTTCCTTGGAAATTAGTGCTATGTCTTGCACACAGCAAACACTGAGAAAGCATCTGTGACAAAATGACCGAATTAGGGACTTAATGAAATAAGTGATAGTTGCCTTTCTATGCGTATGTATGTTAAGCACATCACAGGGTAGAACTAACAGACATTCTGCTTTATCACAAGAAACTGCAAAATTGTTAAATGGACAACGTAACAAATTATATGGATGAGTTCATTGTGAAAGTTCCAATGTATCACTAGAAAGAAACGTATCATTTGTCAAGCAAGTAGTGTGAACTGAATGTCTGGAGAGATCTAAATCACCTGTACTGTCAAGAGCTGGGCTTCCTAGATGCATATCAACATCTGGACTCTAGAAGAAGCCTGAGTTAAAGTTTTAGTTGTATACCTGTAAGGTATAATGATAATACAGTGCAAATTTTTAATGTGTGAGGCTCAAGTCAGGTGGATTTTGATACTTTTAAACGTAAAATTCTGTCTTCTGCTCTCCTTAGATTCTGATATTTGTGATCTTTGCACTCCCATTGATTTTTCCATTAAACGACAGCTTGTTCAATTAGCATTTGACTCATCCCACCCCCTGGCTGACAGCTCCACCAAAGAACTGGTTACATGTCAGATATGCCCCAAGGTCAATTAGAAAGAACAAAGAAGACCTTGTTCTTAGATTTTCTATTTTTAAATGGACTCAGCCCACAGGCATTCTGATTTTTTCCAAACATGACCATTTCCCCAGTACCATGAAAATCTTTCAAGCTGAAAATCATGGCATAAATTTATACTATTTAACTGTCTAAGAGCTACACATCCTGCGCTCATATTCTTGATCATCTTCCTTTTGTTTTATCATTACCAAAATAATCATTGTGGAGGGGGTAATAATTTGGCACACAGAAAAATAATAAGGCAAAAGGAATTACAGAGCTGTGACATGAAATGCAATGTTCCAAAACAGAAAAAGAACACGAATGGAAAAACTGGTGGAATCCCAACAAGCCCTGAATTTAGTCAATAGACACAATCTACAGTAATGTACTAAAGTCGATTTCCTAAAATCAGATGTTACCATCGTGGAAAACGAGATGAGATGTATACAGGTGCTCTTGGTATTACCTTTGCAACTTTTCTGTATGTACAAAATTATCCCATAAGTTAAATGCTTGTTAATATTAAATATAAAAGTTGAAAGCCATACTTCACAATAAATTTTTTCAACTAATGATGTTATCCTTACTTCTAAGTTGATACTATTTTGCTAATTAGGTTTTGTTAACAGTATAGCTGGCAAGTTTTTCAGAAATGTTTGCCAAGTTGTGCAATTTTAGAACATCCTCGTAAATTTCTGTAGCTTTCAAAATGGCAAGAAGGCGTATTCTCCTCTCTAGCCACCAGGTGGAAGTATCAGCACACCAGTTAAAATTAGTTCTTCATTGGGAGGTTAAAATCTACAATTTGAAAATAAACGGCATTTAAAAAAATGTTATGATATGACGTTATTATATATACACAGTGAGAGTGAGAATCCAAGTATTGTGATGAAGATCAGGAGAGATATGAACTGGCTGTGGACAGGAGTCCTGATAGTGAGATAGCCAGAAATAAAGTGGAAAAAAAATCACCCACATATTTAAGCATTTCCAGACATGGATATAACTGCAGTTGAACAGATCGCACATCTGGAGAATTAACGGACATCTATCTTTCCCCAGACATAAGTGTAGCATGCAATGTCTGAAACTACCAAGGCATGGAGAGCTAAACTGATCGGCACGATGCTGTCAGTGCTACAGTTTAGGTGATTTTAAGTACAGGCAAACCATTTAGACTGAATGCTACCATTAAAAGACAAAATCTATATTCTTTCTGACCTCCTCTTCAGGAGACAAAAGCATTTTTTTGAAAAAAAAATTCAGCCAACAAAAAGTATAATTAGGAAGACATGTTATTAAAAGAAGAAAAAAGAATCAGAATACTCACCTATCAAAAGGCAAGATTGTTCTACAGCGTCCACTCTACAATTTCATCGGTCTGTTTGAAGAATCAGCCATTCTGGTGCTATAGGTACTATGCCAAGCAACTTCTCCGCTCTTCATATGAATTTTCTCAATAAAGATTGATACAAGAAGGAGAAAAACCCAGATTTAAAAAAAAAAACTATGTTATGCTCAACAAAACATAAAGTGAAATCTGTGTGATTCAGCCATAATCTGAGAGGTTACTTACTTTCTGCCATATGCTACATTCTGTTAAGTGTTCATGGTACTGAAATAACTGAATACTGATTAGCACTTGTTCATTGTTTAAATTATGTGAACATTTATATTGATATTCTGTGTAAAGTGTAACTCTGACTGCTTTTCAAGGAAAACTATGCTGTCCCAACTGGAGGGAAAACCCATACAGCAATAAAGGACTGAATGCAGATGCTAATCTTCAAAATCAAGATCCATCATCAACATTTTAGAAAGGAAAATCCTAAAACTGAAACATTTGCTATTTCATGTTATAACATGCTGTAGTATCTGTTTATACACATGAGATCTGCTTTCTTGTATTTGTGCACATATTCTCTGATATAGAAATTTTGACAAACTTGAGTAAGTTTTCCACATTGACTGATGACCCTATATATGCTATTGATCAGACTCTCAAAAAGATTCATTGACTTTTCTCATAAGTGATCAAATGCAACTTTCCCTTCATTTTTTTTTCCTTGCATCTATTTTTTCCTTGCACCTATTTAATCTCAATCACAGCTATTTTCAAAAAAACACATTAAGTGGTATTTTCAGAGCTCCTACTTCATAGATCAAGACTTTAAGGGCTCCTAGGTTTGGGTCTGTGGTTAGCAATCCCTAGGTAGGCAGGGTGTTGTGCATCACGCCCTCTTGCTCAGAGGGGCTTGACTCTACTTGCCAATCTCCCAACAGAGAGGAACACGTACAGTTATTAGAAATGCTTGCCCGTTTCTGGATAAAGATTTTGAGTGTAGACATTTATGATCCAGAAGGGTGAGGTCATCAGTTCCTGGCGAAATTCTGCAAGAAAGGACCTAGTGGAGGAGGCAGTTCAGTGGATTTCTGTGGATTTGCCACTAGAGCAAGAAGGAAGAGGGAAAAACCCACTGGGCTTTTCAGCAGAGAGACGAATGAGATGCTGAGCGTGTGATCCGAGTGATTCCTCAGAATAACCCGTGTCTTTCCTATCTGTGTTGTCTGACACATTTTAGACATAAAGAAGAAAACGTCATTCTGGGTTGGTGTGGTTTTTTAAATTGTTTTTGATCAATTTTTGTTTTGTTTTTCTTGATATAACAAAAATGTTGTTACTTCATGTTGTAATAAAATGCATGTATATCAGATATATGCAAAAATAGTATCCATTCTCTCATTATATTTAGAAATATGTCATCTGTTTTAAGACATTTCATTTAGGATAATCAGAATAGCCCAAGAAATTAAAATTTCTCTTTTGAACTAATTAGTTGTTTTGATGCTGTTTCTGTAGTTTCAACATTCTTACACAAAATCACAAATTTTTTTGAAAACTGTGAAGGAGAAAGAATGGAAATCTTTTTGCCTTCTATATTTTTAAAGTCTATCATTTGCTTCCTTTTCAGTTCTGCATGTATGCTATTAAACCAAAATCAAGCAAAATAAACAGCTAGAACTGGTGAGCTTCTGGAAAAACAGCAACATCCACAACAAATAATTAAGGAATTCCTGGAAAACCTAGAGTGTAGCTTACTATTCTAGCTACTAACTACTAGATCATTCCGATATCTGTCCTGTTTCTCTATGTTTGTTTCATCCTCATGTGAGGGCACCTCAAAAGCTGGTAGAAAAGTTGAATAGAAGATAATTTTATTTCACTGTGAAATATTTTTCAAACCCATGCATTTTTTGTAACATACATTTCCATGCATTTTTTGAAGAGCCCTCATTGATTGAATTTTATGTGTAGTATACTGCACTTAATCACTCTCAAGTATTCTTCGAAAAATCTGCTTTTCTACTCAATTTATTCTCTTAGAAAGAAGATAATTTCTTGGAAGAGAAACAATCTGGATTGTCACAAAGCTGAACAAAACCTCTGGAAAGTGAATTGTTATTGGAAGCATCCAAAACAGAAGTTTCTGTTCTCTAAGGGCTTGTGTTTGTGGCGTCTTTGCAAAGCACTGAATATTTCTTTGCTGGGACTTAGTTTACACCTGATGGAAAGGGAGTTGATGATGAATGTGTGCGTGCCACTGCAGAATTCTGTTCCAAAAGGAATAACACTAACAAAAACAAAGTCCAGTTGAAAACGCAGTAGACCTCACCCTGGTCCAGGTGAGCCTACAGATTCGTCTCCTTCCTTGACCATGTGGAAAGAAGGATGGACCATCTCTGAATTCACAGCCAGGGTGGTCGTCTGTGTGCAGAACTCAAAGCAAACAAGGGCAAGCAGGAGCCAGATGTGGGGGCTTTCAGGTTCACTGACAGTTCCTGGGGTACGTGGAGTCACAGCAGCTCATGCACGCTCCTGCTTTCCACCAGGAAGCCTGGCGACGTCGAGGCCAGGGGAATCTGATCAGCCCCAGGTCCCCAACTTGGTCTTTTATGCCCTCAAAGACACCAAGCTCCCTGCTTCCACAAAATTCACTAGGAAATACAAATGCCTTGCAATATCAATAGCTGTTACTGTGCCAAACCACTCTTGGAAATCTTGATAAGCTAACAGAGCCACCTGATGGCCTGAGCCAAGTAACACACTTGCTAAGAGATTATTTCTGTGCCTTCATCTGTCCACAGATTACCAGAAATGTCACTCGCCCATTCTACTCAGGAGACACTTTTGTTGCTATATTTTTAGAAAAATTGTCTGCAGAGGCCCCTAGTTTTTCTCAATCTTCCTCTTCTTTAAATTTCCAGATCCTAAATTAATCATTTAATTTGCCCTTATTTCTAATACTTTCTTATTTTATTTTGACATTCATATGAACCTCAAATCTCACCTGATAAAGAAGAACCGGGAATTTTAAAGAGCATATTCAGTGTCATGTTGTTGCAATTTTACACCCTCTTTGCACACTGGTCCTCACAGGCTGGTGTCATTCCCTTTCGTATGGATTTTGAGAAGATGTGAAAGTCAATTTTCCTCATTTCAGAGGATTCAGCTCAACCTTGGTATGCTGATGGCAGAAGATTGTGTGTCTCTTTTTCTCTTTATTTTAAGAAAAATATTTGCTGAATAATCTCATCTAGAAATTCCCATTGTAAAATAACATCATGGATTGGATAAAATAAAAAGATGCAAATACTAATGATGGATTCATTGAATAATAAAACAATGAGCTGATTTTTACAAATCATTCAGTTTCCATGTGGGCCTTGAACTTATCTTTGAGCACTGAAAACTTTATTGATGTCCTCTAAGTACTGGTCAAAATGAAACCAAACTTCATTTTACCCCATTGAAAGTCTGTTTGCCAAAGTCACTAAATCACCCTGCTTCTGACCTCAGCCAGAGGTTCAAACCCTTTTTCACAGCCATTAACTTTTTCAGCATTCCCCCAAGCAGATGTGTGTGTTGTGGCTTAATCTATTCCATACTCGAGGACAGAGCAGCCCTCCACCTGATGTGTGCTTGCTACACCATGAACATCTCATTTATCAAATCCGATTTGCTCATTTTGTTTACATATGATCAACCCAAAATAAATTTTTTCCACAGAAAAGAAGTCATAAGTTTTCTCATTAATTAAATAAGACACACAAGGATTGCTTGATACCAGTTTCTCCAGCAATATCCTTTTAAACAAATCTTATTGATACCTCCTCATCCCATTTTTATTTCTTCATACACTTGCTCAATTCACATATTTGAATTAAATTCAGGTATAAGAGTCACAAACTGACAGTGACATTGAAATACCATTTTAACTGGCACCTCTTTGGGTCACTTTAGGTTTATACACGAAACTGTTTCAAAGGCTGTATCTGCATAAGTAACCAAAAAGAAGTAAAACAGCAAAGTAATAAATTGGGGGCACAAATTTATATATTTGCTTTTGGCCTATTATAGGTATAGGCAGATTACATTTTGGGGTTTTGAGCAAAATTGGCATGAATCAATTCACCTTTTAAGAAAACGTAAAATAGAAGCTAGCATTTCCATTGGTCCTTAGCAGAACTAACATGCAACACTGTCAGAACTGATGTATATAAACAATTACTAGATGCAAGAATTTTCATCCGGTTTACCAAATGAAGAAACAGAGGAACAAATATTTTAGAAAATAAATTAGCCTCCTCTTCCGTTCTGTTAGTCTTCTTTCTTAAAAATTCTATTTAAGGATTTCTAATTTCATATATACAAATTTAGGAGCTATTAGTCTTCTAAGGAAGCTTCAAAAGGTTCATGAAAAAACGATGTGTGATTTTCAAATCTTTTTACGCCAAAAGTAATTTATCTTTTAATTGCGTGTTCCCACAGATTTTTTGAAGTCCCCTCGCATAATTTTCAGAAAGCATGGAGGACCTCTTTTACTTTTGGGGTTAGGCTGTTGGATCTTTGAGTTTTTTAGACCTAGAATGTGTTCTTTAGGAATCTAAATGGCTTAGTTTTGTCCTTGTGGAAAAGGTTGTACTGTTGTTTCTTAGAGGCCACAGAATGCGTGTTATTAACTTTTCCTCCTCACACCCTAAAATTTGTAATATGAAACAAAATAAACGGAATATGTGTGAACATGCAGATGACATTGGAATCTCATTGCTCCTGAGGGAACACGCAATTACTATCGATTCTCACCTGATGATTTAGATGATTCAAAAAATAAACTCCTCCCCATTTACTCTTTCTAACTGGAGGTTCCAGCTGTCAGGGATTGAGTTCTGTTGTTTACTTGTCCCAAAACTCTCTGTAAAAGATTTTATTTCTCAAGGCAACCAGCTGTTTTTTTTTCACATAGATAAGGTCAATTAATTTGACCTTGGGTTCAATATGAAATGCATAATAAAAGCTGGTGCCCCAAGGACCGGATGTGGCCTTTCAGAAAAGCAGCTTGCCAGGACAGGGAACAATAATTTATTACCTCATAAACCCCGGTTGAAATGCCTGTTGCTGAGCCTCACAATGACAAGGAGACTGTGTGTCTTTATTTATTTATTTACTTACTTATTTTTATTCTGTGTGATAGAAAGAAGGGAAAAAGGACCACGCACCTGCCCCATTCAGGGATGGAAAGTGGCCAAGACAAAAATAGAGCTGTTGTTTCTTTAGAGATCCACTCACAGTACTTGAATTTGGATTTTACTGTAGCTTGTCTTCAACCAGACAAACACTTAAACAAGGCTTGAAGAGTTTATTATTGACTTTTGAGCCCAGGATTTCATGACCAAATTGCATTTCATAATTCAAGTAGTGAGAGATGTGCAAAGTCATTACAAAGAAATTTGAAGCAGAAAGTCAAAAATTGATATTTATGATCAACATCCCAAATGACAGCTTCACAATGAATCCATCATTATGCCTCATATATTTGATGGGTCCATCTATGAATTCAATTTTAACAAATTTATAATTAAGTTTTCACTTAGTCTTGCATCACTATCACTTTGTATGCCATTTACATCGTCCATAAGAAGTATGAGTAATCATATTTATCCCTTCACAAGAACGTGCTATAATTGATATCTTTGTCTAATTTTATTCTATATTCTAAGCAACCCTGGATAAATCTTCCTCTATCTAATTCTTTGATTACAATCTTGGTTATGCCTAACTGAATCACAAGATACAAATATATTTAAAGATATTGACAACAATTTTGTTAGTATGGATCAACATTTCAAGCCACTGTGTATCTTAGAATCTATTAAAAAATATATCCACCCGGCTAGCTCAGTCGGTAGAGCATGAGACTCTTAATCTCAGGGTCGTAGGTTCGAGCCCCACGTTGGGCGTGCTGTACTTTTACGGTAGAGTTAGAAACATACCAGGGGATTCCAATTCAATCCCATCAAAGTGGCATGTACCAATGCCATCTCACTAGTCCCAGTGATCAATTTCTGTTCACAATTGATCATAATGATAGGACTATTTTCAATGATCTTTTGATATAGGCTCTTTTGTACACCTTGGATTGTAGATAACATGTGGTAGAAAATATTTTATCCTCAAAACACACAGGTATTCCTAAAGCAGACCTTCTCTCAGCTCTACAAATGCACTGGCTGGAGATATTTTCACAGACAATGAATGGTCATTTTTGAAAACTCAGTGGGACTATTTTTTTCATCTTAGTGTAACAGGATGAGAAGTAAAGCAATAGAGTAGTGGAATTCCACAGTGCCGTGTAGAGAGGCTTGGAGGGGTACCATGATCTTCCAGGTGGGAAACAGAAATGCCGTCAAAGGGAAAAGGTAGCTGTGGAAAGGATGTGGAGAGGAAAACAAAGCAATCCAAAAGCCGAACAATTTTACCACAGACTTTTTATACAATGACCTGCATCTCCTCCTGGTGAGTGCGTAAATGAGAGCCACCATTCTGGAGGGATACTTGACAATGTCAAAAGAAAAAGGTTTAAGCACTGAAGCACTTATTTAAAAAAAAAAAATCATCATCAATACCCCAAGACAACTATTAAAGCAGAACATTATTTAGGGATACAGAATATAATTAAAATTTATTTTATATACTTCCAGCACTTAGGAAAATACAGACAGGCAAATAATTGTGCCATGCATTTCATTCACAACCAAGTTCATCCTTTATTCACCAATTTACTAGTAGTGGTGATTTCTGGTTCTTAATTTTATGGTGATGCAAAATTTCCTACTTTTTCAAAACTTTAGAACAAAAAATAAGTTCTATTTTTAAAAACAAAAGTCATCAGGGAATAAATAGACATTTAAAATGCTCAAACCCCATACTGGTGTACCTGGGTTGGGTTCCCAATGCTGGCTCCTGATTCCAGCTTCCTATCAATGCAAACCTTGGGTGACTGAAGTGATGGCTGAAGTTTTGAATTCATGCCAGCTACATGATAAAACTGGGTTGCTTTCCAGGCTCTTGGCTTCTGCCTGGTCCAGTTCTGACCATTGCAAGAATTTGAGAGAAAATCAGTGAATGAGAGCATATACTTTTTCTCTTCCTCTGAAATGAATAAATAAGTGAAAAGATAAATATGATGCCATCAATAAATACTGGTTTGCTCTATTATTGGATTATTCAGATTTGTATGAATAAAGAGGAATAAACTCCTTCATCCAATGGGTTGATTTTTACCCCTCACAATCACAACCTGAACCCAGTGGTGTATTTTATTTTATTTTTTTTATTTTTTTATTTTTTTTTATTTTTTGACAGGCAGAGTGGACAGTGAGAGAGAGAGACAGAGAGAAAGGTCTTCCTTTGCCGTTGGTTCACCCTCCAATGGCCGCCGCGGCAGGCGCACTGCGGCCGGCGCACCGCGCTGATCCGATGGCAGGAGCCAGGAGCCAGGTGCTTTTCCTGGTCTCCCATGGGGTGCAGGGCCCAAGCACCTGGGCCATCCTCCACTGCACTCCCTGGCCACAGCAGAGGGCTGGCCTGGAAGAGGGGCAACCGGGACAGAATCCGGCGCCCCGACCGGGACTAGAACCCGGTGTGCCGGCGCCGCTAGGCGGAGGATTAGCCTACTGAGCCGCGGCGCCGGCCTGTATTTTAAATTAGTTATTAATTAGACATTTTGTTGAGTACCTTAAGAACCCAATCATGTTTCATAACATTTTTTCCATAGGGAAAATGTTCCAAGTTTCAAACAACTGACCTAAACACAAATATAAAATAGTTCAAGTGTACATTGAAGATTGCCTATATAGTTATTGCATTGGTTTGCTTAAACCACTGAATGATCAGGGATGTCTTGAAGTTACTAATTACCTGACAGTACAACATACTCAGAAATGGATTGCTTTTTTTTTTTTTTTTTTTTTTTTTTTTTGACAGGCAGAGTGGACAAAGAGAGACAGAGAGAAAGGTCTTCCTTTGCCTTTGGTTCACCCCCCCAATGGCCGCCGCGGCTGGTGCGATGCGACCGGCGCACCGCGCTGATCCGAAGCCAGGAGCCAGGTGCTTCTCCTGGTCTCCCATGGGGTGCAGGGCCCAAGCACTTGGGCCATCCTCCACTGCACTCCCTGGCCACAGCAGAGAGCTGGCCTGGAAGAGGGGCAACCGGGACAGAATCCGGCGCCCCGACTGGGACTAGAACCCGGTGTGCCGGCGCCGCAAGGCGGAGGATTAGCCTAGTGAGCCGGGGCGCTGGCCTGGATTGCTTTTGACTATTAGTTTAGACAGCTCTTAAAATATCTTTGTCTGGTATAGAGCCATCTTCTCATGAGAATATTTTTTAAAATTTATTTTTAAGGTTATCAGTTGAAATCACAAACTTACTCTTGTGTATACAAATTAAGTCTGACAGAAAACGGGAAAGATATTTATGATACTAAGTTATTTATCCTTGTCTCGTTATTCTCTCTATTAGATTGTAGGAAAATCTCAGAAGATCAATATAGCTCCCCAAAACTATCTATTATATTTATCTTCCAAGATCTAGCTAGCTTAAAAGGAGATTATTATCCAATTGCCTGGATAAATTCCACTCCAGGGAAAATTCACCAAAATATTATCAACTGTGGTTTGGCTGAAATGCGCAGGTAACCGGATGAATTTCTAGTTGTCTGTGTCCAGACTTTCCTGTAGAACACTAAACAATAGTTGGGGCCAGTCAAGAAAAAGAGGTTAACACACATGGTGGTAAGGAAACACCAGGAAGAGGATAAAAGCTTTGTGAGGCTCAGGAACATAAAACTGTCAGCTATATGCAGCAAAATTCTCATGACCCCAAAGCTGAACTTTGTAAATAGGCTTGGCATCAAATTCTTACCTGGAGAAAACAAAGACAAAAACAAAGCAAGGGAAAAAGACCCTTGCCCTACTCCAACACACACCACACACACACACACACACATACAATGCACACACACACACAATGCTCACATATAAGTTTGTGCATGCTTTGCTTAAATATACAAGGACATAGGCAACTGGCCTGCTGCACATTACAGAATGTCACCCTACTCACCACAGGACAAAACCAGTCTCCTTTCCTTTGGCCTCTTCAACAGATTGCTTCTTCTTCTTCTTTTTCTTTTTTTTTTTTTTAAGATTTTATTTATTTATTTGAGAGGTAGAGTTACAGACAGTGAGAAGGAGAGAAAGAGAAACAGAAAGGTCTTCCATCCACTGGTTCACTTCCCAAATGTCTATAACAGCAGGAGATGAGCTGATCCAAACCAGGTGCCAGGAGCTTCTTCTGGGTCTTCCATATGGGTTCAGAGCTCAAGGACTTGGGCCATCTTCCACTGCTTTCTCAGGCCATAGCAGAGAGCTGGATAGGAAGAGGCACAGCCGGGACTAGAACTGATGGCAATATGGGATGCCGACACTGCAGGCCGAGGATTAACCTACTCTGCCACAGCTCCAGCCACCAGATTGCATCTAAAATCTTTCAATATCTTGACTACATTGTACTAGGCTGAATGATGGGTTTATTTGTATTGGCCAACGATTCCCAACTCTGTCCCTTGGACAGGCTGCTTCTCATTGGCTAGTATTATAAACTTCCTAAACGGCAATGAAGGAACACTGTATTTGATTAAGACCATGGACTTAGGTGTTGGTTGAGTTTGATTTCAACTCAACTTATTTGCTCTATTTAAATATACAGCTATTCAATATGTTTTATTTTTGTTTTCCCCTTTAAAACTCGTAATTTAGTATACAATAAATAGGTCAATGTAATTTTATAATCGTTATTGTTATTAAGAGATAGTATTTTCAGGCTCGTCCCATGCAGAAACTTTCGTACAGTCAGTCCTTCTTGATTTCTCACATCCTGTGGAACTGAACTACGGAAATCTACCAGTATGACCTTTAGAAATAGGTAGGAATAAAGAGTCACTGTGACTTAGTTCAGAAAGAATTGACTGGAAAGAGCAGAGATCATGTACCTCTGTCCCAGAATCCTCAACCTGTCCTCATGTGAGTGAGAAATATGCCTAAACATCTACTCTTTGAAACGAAAATAGAAGGTATGGTAAGTTGAAATTGTGGGCCTAGGAAGGATCTCTAAATGTATAAATCTTAAGCTTATCTTTTTTCTTAAATGCATAAAAAGAAGTTAAATTTAATGCACAGAAGGAAAAACCATACACTACCCTCATGTAACTCTATAGTGAGGAATTTTAATTAATCCCTTTATTACCAGAAGGGAAGCGTTCATCAAATGGCTTAGAGCTCATTTTATAACATGGTTACTATAGTATCTTTTTTTGGTTTTTTATTATAATACATTTAATGGCCATGCTGATATATACAGATGTACCCAGTGCACACAAGCTACCAAAAACTTGGGACTAGTAATGTAAGCCAGTGTCTATTTGACTTTCTATCTCAAGTTTTTTTGTATTTTTAATAACTCAAAGGTTTCCATCTGAATGCTGAACATATATGTCTACCTTTCAAACATGAAAGACCTGATGGTTAAGTCCCATAGCAATAAATATTTTGGAAATTCCTGGATAATAAAATTTATATGCCACACTCAGTAACTTGATTGCTTATAATACATTTTCTTTCTTTCTTTCTTTCTTTCTTTTCTTTTTTTTTTTTTTTTTTTTTTTTTTTTTTTTTTGACAGGCAGAGTGGACAGGGAGAGAGAGTCTTCCTTTACTGTTGGTTCACCCTCCAATTGCTGCTGCGGCTGGCGCGCTGCGGCCAGCGCACCGCGCTGATCCGAAGGCAGGAGCCAGGTGCTTCTCCTGGTCTCCCATGTGGGTGCAGGGCCCAAGCACTTGGGCCATCCTCCACTGCACTCCTGGACCGCAGCAGAGAGCTGGCCTGGAAGAGGAGCAACCGGGACAGAATCCGGTGCCCCGACCGGGACTAGAACCCAGTGTGCTGGTGCCACAGACAGAGGATTAGCCTATTGAGCCATGGCACTGGCCGCTTATAATACATTTTCTAAAATTAATATTATGTAGTCACTTGACACTTGTGGATATCAACTTTGACATTTATTAATGTTATTTTAAGTAATTTCAAGATAAGAGATTCAAACCTTGACCAGTTTCTTCCTTCCTCAGATGATGTGCTAAGTTTTTTACTTCTATCCTTTTATAATACCATCTGTTCTAAAACAATTGCTTTCTTCCAATCTTGTACTTCTTAATTTTTGGTTGACTTGTAGATGTTGCTTAACACTTCCCTCCTTCCTTGTGCTTTGGGAATTTCTTCAAGTTTTTGCTTTCACTGAGTTTGTATTTTTTCAGTGTTTGAATGGGACCAGTGTTCAAATTCTGATGTCTTAATGATAAAGGTTGATGGATGAAGTGTGGAGATTCGATCTAGTTATGGCATCTGAGAGGTGGATCTGTTGGGAGGCCTTGGGGTCATTGGGGGTGTGCATTAACGGGCTTTGGCAAGATGGTTGATTATTGTTTGAGCTTCTTTGACCTAGTTTCTCTCTGTCTCATGCTGGCTCACCGTGTGATTTTTCCTCCACATCTTTCATGATATGTTTCCACCAAACACTCGCCTTTGAGGTGGCCAAATCCTGAACCACAACCTCCAAAGTCCAGGCTGAAATAGACCTTGTCTTTGTCAAGAAGCTTTTTCTCAGATATTTTAGTTAAAGTAATGAAAATGGACTAACAACTATCTAAATGCCTTTATTAATGCTCTTTGAAGTTTAGACTTTTTCATGCTAGATTTCAGAATGAGGCCATGACAGGCCCATCTTTTCACCTATATTGTGATTTGATCATCATAAAATTACCCCATGACACTCCAGCTCAACTTTGACCTTGTGACAAAATGTTCTGCCTTTCTCTCCACATGAGCCTGGTGATTCCTTACCAGGTTCCTGCATGGTAGACTGTTGGGTTGCAGATTTTCAGAAATAACAATAAGCCAGATTTTGTTTTCTTTTGGCAGGCAGAGTGGACAGTGAGAGAGAGAGAGACAGAGAGAAAGGTCTTCCTTTTTCCGTGGGTTCACCCCCAATGGCCACTGTGGCCGGCGCACCGCGCTGATCCAAAGCCTGGAGCCAGGTGCTTCTCCTGGTCTCTCATGCGGGTGCAGGGCCCAAGCACTTGGGCCATCCTCCACTGCACTCCTGGGCCACAGCAGAGAGCTGGACTGGACGAGGGGCAACCAGGACAGAATCCGGCGCCCCGACTGGGACCAGAACCAGGGGTGCTGGCGCCGCAGGTGGAGGATTAGCCTATTGAGCCGCGGCACAGGCCAGATTTGTTTTTAAAATAGAAAAATCTATATTATCTTCCTTTTTTCTGTCATCATTTTTTAAAGTTCATTGAATCCCTTTACTTCTCTTTTGCAAATCCTTCATCAGCACCTTAGTTTATTCCATTTTTGTTTTTTAGAGAAATTAATTTACATCATTTTTGTAGGAACCCTCTACTAGTCTGTATGCAGAATTTTATTACTGAGTGTTATGTATATGACTGGTTCTTTAATGTTATTCTTTTTATTCCTTCTGGGTTTGCCTTTTGAACCACAATAATCTCCTGATTTCAGTAAATGGTAGGTTTTCAGAACAGATACTTGTCGAATAAACACTACAGGAACTGTAAGCATTGGTGGCTTCTAGGAGTCTTCTTCTTGCAGAAATCTATATAAAGAATGTAACATGGAGACTGGTGTTGTGGCACAGTAGGTAAAGCCATCAACTGTGATGCTGGCATCCCCTCTGGGCCCTGGTTCGAGTCTTGGATGCTCCACTTGCAACCCAGCTCCTTGCTAATGGCCTGGGAAAAGCAACAGAGAATGGCCAGCTGTTTGGGCCCCTGCCAGGAGACTGGATGGAGCTCCTGGCTCCTGGCTTTGTCCTGGCCCAGTGCTGGCTGTTGGAGCCACCTGGGTAGTGAAACAGTGGATGGAAGCTCTATTTTCCTCCCTCCTCTCTATGTAATTCTGAATTGCAAATAAATAAATAAATCTTAAAAACAAAAGAATGTGGCATGATGATACATAGATCTCTCTTTGAGGAATTTTCAGCAAGGATATTTTTGACTTGTCAGAACGTTTGCCCCTAATCCAATATACTCAGCAAGTACCTCGGCCAATCCTAAAACCTCATAGTTAGTTATGCTCCTTGTCAGTTTTCCAAATACCAGGGATTTTATGAAGCTGAGATACAAGTTTAAATGTGTAGTCTGAAGATTTTAGAAAGGTTTTCAATTGTTTTGGGAAACTCAAAAAATGTGTTAATTATGAATGCAGAATAAGATTGGAAAAATTCCATTTCTATAAAATATAAGAACCAGCTAGAGAAAATACTGGAGAAACTCTTCCTAGAATATATTTCTTTGTAAAAATTTATGGTAGATGTTATTAGATGTGATTTCTGAAGAAAGGGTATGATATATGTAATGGGGATCAGAAATGCATAACTCAATAAGCAGCCAAAGAAATCAATAACTGAGAAATCAGGAATATCATGATCAGTATATTTGAAAAATCCTTTAGCTTTAGTCTGAAAAACATAAATAATAGATTGGAGCAAATATGTGGATTGAATGCAGAGGCCAGAATTTAGGATGGGTTCTTCAACTGTTCTGTTTTTATCATATTTTGCACTTTTAATCGATTTGTACATTCTAGCTTTTTAGTAATGTTTAAAATAAGCATTCTGTCTTATCTTGTCAATAGGTGAAAGAAAAGTCCTTCAGGTTTTTAGGTTCAGCAATATTGGACTAGTGTGTTACACTAAAAAATAGATTAACAACAGAGGAAAAAATGCTTAATTACATATTTATGCAAGGAGTTCACAAAGTGTCACCAAAAAAGAGAATTTATAACTCATATAGCACACTAACAAAGGTTGATACATCTTGGAGAAACAGACTAGGGGAAGACAGCAATGGATATTCTAGAGAGATATATTGTGGGGAGGTAAACGTAGGTGAGAAATTAATGAAATATAAGGGTATTTAGAAAGGTATGTTACCAGTCCAATGGAACATAAGGGTCTTTAGCACAGAATGTTATACTGACTTGAGTAGAGCCTTCTTCATATATGATTGACAGTAGTCCCTTTATTCCTGGAATAGAAAACAGAGATTCCATTATCAGTAGAAATTTGTGTCATTGCCAGCACTGTGGCATGACAGTTAAAGCTGCTGCATGCAGAGCCATATGGGCGCTGGGTCGAGTCCCAGCTGCTTCACTTCTGATCCAGCTCTCTGCTATGACTTGGGAAAGCGGAAGAAGATGGTTCAAATCCTTGGGCCCCTGCACTCACATGGGAGACCTGAAAGAAGCTCCAGATTCCTGGGTTTGGATTGGCTCCGCTTCACTGTTGTAACTGTTTGGGGAGGGAACCAGTGGATGGAAGACCTCTCTCTCTCTGCCTCTGCCTCTTTGTAATTCTGCCTTCCAAATAAATAAGTCTTTTTTTTTTAAAGAAATCTGTGTCCTAGTTACCAAAATAAGGTAATTCCCCATTTTTAGACAGAAAGATGCATGCTGTAGCACTTTACATGCATTTCTAAATTGCCTTCCCTTTAAAAATAATCCTTACCCAAAGTGGCATATTTTGGACTGACATGTACTAATTATCTTCTTTCTGATTTCTTTTCTGTGTTTTTAAAATTCTCCTTGAGCACTCCAGTTCTGAAACTTAACTGGCATCTGAATCACATTTTGTATATATGTATGTGGTTAATCTTGCACTTATTTCGTGCCCCCAGCTCCTGATTTTAAACCAACCATAATCGTTTTTCACAAGCATAAACATTCTGAAATGTTTACAAATTGAAAATTACCCATATCCCATCAAAAATAATGGTAGTCATGTACATTTTGACACAATTTTATTATAGATACATATTTATTCATGTATGTATCAACAGAGTTCATTGATATTTTACATTCAGAGTCAGTCACTTTCTCATATCCCCCATTCAAGCACTTGCATCCTGAATATCTGTGCACCTCCACACATGCATTACTGCAGAGTATTTATTCAGATCCTTTCCAAAGCCTAGAGCATCCTTATCAACCCTCCCATCCCTAGCCTGAAGGATGCTTCCCTACGCTGCAGTACTAGGGTATCCTTATATCTGACTGCACAATCAAGGTCATTTTATAGCATTGCAATTTTTTATTTGTCTATTTCTTCAGCTACACACAAAACTGAATAATCAACTTGTTTTTGCTGTTGAAATCTAATGAATGAATAGCAAGTGTTCAATAAAGATCTGTTAATCAAATATATCTTTTGGAACCTGCCTCTGTAAAAAAATAAAGATTCAGTGAACATGTATTTTCTAAGCATCAGCTTTATGGCTTCTATGCTAGAGGCTGCCTATGGAACAATGACCATGCGGAACACAAGCAGATAGAGCAGAAAAGCTCAGGGTTGAAGGCTTACAAATTTGCTACGTCCATCATTGTAGGCAAGATGAATATATTCTTGTGTTCTGCACACTACGGATGTGGACACTGAGGTTGATGTCTGCTTCACACTGCTGTTTCAAAGATTTTCGGAGCTAGCGCTTTCAAAATTTGAAATCTATGTTAAGAAATGGCATTGCTGGAGCTGGCACTGTAATGTAGTGGGTAAAGACACCCGCCTGCAGTTGCTGGCATCCCATATGGGTGCCAGTTTGCATCCCGGCTGTTCCACTTCTGATCCAGCTCTCTGCCATGGTCTGAGAAAGCAGTAGAAGATGGCCCAAGTCCTTGGGCTCCTGCACCCGCATGGGAGACACAGAGGAAGCTCCTTGTTCCTGGCTTTGGATTGGCACAGCTCCAGCCATTGTGGCCATCTGGGGAGTTAACCAGCAGATGGCAGACCTCTCTGTCTCTCTGCCTCTGCCTCTCTGTAACTCTGCCTTTCAAATAATAAATAAATAAATCTCTCTCTCTCTCTCTCTTTTTTTTTTTTTAAAGAAATGGCATTGCTGATGCAGTTTAACACAAGTGGTCATAATTTAATGAGTGCAACACAGAATGTTTGTAGTTCTTATTGTCTTGTCAACAATATCAATTTCAATACTTGTGAGTTGTGCAGATTATTCTTTGTTCATGAAACCTTCAGCTTTTCCCTTAGGGAATGAGATTTAGCCTTCCCTTGTAATTAAATTAACCAGTGATAAAGTTCTATTTTATTAGTATTGAGATTTATAAAGAAAGAGGGTAAGCACAGAAAGTTATCAGTAGGCAACATGACACCTGGAGAGGCATCAACATTTTAAATGGCTAAACATTATTGGAGACCAAAGTGTTTTTTTCCTTTGTGTTTCTAAAGAGAATGTGTAAGCATTTTTATAATTAGAATAGATAAACACCAAAGCTTTCTTTAAGATTTTTTTAAAATTTATTTGAAAGGCAGAAGGACAGAGAGGAAGAGACAGTGGGAAAGAGATCTTCATGTGTTGGTTCAATCCCCAAGTGGTTGTGATGAGGAGGGCTGGGCCAAGCCAAAGCCAGGCATCAGAACTCCATCAGGGTCTCTCAGAGGTGGCAGGGGTGAGTGTGCTTTCCCAGCTACATTAACAGGGACATGGAGTGGAAGCAGAGCAGCCAGGACTCATACCTGTTCTGCAATATGGGATCTGGCATCACGGGTCACAGCTTAAATCACTGTACCACAACTCTGGCTCAACACCAAAGGTTAAAAATGACAAAATACCAAACATTATTTTTAAAATATAAAATATTTAATAAACCTTCCTTTATCCATCCTGATTGTATTGATTGTTGATGATGATTGTCCTCATGGTTTTGCAGTCCCTTTTCCACTTTGTTTTTGTGATATCAATATTTTTCTTTATAGGTTACGATCCAATTGTATACTTAGCCAGACAAATCCAAGAAACATGATTTTCATAACATGTGTAATGTTATTTGCATTTTCAAATTCAAGAGGCTTATACAATATAATAATATTCAATTTCTTATAATATTTGGTTATACATTACCACTTATTACTGTCATACTTTTACTAATGTAATTATTGGTTAACAATTCTTCAATTTTACAATGGATCAATTATTATGATAATAGAAATATCATTAATTATATTATTTAATTATTTTAATATAACTATAAAGCAATTATTATTGTCACAATTTTAGCCAAAAATGAGATTGAAGGAGAATATGTAGCTTTCAAAACTCTTATAGCAGTAAGAGATTATATGTCTATCTATACTTTTAAAAATCTATGCCTAGCTTATGGATAGGATAGGTATATGAAAATCATTTTGCAAATACAAGCATAAAGAATTTGATCAATGACTTACTCATAAACATTCATCAAGTTTTTAGCAAAGGTTAAAAATATGTGGTTATTTTTGATTTTTTTGTTCCACTGTGAGTTTTCCCATTAATTAATCACAATTATCTTTAAATTTAGATTTGCTCTGTTAAGTCTTATATCTATTCATCACTGCTATTCTTCCTGGCTTAATTGCTCTTAGATGAAAATTAGTTGGAAGTTTGATACTAGATTCCCATGTATTTTTGTCCATGAAATGTCTGTTCACAACAAGCAAAACACAAAGTGACGAAATACAGGAGCCCGTGGTTTCAGATATTGGGAAATGAGCAGGTCAAGACTATGAACCATAAGAGAAAGTACTCATATCCCTTGCTTTTCTGCCTCAGATGTGTTCATGCTTCAGTTGTTGCTCAAGCAGGACAGAAGTATCTCTGAGCTGGTGAGGCAAACACAACACTTTCAGACTTTTGCAACAACTGAAATTTGCAGAGCAGGATCCTAGAAAATTGGTAGTTACATAAAGAAAATGGTCCTGAAATTTGCATAAGGATATATCCCAGGGTCTTGGCTGAAAGAAGTTGTATGGACACATGGCAAACAATTGGAAGGCATAGCAGAAAAGATTTGCTACAGAGAGGAGAGCAGCATGGTTACACCAAAAACTTCTCAAGGTTGCAAGATGGACTTGGGCCCAGAAAGAGTAGAGAAACCTGTCTGAGAAACTCAACCATTTACAAGAGACCCTAGAAAAGCCACAACTTTGTAATAAACACTCTAGACCAAACCACATCCTAGGTATCAGCTGAAAACTGAAATCATTATATACTATGGAATATTGAAACTAAGCTTTAAATGAACAGTAAAATCTGCAAGTGGTTGAATTGCCTGTCAAGAAAAGAAGAAAGCATAATCCAGATGCCTTATAATTCATCATTACAATGTTCAGAATATAACAAAGAATGACAACTCATGTGAAAGAGTAGAGAATGTGACTTAAAAAAACAGTCCAAATTAAAGACCATGAAGTGAGATTGTAATTAATAGATAGAACTATTAAAACACAAAAACTTAAAGGAGATAAAGCAGTAATAATGAGTGAACCGATGGGAAATCTTGATAGACATATAAAAATAAAGAAAATAATAAAATGTCAATCACAAAGCTAAAATCTCCAATATATAAAATAAAACTTTCTGAATGAACTTAAAGATTAGTTTGGAAATTGATTACAAATGAGTTACTTAACCTAAAGAAATATCGGAAAATGTGTAATCTGAAAAACAGAACAAAAAGCTGAGGCCGGCAATAAGGGGCAGCAGGTTAAACTGCCGTCTACAGCACCAGCATCCCACGTGGGAGCCAGTTAGAGCCCCAGCTGCTCTACTTCTGATCCAGCTCTCTGCTAATGTGCCTGGGAAAGCAACATAAGATGGTCCAAGTGCTTGGGCTCCTGCACCTACATGGGCGACCTGGAAGACGCCTCTGGCTCCTGGCTGTGGCCTAGCCCAGCCCCATCCATGGAGGCCATTTGGGGAGTGAATAAGCAAATGGAAGATACATCTCTTGCTCTTTTTCTCTTTGTCCCCCTCTCTCTCTTTCATTCTGATTATAACTACATTCATACATACATACATAAGTAATCTTTTTTTTTCTTTTTTTCTTTTTTTGCCAGGCAGAGTTAGACAGCGAGAGAGAGAGAGAGAGAGACAGAGAGAAAGGTCTTCCTTTTCCATTGCTTCACCCCCTAAATGGCTGCTACTGCCAGCGCACTGTGCCAATCCGAAGCCAGGAGCCAGGTGCTTCCTCCTGGTCTCCCATGTGGGTGCAGGGCCCAAGCCTTTTATTTTATTTTTTTAAAGATATATTTTATATATTTGAAAGAGAGAGTTACAGAGAGAGAGGTAGAGCCAAAGAGAGAGAGAGAGAGATTCCATCTGCTGGTTCACTCCCCAAATGACTTCAATGTGCAGAGCTGAGCTGATCTGAAGCCAGGAGCCAGGAGCTTCTTCCAGGTCTCCCAATGGGGGCGCAGGGGCCCAAGAACTTGTGCCATCTTCCACTGCTTTCCTAGGCCACAGCAGAGAGCTGGATCGAAAGTGGAGCGGCCAGAATCAGAGCAGCACCCATATGAGATACCAGTGCTGCAGGCCTGGGCTTTAACCTGCTGTGCCACAGCAGCAGCCCCATGACCTAGACTTTTATATTCAGGTGAATCCTTCAAAAGTGATGGATACTTGAAGACAATTCCAGTCAAACAAAGGCAGAGAATATGAATTGTCTGCTACAATTTAAGAATGCTGGCAGAATGTCTTCAGGCTCAAGGAAAACTTCAGTTGGGGCAGTTACAAGGATATACACTGTTCTCAAAAATAGTATTGAATATAGCAGTGATCATCAAGCTTCAAGCTCTATGATGCCTGCTGACTGCTTTGTAAAGCTCTATGGAACACAGCCTTACCTATTCATTGACTTATTAGGCATGCTGCTTTTGCACTATGATTGTAAAACTGAGGTTGTATGTGTAAGAAGGGGGACCTGACAACTCTTTTTATAAGGATGAAAAGCAGAGGACATGATAAAACATAGCGAGGATAAAGTACAGTATAATATAACACAAAGCTGGGCATTTGTGGAGGAACCCCAATAGGTTTTTTTTTATTTTTTAGAAAAAAAAAGAGCTTGATGGAAATTTTCAATGGTACAATGAGAGATTGGACAAGCAAAAAATTATGATTTTACCAAATTGTCATTCCTGGGATCCACCACATGGAAGAATTGCAAGTAGTTCTTTGGTGCTGTCCAGTGTTAGAGACAAAGGTGGTTTAAAAAGTAAAATTTTATCAAGTTTTCAAATTTATTGCATGGAAAATTTAATTTTGTATTGTGTATCCCATTTTCTGAGCAAAACATGCAACTCTACAAAGAGTTTGTGCATGGTTTACCCTGTTTATAAGGCTTATTTCTGTAATATACAAACTCCTTGAAAAGAAAAGAAAAGAAAAAAAAACCCTTTCAGAGATTGGAGACCTGCTGCCAAATTTATCTGGCTCTTAGACTTGCAACAGCACAGGTGGGAGTTTAGGGAAATAAACAGTACCCAGAAGGACCTGTTGATAAATTTGAGCTCAGACTTTCCCATCCCTTAGATTCTCCTCCATTTCTCTCTGCACATCTGTGACGCTGGAGTTTGGCCCAGAGGAAGAACACACAGTGGAGATAAAGAGCTGTGTGCCAAGAAAGCCGAGTATTCGGATCAGATGGGATGCAGATGAACATCTGTGCTGGGAAAAGAAAGCCAAGGACGATATTCTTCAACGCTGAAATAACTATACAGAATCCTGCCCCTATAAAAGAGCCTTCTATTTTGTCTTGGGTTTTTCACTTAAAGAAAGCGTGTTTCTTTCTATCCTGCACTCAACAGTTATTCTCCTGCCCCTCTGCAGGTGTGTGTTTGTTTGTTTCCCGTTTACCAACTCAAAGGCACAGGCGGACCTCCTATTATTTGTGTGTCCTTATTGAAAGTGAGCTTGACAGTCAGATTTTTGCACTGACAAGCACACAATAAAAATCATGTACTGTTACTAGTTTTCTGGGCAGAATTATTTCATAACAATTATCCTCAAATCTCCCATGTTCTGTATACTCAAAACCAATTGTCTTTATTTTAATAATTAAGCTGAACTGACAGTGGATGACAGCTGCAATTGGTTTCATTTGCGAAGCAGGCACTCCTTCAGGATCACCATGGAATCATTCTGGCTGGGTGTCAGAATATTTAAGCCATTGAATGTGACCAAATTTGCAGTCAGACAAGGTGCACATTTTCAGACAAACACGCATTTTTAGTGTGTGTAACATCATACACTTTCTCACCAAATCCCAATAGCTTTACCAAGATTTGTAAAATACAAATTAACACAATGTTTGATAGATACCAAGCAAATTTATTATATAACAGTTCTCATGTCCCCTGATGCCAAAGCTTGGCAGAATTTTATGTAAAATACTTTTGGCTTTGTGGGCTACAGAGACTTTATTGAAACTACTGAAATCTCCCCCTTTTAATTTAAAAGCAGCCACAGACAATACATAAACCAATAGGCATAGCTTTGGGCTCATAAAGCCATATCCACAAATACTGGAACCAAGAAAGAATAGTTCAATGAGCTGCTTTAAACAATCAGTCAAACTATTTTATTTATAATACTGTACACATAATTTTCATTTAACTGCTTACAGCCTTTTTTTGATAAAAGCTTAGAAGTACCACCAGAGATGGGGAGAGTGAATGAATGTGGTTTAAAAACAAGATGTGACGTTCTTTAGTATTGAACTGTCCAAAATGTATTTTATTAAAATATAACCACGATATGCGTGTGGCATATAACAAATCACTTTCATGTAGAATATCTCCCAGATTTCAATAATACTTTGATGAGTTAAGAGCAGCAGGTATGACTCCTCAACCCCATCAAGCTTCCCCAGGTTAAGTGGCCTGCCCCACATCACAACTGCTAAGTGCAAAATCAGTATTTTACACTTTCCATTTGGATTCTAAGGCTTTGATTTTGGGCAGCTGGCCATTTGGGGACCTGATTTTTTGTGGTAATTTTGATTGCATAAAAATGGTCCTAACAACCCTTGATATGCAATTACTGTTAGAAGCAGGGAAAAAAATAAATACCTTCTAAGTTATTAAATCAATGGAGACAGCAAGACTGGATAATTTATGAAAAAAAAACAGGAACAAGTTTAAATACTCACTTTTTCCTTAATAACAGTATTTCTCTGCCTGAATTGTAAAGGTAATTTTCTCAATGATCCACTTGGGTTTCCTCTGGGGACAACACCTTAGTATTTTTTTTTTCAGGACTCCTCAAATTCAAAGAGAGACTGCACAATGATTCACTCCTGGCCAACTGGCACTAGAGCAATCTGCTATGTGTGTGTGTTTTTGGCTTCTGTACAGTTTTACTGTTAAAATTTTATTATCTAAAAACCTAGAAGGAAAGATAAACTATAGCATGAGGAATTTTGATGAAGACACTGATTCTTCAGCATAGGAAGCCATGCTCATGGATTACGTCCATCACTCCCCTGTCTGCATAGGAGTTCATCATCTTATAACTATCTAACTTTCATCCATATTGGTTTTTTTTCTGCAACAAGAACAGAATGTTTTAGACAAAATGTCTAAAATATCTTCACCACATTGGTTTAAGATCACAGGTTTATAATTTCCATTTTTGAAAACCAGTTTTTCTTTCTCTTTTAGAGATACCAAGTTAAACTAGTTCACAGTTGTGTGTATATGTAAAGTCAGAATGTTGGCCATTGCGGAAGGCTTTGGTGATAGTAAAATTGCATGTTTATTAAGATTAGATTAAAGCTTCTCTTTCATTAAAGTTAGATGAAAATCACTTGGGTGGAACAGTGCAGCAGTGGGTGCAGGTGTACACACACAAAAGTATCAATGAAGAGTAAAAAGAAAAAGCAATGGGACAAATATAGGCACTTGTTTTCCTATGTAAAGGTGTGGAGAATGAGGGAAAACACCATATTAGAGTGACTGTGTCTACCCTCTTATTCTAGTGGAACCATGGCCACAATCTTCTTGACTATAAAAAAGCGATATTGCAGGAGACAATTTTCACTTCTTAACCTTCCTAAGAATAGTTGGTGGTACTTAAATATGAGTGACTGACAATCGCATCTGTTGATATTTATAAAAATATCCATAGTGAAGTGATTTCCTGGTCTTTACAGAGGCATGCAGCATCTTCGCATCATTTTATTTCTATTGAAGGCGAGTGGAAAGAAAGCATAGCAACCGGTGTTATTTGAGTTTTATCTCCTTCCATGATTTGAACTCTTTTCAGTAAGGTGCCAAAAATAATTGCAATTGTGTCATCACTGGGAATCAAATCCATTTTTTTTAAAGACTTCTGTGGTTTTTCTCAATTGTTTGCAGAGAGTGGAGTTCATAGCTGTGCTCGTCAGTATTAAGTCAGTACTGGCAAGGACCATAAAATCATGGTGTGTAAACACCAACAAAATTCCAATAGCAGTGAGCATGGTGTCAGGGTGAGGTACTGGGGCCAGTACAGGGGGGAGGGCAGTGCACAGTGAGAGTTGAGAAAGATCTTAAACAAAAGGCTGTCAGATATGATTTACTGAGCTGGCCTGCATTGGGCAAGCCTCACTGAGCGTTCTGAATTTGAGCTTTCCACACTGGTGGACTTTTCCACAACCCAACAAAGACACAGAATTATAGGCAGTTCATAAAAGTGATGTCTTTTGTTTAGTCCTTAACAGGGTCTCTCAACAGGGGAGGCAGAATCAATGAAGTGCTAAATATAATATGAAATCAATTTCCCTTCTCACGTCACTCTGAGGATAAGAAAGGATTCCTGTGTCCTAGGGCTGCTGGAAGTCCACATGTCTTCCGGGTGGATGGAAGAGAAGACCAAGAGAATTTAGGAATATTTTAGCTTAATTAGTTTAGGCACTTCATTTTGAGACAGATTTAGTGCGTGTTTCATCTGTTTAAAGAATCATAGGGGTCTGAGTAAGATCGTTTTTCCAGATAGAGGGTGAAGTAGTTTGGGACAGGGGCTGTGCTTAGTGAGATCCATTTTCAGAAAAAAAAAAAAATAGTGGCCAAAGAAAGGGACCAACTCTGGCCACTTAGGATGATGTCCAAACATGGTGATGTAACCACTTATGGGACTGACTCAACTTAATTGATTATAAACCCTGCTATGTGAGGGTATATAGCTATAACTATAGGAATAGTTGTAAATACGGAGAATGTGTAAAGAATTTGATTGTTTGCATTAGCAGAATATATCACGGTGATGCAGGAAAGTTATTTGGTATGAGACTCTTGAAATTTGAAGGTGATATAAAATAATATATGATTGAGAAAGTTATACTTAAATCATATACTCTGAATCATTTTTTATTTTCCGGTGTTGTGATTCAATACACACACACACACACACACATACACAGTCATATATATAACACATGTGAAGAAAAAATGTTTTTACACCCCTGATTTTTTAGCATCAAAATAGACTCATACTTTCTATTCTGTTTTTTCCTGAAATTCCTTTATATATATTAGTTTCTATGTTCTTGTAACACAGTTTATTTACACATTCTAATCAGACTGTACCAATCCACTGAAATTATGTTTGACATTAAGGAACATATCTAAAGTGATAATTATCTTAAAGATGTAAATATTATCCATTTGTTATTTACACTTGAATTCTTAAAATTCAGAAACAGACTACTGAGTATAGAAAATCAACTTCATTCTAAAAACAAAATGTGACAATGGAATTAAATATGAAAATTTATTGGAGAAACTTTTTTGAAGGCTGTAATAGAGAAAGTAGAAGACAGACACAGGTCTGGCATCTGTGAAGAGAGATGGGGGAGGAGGAGGTTAGGATGGAAAGAGCTTCAGACTATGTTACTGCTCTAAGAATAACTCAATCAAGATGATGTGGATCTCCAGAGGGAAAAATGGCCTGCAAGAGGAGTCTTGCATTCAAAACAAAGACTCAGCCCCAGTATCCCCAGTCTGCACCTGTGCAGACAGCTGGGGTTACCATGGTCTGAGGGAAGACAGAAGGAGAGTGGTGTGCATCCCCAAGGTAAGACAGGTGGAGGCTATTGGCCTCAGATAGTCCACTCAGAGATTTCTCTCTTGAAGTACAATCTGAGCCTTATACTTTCATCCATATCATTTGTGAAATATTATGGAATATGATATTACAAAATGAAAACAGAAATATAGATACAGATATGTAATCACACCTGAAGTCTGATTCCAACACATTTGTCTCCAACATATTTAAGATAGGTACAGATTATTCAAGGTTAATTCACAAAGAAATATAAAATTGAGATAATTTCATCCATCAGTTCTTTTATTTTCTTCATAGGTTGGAAGAGATTGTTGATTCGTGTGTTAGTAGCAATAGTTCTTGTATCCTATCTGGGTGTATCGGAATTTAGTCAAAGCATCAAACACACGACTAGAGATTACAAGTGTCATTTTAAAAAGTGAAGGAGTAATTCATGCTTTAAAAAAGTGAAATACATTTTGTGCCAGTGGTGGTCCATTGATTGGGTTGATCAAAAGGGGAACCTCCCAGAGTAAGAGCATAAAGACATGTGTTTTCACTATCACTTTATCCCACCTTTGCAGGGCAATCTTTTTTTTTTTTTTTTTTTTTTTTTTTTTTTTTTGACAGGCAGAGTGGACAGTGAGCAGTGAGAGAGAGAAACAGAGAGAAAGGTCTTCCTTTTGCCGTTGGTTCACTCTCCAATGGCCGCCGCAGCCGGCGCGCTGTGGCCGGCGCACCGCGCTGATCCGAAGCCAGGAGCCAGGTGCTTATCCTGGTCTCCCATGGGGTGCAGGGCCCAAGCACTTGGGCCATCCTCCACTGCACTCCCTGGCCACAGCAGAGAGCTGGCCTGGAAGAGGGGCAACCGGGACAGAATCCGACGCCCGGACCAGGACTAGAACCTGGTGTGCCGGCGCCGCAAGGCGGAGGATTAGCCTAGTGAACCGCAGCGCCGGCCAATCTTCTTTTAGATGTACAAATTCCCCACATTTGCTTAATATTTTGTGCTGCTCCCAACTGCTAGGAAACACCAGTGCAAGACATATTAAGATCCACAAACTTTCTCCAGGCATTTCCCTCTTTTATCATCTGTGGTTCCATCTGATGTCCCGTTCATTAACAGCTGTGTTCTCTGCCAAGGCCCAGGTGAACGCTTTGCTAACGTAACGCACATTACATAGGTCCAAAAAGGAAAGAGAATTTTTCAGCTTCTGTCCAACAACGGTAGCCTGTTGTTAAGCGCACACAGAAAGGCAGGGTAATGTGTACTCTCAGTGCAAAGCCAAGTGTGTGATGTATCATGAGTTTCATGAACAAATCCATAATTCGTGTTTATTTGGGATACTACTTGAGGGCAATTTTTAGTGCTTTCCTGAGAATACCTCCTAGTCTCATTTCTGATAAAGGAGCATTTTTTAAAGTCAATTTATGCAAAATTTTAGATGAGTCACTGCAGAGCTCTGGTTGTCCTACCACACAGCCCATTATTCATCGTTACTTTGTGTTGAGCATCAGTCCCTGGATCCATCAGTGGAGCTACGCAAGCAGGTTTTATTTTCTCATAACACTCACCGCCTGAGTCAGAGCTGCTTTGTGCATAAAGAACCTCCTGGGGCTGCTTTCTGCAGAAGAAGCCAATTAGAATTTTATGGACTCTCCGGTACAAGTGTTAATGTTTGATACAACCTAACTATGTTACTCCTTGCACTTAACTGCATTTAACCATTGTTTCAGTGCTGATTACTCAGAGCTGTGCTTGCATTACAGTCACCGTGCTCCCATTTGCCTCAAATCTTCCTTTGCAAAAAGGCCAGACTTGCTCATCAACCATTGGCTACATGCCCTGGACTAATCATTACACTTTTTGTTACTTAAGTGAACTTTATCTTCTGATCTTGTCATGGACTTTAACTTCTGTTTCTAGTTCATGATCCTGATTTCTTTCTTTTATTTTTTTTTAATGAAAACTTGGCTCTAAATTCAGGTTGCTGTTTGATTACTCAGGACACCAAATTCTTTGCAGCTCATATGTGGCTCAGCACCATGAACAAGTAAGGGTGTAAGACTGTGTCTGCCAATAACAGGAGCCCAATAAAGTTAATTGTTTCTCCGTTAGGCACTTTGCTAGTGCCCTGAACACATGGAACCGATTATCTGGCACTGCAATGTTGTTAAATAAAATGTGCAAAAAAGAAAATACAATTATTGCTAAAGTAAAAACATACCACAAGGGGTTATTAAAAAAGCAAGATGTTTTACATTTTAAGGATGTTTCGCTGCTACATGTGTGTGTTTGGTGAAAAACGATTAGCTCCAAGACACTGCCGTGCCAGTGTTAAGTTTTTCCTTCTGCTTCGTTGTCTTCCAGTGGCCTGAAATAAATGGAAGCAGACTTTTTCATCCTGAAAGAAAATACACTTTAAAGAATTGAAGGCATATTTTTGTGAAGTTGCAGCACAGCCTTAAAGCATGGATGTTATGTTATAACTAAGATGGTTCTTTAAGAATATGTTTAATGTTATCAGCCCCCCAAAAGTCTGAATTGCTCATGAACATCATTTATCTATGAGTGAGTATCAACACCTAAGGAAACTGCATTCCTGTATAAATATGAACTACTCTGGCTGGACAGAACGAAAGAAGCAACTATAAACCTCTTCTAGTTATGCTGAAGGAAACTGAGAGCTTAACAGATGCAATGTGTTTGTAAGATAAAGAGCCATCAGCAACTTCCACTTACCTTCTAAAGGTTTTTATTTCACATCAACTCTGAAATTGCACTAGAGTGCCCACATGTGAGGCAAACATTGACCATTTTAATTTTATATCATTTCCCCCAACTTTAATAACTGATAGTAAGATCTTTAGCTGATGCCCACTACAGATTACTCAAGAGGGTTTTGTTAGGTTTGTATGTTGTGTGTATGGCCTGCAGCTTATCAAACTGCATTCATTTCTGTATTTCCTATTTGACCTTACCTTACCTTACATTACATTACCTTACCTTACCTTACCTGTTCGACTTTATATGCTGATGCATATCAGTATGAGGACCTGAAAAAACTGGAGTTTTCATTATTCATTTCAATTTAATATTTTCAAGTTTTCTTCCTCTTTTCTCCAAAGTGCAAGTATCAAATATTGCAGTAAAGCAGGAAATATGGGAACTTAACAGATGCAATGTGTTTGTAAGATAAAGAGCCATCAGCAGGCCGGTGCCATGGCTCACTTGGTTAATCCTCCACCTGCGGCACCAGCATCCCATATGGGTGCCGGGTTCTAGTCCGATTGCTCCTCTTGCAGGCCAGCTCTCTGCTGTGGCTCGGGAGGGCAGTGGAAGATGGCCCAAGTGCTTGGGCAATGCACCCACATGGGAGACCAGGAAGAAGCACCTGGATCCTGGCTTGGGATTGGAGCAGTGGCGGCCATTTGGGGAGTGAACCAACAGAAGGAAGACCTTTCTCTTTCTCTCTCTCTCTCTCACTGTCTGTAACTCTACCTGTCAAAAAAAAAAAAAAAAAAAAAGCCATCAGCAACTTCTACTTACCTTCTAATAGTTAAATCTATGAACACATAGATTTGGTTCTGGCTGCTAAGTGTCCTACTAAAAAATGTGGATATGTCTTCCTTGCATATTGAGATGTAGTGTATTGGAGTGAAATAGACATTTTGAGAATCTATGATTGTTCAAAGCCCTTGTCTCTTCCATTGAGGAACAATATCCCTTCATACTTTTTCTTGAACTCTTGTACTTAGTGTAGGGTTAACTATACAATCTGTAGGTGAACTGAAAATAGATCTTTGTAGAAATTAAGAAGAGGAGGAAGAAGGGCTGGAGTGTGGGTGTGAGGCAGGGTTGGGGAGGTAGTGTCACTGTGTTCCTAAATCTGTAGATATGAAATACATGAAAGTTGTATAACAAATTAAATTTAAAAAATAATAAAAAGGATGTGAATGCCATTGTGTTTCTTGACTTTACTGTTTACACATGTTCTTATGAAAAATCAGAATGATTCATTAGAGTGGTGACTAGCATTTTCAAAATAAAACATATATCCTTCCAAATTGCTTTCCAATGGACAGGAGTGGGGGTTAAATTCTCATAGGTCATTAAAGACAATCATCTTTGGGACAGAATTACAAAGCACTCTGAATACTTTCAGTAGCAAAGCAGTAAGACTTCTCTTTCTCATATTTTTGTAATGTTTGGCAGGCTGTACCCTGCTTTTACTATCAGAAGCACTGATATGTGATCACATTTCCATAGCAATTTTAAGAAAGACTTGTGCTGTGACCTAATTCATTCCCACCCCTCCATACTAGCCTGTCCTTGATCAGAAAAAAGCATCCGAGCAAATTTGAGACACCAGAGTGCTTGGAATTGAATATTTACACTGGAAGCACTGTCATCAACTTTCCTCCTTAAGTTCAGATAATGAGAAATAGCAAACGTGCAGCCTGACTTTGACTTTCAACCGTTCAGTAGAATATGCTTGCAGCTCTATCGTCTGATTTAAATGATAGAACATAAAATGCTGTAGTATTCCCAGGAGGAAATAATTTAGGGTAATGGGCTTTTACTTCCCTTTATTAAAAATGCAGCTGGTTGCCAACAATTTTAAAGGAAGTTGTTACCCGCAAGAAAAGAGTCTACAAATTTCAATGAGATGATAATATACCATTGATAAACCTGATTTCTTTGAGGGTGTGATATGCACAGAAAAGATTATTTGATACTTATTAATAGCCATTGTCCAAAACAGACACAGGCCCTGTGAAGCACACAAAGGGAGTGAGGAAGGGAATCTGGATATAATTGCAGAGTCCCCTAAGTGACATGGGTAGGTTTTAGCAGCGTCTTAGAAAAACATTCGGAGAGTGTCTATCTAGTAGATCATCTAAATTACCATTTTTATTCATGGTGTAAGGAATGTAATACAACTACATCGTATGTTGTAGACTTGACACAATCAACACGATATAATATATTTATATTTAATGTGTAATCAAGTTATCTATGCAAGTGGATTTTAAACAGCTAATTGTTGAAGATTTATAAATAAGCATAAAATAAATACTATTAGCATTCACGATAAGATAGTTTCTCTTAAAAAGTAATCTTTTAGATTGCTCAATATTAGATTTTCAATTAAGCAAGAGTTGAGTAAGGTTTAATTTTACACTTTCTGTACTAGTCCTGTGATTTTCAAACCCTTCAGAGGAAAACATACTTTACAATAATCTTACTTGAAGTCATAGTACATAAAATGATTAAGGGACCATTTTATTAGTATACTTCTTATAAAGTCAATAAACTTAAGATTTTTACTGAGTCCTTCAAAGAGAACTAAGGGGTTACTTTGATAAACAAGGGCATCTCTGAAATTATAGCTTTTGGATGACAATGGCATTTTTTTTTTTTTTGACAGGCAGAGTTATACAGTGAGAGAGAGACAGAGAGAAAGGTCTTCCTTCCATTGGTTCATTCCCCTAATGACCGCTATGGTGCTGATCTGAAGCCAGGAGCCAGGTGCTTCCTCCTGGTCTCCCACCGCCTTCTCAGGCCACAGCAGAGAGCTGGACTGGAAGAGGAGCAACCAGGACAGAATCCAGCGCCCCAACTGAGACTAGAACCCGGGGTGCTGGCGCTGCAGGCGGAGGATTAGGCTAGTGAGCCGCGGCGCTGGCCTGACAATGGCAATTTTAGTTACACTCTATTCTACTATTTAACTTTTTAATGTGGCTGCACAATATCAAGAAAACCTTGCTTATTAAGCCACATAAGATATGGCAGATTGCTATTCTGCTATTTCTTGAAATGCATGATATCATGGAGACAACATAGGATGAGACTGTCACAGTCAGTGTTTACATTCAATATAAAGCACAAGTGAACATATTACCTTCAAGGAGGAAAATTTTGTATATAACATATCGGTGTTTGCAAAAGACAGCATGAATGTTAAAAAACAAGGAATTGTGTTTTTGCAAAATTATGGTAGTTTTTTTTTGCAGAATTAAGTGACATTAAAACATATATGTATATAAATAAAATATATGAAATATATTTCAGATAATTTATGTCTCTATATTAGAATATTCATCTATTTCCTCATGGTAGAACAGAAACTTATGATGCAGGTACTTTCCTGTTTTGCTTGCTGCTAAAATATTGGTGGCTAGGACAGCTTGTGGCATCTAGAAAATTGTAAATTAATTAAGTTTCTTTGCCCTAACTGCATGCAAGTCACACGATGATGAGAATATTTATATTTCTCCATTTTACCCTCAATACATTAATGAATTAATCTTACAGTATATGTTTAATACTCTTGCATTATATTGTTAACTAATCATATTTGAATGAATGATCTTTTATGTCTGGAGAGGCAACATGGTTGAGTTTCTACTACTGCTGTGAAAATACTGTTTATCACAAATGACCATGGTTTGTATCCACACTCATATATCCATTTATATTGTATTGACAGGAAAATATAAGGCAGTTTGTAAACTATCTAATTAAGGATCAGTTTACTCAGCACTGTAGCCAAAACTATGGGTATCAGTCAAAGATGTGCAGGTCCTAATCCTTGGACTATGTAAATGTGTAACCAACATGGTGAAAAGGACACAGATGCTGTGATTAAGTTAAAGCTTTTGAGATGAGAGGTTATCCTGCACAGTCTGAGTAGGAACAACATAGGCAAAAGGGTCCATATAAATCAGAGAAGGAGCCCAGATGTTTAGAAACAGAGATTTGAATATACTGTGCAGCTGCTTTTGAAAATAATGGAAGGGGCCGCAGTCAAGGAATGTGTTTAGGCTTCAGACACCTGAAAAGGAAGGAAACAGAATCTTCTGTGGAACCACGTGCAGGGACCGGCCCTGTTGTCATCTTTATTTTAGCCTACTATAACCCATCTAAAGCTTCTGACATCCATAGCTATAAGATTATGCACAGGTTTTTTTTTTTTTTTTTTAAGATTTATTTATTTGAAAGAGTTACACACACATACACACACACACACAGAGAGAGAGAGAGAGAGAGAGAGAGAGAGAATCTTCCATCTACTGGTTCACTCCCCAATTGGCCATAATGCTCAGAGCTGCACCAATTAGGAGCTGCGCCGATCTGATTCCAAGAGCCAGGAGCTTCCTCCGGGTCTTCCCATGCGGGCACAGGGGCCCAAGGACTTGGGCCATCCTCCATTGCTTTCCCAGGCCACAGCAGAGAGCTAGTTCGGAAGTGGAGCAGCCCCATATGGGATGCTGGCACTGCAGGAGGCAGCTTTATTGGCTACGCCACCGCACTGGCCCCAACACTGGTGTTGTTTTAAGCCACTGAGTCTGTGGTGATTTGTTACAGCGGCAACAGGAAGCACATACTCTTGGCATTAGGCTTCTTGAGTGTAATCCACCTCTGGAATGAGTTTGTTTCCTATGGATCTGCTGGAAAGTAGAGAACTATCTCAATGTCTGCTCTCTCTTCCAGTCTCACGTAAATACAACAGACCGTCCCTCAAAATTTCTCTGCTTAACTTAGAAAACAGCTTTTTCTTAGCTTCCCCTGGGAACAAAGGCAGCAGCCACCTGTGTCATAATTCTGGAGAGGAAAGGAGCCCTGTGACTGTCCTCCTATGATTTCTATACAGTAGCCAGGTATCCTTACCATATTCTCTGTATTGACAGACCTAATCGTGCAACCAATTGCTCTAGTGCTTTGAAGAACTGAGTATCAATGCAGACTCAAGATTTGCTTTTACTTGAAAGTACCTAACTTATTCCATATGTTAAAGAAAGTTTTCGAATTTTTGAATCACTGTTGGTACTCCATGTTCTTACTATTTTCTAGGACTCACTATTTTTAAATAGCTTTTTGTCATTGCAATGTGATTCAGAGAAAAATGGAGGCAACTACATATGTTCAATCTGTCATCTTGACTTGAAACTGCTGTTTTCAACTGCCTTTTTGTCCATGTTTGATTACTTTTCTTTACTCATCCTCATGTGTCTCTACTTGTCAAGTATTGGGAGATTATATAGGATTTTTGTGTTTGTTGTGGTGATCAAAGATTCTTGGGGCAGTGCCCTCATTATCTGTCAGGCCTAGCGTCTATGATTAAGAACAGGTGCAGCCAGGCCCTTGCTTTGCCTACCATTTCTGTCTGCATCAAATAAAAAGCAGGAATAGCTTTTCTGCGGGATCTCTCCTTCTCAATTCTCTGGTGCTGGAGTAATTTTCAAGATATTGGCAAGGATCTGAATTTGTGGCTGACCAGTGGTCCCACATCCTGCCATGGTCCCCACAAACTTTGAAGCCTTGAGATAGGAGATTCTGATGTGGTTCTGCTGGCGTCCTATCTTCCATGTAATTTCCATTTAATCAGCTTCTGTGCATACAGTGAGTATGGGTTCACTTATCTATCCTTTGTTATTTTTATAGGATGAAGTAATTCTTTGAAATTCCTATATATGGATGGCAGCATTTCCCTGTTTCCAAATCAGATACAAATGCTCTTCTCTCCACTATTTTTTATAAATTTTTAGTTGCTACCATTTATAAGTAGGTGGGATCAGGGTAGGGTTTCAACATCTGTTAAGACCTCATAGAAAAGTTCAGATATACTAATATGAGCAATAAGCCTATGACATCTACTTAATATTTGCATAATAAGATAGCCTTAAGATCCATTTATTTATTTTAACTTCATTTCATAGTTTACTCATTCCTTGCAGTGGAGGGTATAGAGGGCTCCATGTCTGCTTGTTTAATTCAGTGGCAAATTATGTATATTATGTTGATAGTCTTAATGGTCAAAAATCATATAAGAAAACTTAGAATGGAGCATTTCCATTCTTAGAACATCACTGGAATTGCTTGTTAAATGTGAGAAAATAGAGTATAGTAGTAAAATTAGCTGGTGCTACAAACAAAAAAAAAAAGCATAAATAGAACTGATTCTGGGGAGATGAATCCATTTTTAATGATAGCAGGAAATATAGTCTGACAGATAAAACATGGTATCCAAAACTGAAGGAAATAGATAAGGAATGATCTTTATATTTCACTGTCTGTACCAGAGCCCCAGTTATAAACCATGCCAAAAATGGTAACAGGTAACCCTGAGAGAGTTATAAGTCTGAAAGTGTTATAGATACTTGGAAAATAAGATGTAAGTAGTTTCAAAATTGTCAGCAGAGAGGGAAGACTCAAGATTTTGAGATAAATTACAAATTAGATTAGCTCTAGGAAAATGAAAATACATCCGAATAAAGGAGGTATAGGTACAAGGGATTGGTGGACATGAATAGACAACAGGAAGAAAAGCTAGTGAATTACCCTATTTTATCTATACCCTACAATTTGTTTATGACATCAATAAAATGAAAATAGCCAAGCCATCTGACTTATGGAAAATTCCTCTGAAATTTATATTGTTTTATTGGTAAACTATTGAAATAAAACTTCTTAATTGGATATGCTTTGGCTCATATACTCAAAATGCATTTTGACTTCTTTAAGCTTAGTCTAAGAGTGTTCATCTTAATTTGGAAGGCATTTAGTACCAACATTCAAAAATTCCATTATCATACTCATACAGAGACAATTTCTTTAGGCAATATAGTCACTTTTCCTGAGACACATAGAGATTTCCCAATGGACAAACAACCAACTGTTCCCAATTGTATTACCCTTTTGAACAAGGGATTCCCAACAAACACTCAGGAGAAATCATATGCCTTCTAGGGATAGGCAGCTGGGGAAAAGGGAAGAGATTAATAGGAAAAAAGCTGTGGACCATCTCCACCCTATTCTTTAGTTCCTTGATTGAAGGCATTAAGTTTTATTTTATTAACTTCTTTCTTGCCCTTCAAAAGTTGAGGGTGCTCACTCCAGGGCTCAAGCAGAACCGCCCCAGGGAAGCTCAGTGCAAAGGTTTGAAACCGCAGCTGGCTGTGATTAGAAGGATTGGGAGAGATCAGCGCTTGATTAACTTTCAGCTGCTATTGGTTTGCCTTAGTTCCTGCAGGAGAATTAATCCGTAGGTTCGAGTAAATTTTGGATCTTAATGGATACCAGATACATTGAGCCCACCCAGACCACCACGATTTTGCAATCCCTTTCCTCACATTTAAATTTTACAAATGAATTCATTCCTCCTTACCCAGTGGCCAAATACATCAACCTCAAGGTTTTTCTCCCATGGCTTTCATTTTCTTCTACCTTCTTTTCTAAGAAACTATAGCTTCTTAGCCTAAAATTTAAGTCCAGCTTTGTATTTTCAGAAGTAGGAATTTAGTTCTTTGCCATCAAAAAGTTTCTTGGATGAATAATAATACATCCTGCTCCTTTCTCTCAATTTATTTTCAATGTGCATGAAATAGTTCCAATTCCATAACCAAGGGTCTCCATTCTGGTTTTCCATGGACATTCACACTCCTCAGTGTAAAGGTTTTTGAACCACAGATATGATTATTATCAGATTTCATCCTTATCTTGATAACACTGAGAAGTATTAGGTCAATTAAATGTTTTCATAAGAACCCCAGTTTGGTATCTCTGAACAACCTTCACTATACTGATTCTTTCATCACAAGGGGGAGTTCTTCCTTGATAGCTGAATGCTTTTGCAAACTGAAAAACTCATTCAATCTTGAAATAAAAGGAACACACACACATATTTGCCTAAACCTTAGGAGACTGATAGATTATTCTGACAGATTATTGTGTTATCATTGACGCAGGAGTCACTCTGAAGATTGGAGACAAATAACTAAAGTATTAACCATTTCAAATAAACTAAACAGAAGTTTTCCTTACCAGCATGTAACTTGTTCTTTTCCTAGAAGCCAATTAGGGGAAAACCAAGGGGAAAAAGAGCTGAGGGAATGTCAAGCTTATTTACATGCTCATATGTTTTATTACACACTTTAATTTAAATGAAAGAAGCAAGATTTCTGTTTGTGACTTCTTGAAGTTCTGTGGTTAATTTGCTTTTAGATTCATTTGCTCATTTTCTTATATTTGAACATTTTTTAAGCCCTATACTAACACAAATTTGTGCAGATGACTATTTCTAAGGGAATTATATGACAGGTGCTGAAAGCAATACGATGTCTCTACACCAAACATCACACATAGTAATGCACATATCTACATCATACTTATCTTTCCTCAAACTTCCTCTTTTAGAATCCTTCCTGTTAGACTGGCCTCTCCATTTTTCTCTATTTATGTGATATCTGCTTCACATTTTGCCTTTGTTTCCATCACTTTTACCCTTAACGGCTCACAGCTTGCTGTTTGCTATATTCTACGTGATTCTCAAGGTCTAGCATTGGAACTGTTCTTTCCATAGGGTTTTTCCCCCAAAGTCATCCCTTCTTCTTCACTGCCACATCACATCTTGTTTGAATAATGTATTCAGAATGCACCTAATGGTTTCTTAAGTTGTTATTTATCATTTTGGGAAATTAACTGGTCTCTGTAAAATTGTAACTTCTCAAAGTAAGAAGCACACTTTAAATTTTTTAATTTTAATTAATTTATTTTCATTTTTTATTTGAGAGAGAAATACAGAGACAGATAAACACACACAGAGGTATCTTCCATCCAGTTGTTCACATACTGAATGCCCACCACACCAGCGCTGGTCCAAGCCCAGGCCAGGAGCTGGGAGCTCAATCCAGGTCTCCCACATGGGTCATACATACCGGAGCCATCTGCTGCTGCCTCCCAGAGTGCACTTAAGTAAGAAGCTGTGCCAGAAATGAAGCCATGACAAAACCCTAGGCACTCTGGTATTGGATGCAGGTATCACAAAACAGACCTTAAATCCTGTACCAAATGCCCATTCCATGTTTTACAAAATAGATCTGGCATCCAGCACATACAAGGAGGGTGTTTTAAAATATTCATAAGTTGTTATGGTTGCGGTTCTAATTAAAGAAAAATACAACATTATTTAAATTTTCTTTGAATCAGAATAGCTTGATAAGTTTTTCATGTTAAAGAAAAAGTATCATTAAGCTCTTCATACCTACAAATACTGCTAGAGTATATGAATATAAAATGGCAGTTAATAAAATAGGCTTAATCCTTTCTGTTAGATTACAAATGCCGTGAATCTAGAAACGAAAACTTTCCTGGTAATTTCACAGGGTCAACCGTAATACATAGTACATATTTGGTGGTCAGTAAATACTTTTGAATAAATCTCACAAATGGACAAGTAAGTAAAGTAACTTTAGATAAAGAAGAACTTCAAGAAGCCAAGCATAATATTCCCTGTCTTTGCTAAAGTCATTTATGATATGGGCTAGCATTTTGGCACAGTGGGTTAAGCCACCGTATGCAAAGCCAGCATTTCAAAAAAGCACTGGTTTCAAGTGGCAGTTGCTCCACTTCTGATCCAGATTCTTGTTAATATGCCTGGAAATGCAGCAGAAGATGGCCCATTTCTCTGGCCTGTGACACCCATGTGGGAGACCTGGATGGAGTTCCTGGCTCCTAGCTTTGGCCTGGCCAAACTCTGGCCATTGTGGCCATTTGGGGAATGAACCAGCACATGGAAGATCTGTCTCTGTCTCTGTCTCTCTGCAACTCTGCCTTTCAAAAAAATGAATAAATCCTTTAGAAAAGATCACTTATTATGTATACAATCAAAAATCACAGTAACAGAATGGCTACTGAGATTCCTTTTTTCATTTTTCCTTTTATTTTGATAACATATTTTAATTTATACTATAGTCAAAGGCTTAATGCTCCACTAAATAAAGAATTCAACAAGTAAAAAGTAAAAAGACCATAGTTTGTTTATGGCCCTTGCCTATATTCCCGATACTGAGATTCTGGACTCGTCTAGTTAAATGACCAGAAGTATTAAACTTTATTTCTCTTGAGGAAATGAACTTGTTAATGCATTTGAAATACATCAATCATGACAGAAAAAAAATTCTCTGTGTATCAATGTCTTGCAGGTCACTTAGTTGAAACAGAGATGTTCCTGTTCTGTGTGGTCTCCTTTCCAGTCTGTGACCTTTAACACTTTGAGTGCATCACATACAAGGCCTAGAAGACTAAATCCCAGAAGCGACTGGGCTTACATCAAAGTAAGAACACAAGGGACTTAAAGGAACAATTTCTTCTTCTTTCTGCACCCAGCTTTGCTGGAGTGATGGTGGGGCACAAGAGTGTTCCGTCCCATACAGCAATGAACCTGGTCTCAGTAATTACATCTGCCTCTGAGGATTTCCAGGATGCAAGAACATTGCTTGTCTTTCTCTCTGTTTCATGGAAAGTCTAAACTTCCAAGTTGATTTCAACTTTTTTGGAAAATTGATTTAATACATTCGCACTAAAATGTAGAAAACTTTCTTGTAGTTTCTAGGCAACACTGTATTTTCTAATTTTTTTTTTTTTTTGGACAGGCAGAGTGGACAGTGAGAGAGAGAGAGAGAGAGAGAGAGAGACAGAAAGGTCTTCCTTTGCCGTTGGTTCACCCTCCAATGGCTGTTGCGGCCAGCACGCTGCAGCTGGTGCACTGTGCTGATCCGAAGCCAGGAGCCAGGTGCTTATCCTGGTCTCCCATGGGGTGCAGGGCCCAAGCACTTGGGCCATCCTCCACTGCACTCCCTGGCCACAGCAGAGAGCTGGCCTGGAAGAGGAGCAACCGGGACAGAATCCGGTGCCCTGACCGGCACTAGAACCTGGGGTGCCGGCGCCGCAGGCGGAGGATTAGCCTAGTGAGCCGTGGCTCCGGCCATTTAAACAACACTGTATTTTTAAAAGTTGTGCTGACTCTTGGGCCAGCATTGTGGCATAATAAGTAAAGCCACCACCTGCAATGCCAGCATCTCACATGGCACTGGATGGTGTCCTGGCTGCTCTACACCTGATCCAGCCCCTAGCTAAGAGCCAGGATAAAGCAGCAGAAGATGGCCCAGGTGTTTGGGCCCCTGTCAGCCTTATGGAAGACGTAGATAAAGCTCCTGTGTTTTGGCTTCATCCTGACCCAGCCCTAGTCATTGAATAACTCTTTTAAGTAAATAAATAAATAATAAATACATAAATAAATATTTTTTTTTTGACAGGCAGAGTGGACAGTGAGAGAGAGAGACAGAGAGAAAGGTCTTCCTTTGCCGTTGGTTCACCCTCCAATGGCCGCCGCGGCCAGCGCGCTGCGGCCGGCGCACCGCACCGATCCGATGGCAGGAGCCAGGAGCCAGGTGCTTTTCCTGGTCTCCCATGGGGTGCAGGGCCCAAGCACCTGGGCCATCCTCCACTGCACTCCCGGGCCACAGCAGAGGGCTGGCCTGGAAGAGGGGCAATCGGGACAGAATCCGGCGCCCCGACCGGGACTAGAACCCGGTGTGCCGGCGCCGCTAGGCGGAGGATTAGCCTAGTGAGCCGCGGCGCCGGCCCATAAATAAATATTTTTAAATGACGTTGTGCTAACTCAAATATAGATCTATAAGTCGGACCTCCTCAGATTTTTTGGAAAAATTAGATTAAAAGCAAAACATACTCAATCTAGAAATATTTAGAAACATTTTCTTCCATAGGCTCATCTTCCAAAATGTCTCCTCTATTTTCACTTTGCAAACATATTTTTCTTCATAGATGTCACAGTTTTCACAACTTCTTCCCTCACACTCATCTTGAAATGAGCAGCCAAAGGTTTCCCTTTCCCAGCTGTCAAGTGTGCGGAAATGTGCATCACCTGGTCTCAGTGAGCCAGCAAGACGTGAGGAAGGGGACACTAAGATAGCAATAATAAAGCAACTACGTGTGTGTGTGTGTGTGTGTGGGTGGGTGGGTGAAGTGGTGTGTCTCAGAGTGAACACATCAGAGCAAAGAATACACATGAAATTAGAAGTTATAGCAACATCACGCACCATTACTATGCTGGTAGCTTCCAGAACTCATGTCCAAAACTGTTCTCCTGTGTCTTCAATCCATTAGTAGTCACACATTAATAAATAACACAATTAATATAACTAATAGAACCAGGGTCTTCTAGAAGAGTGGTCAGGATTTTTGAAAACATAATATAATAGACAACATACCTCTAGGCAAGTAATAGAGGGTTGTTACCCAGCACATAACTTGTTAGGTGAAGATTAAATCTGAAAAATGGAACGATTTTTTAAAAAAGCACTAAAAAGAAGAGATGTTAAAATTCTGGAAATTATATTGGTCCCTAAGGTTCTAATTTTGAGAAAAGCAAGAGGAATGTAGATAAAGCATCTGTTATCCTACACCCCAACGTTGTTTTTAGAAGCTGTCAAAGTAAAAGCTATTTACAAATAAGCTTTTTCTGAGAAACAATTAAATATACCAGCATTTTTCTAAAGACGTACATGATCTTCCTACAAGATTAAATGCAAACTGATTTGTTGGATTATTTTAGGCCAAATGGAAGTTGTTAGCACTGAAAATGGTGAAGGGTCACAGTGTCTCCTTGGAAATAATGTGTCACACATTAGCAGCCACATCAACCTCCCAACTCCCATTTTGCTTATTTCTCCATGTCTGAGAAAACTCCTGCCCCTCATTTCCCTGTTCCTCATTAGACACCTTCAGGGTCACTGGCAAGCAGTGGTCGTTTTATAGGAATAAGGGTCTAGCATGAAAGTGTCATGGCGTTGGAATAACTTTCTCTTCCCCCAGGATTCAGCAATTCAAGGCTGAGGTCCATTGCCAAAAGACTGGCTCGGCTGGAGGCAGCGCCTGCCAGAATGCAGGGTTATCTTTGCACTGGAGGGTGGCCTTGCTGCATCTTCCCTGCTGCTAAATGACAGTCTTCAGAGGCTACTGACCTGGGAGCTTTCATCAGCCTTAAACCCACTTTTAATAACAACAAACTAAGGGAAGCTGGGGAGCCGCTGGTAAGGTCTGTAACTCCGACAGCCGTGTCCTCCCAGTCCTGCCTGGTAAGGTCCACTGCTGTTTCATGGGCCATGTCTCCTTGCTAGCACCAGTTCAGGAGGTAAAACCAAATACCACCTTTTGGAATGAAACCCACAAATAAAAACAAATTAGCCCACCTCACCACATGCCCCTTCCCCACCCCTGGAGGTATATGTTAGCCCAGTGCTTGTGTTAATGTTCTGTTTTATAGCTTTGGGTGTTGAATTCTCTGGACAGCCACCATTCTCAGAGTGGGGGCATTGCAATTCAACTTCTTCATTACCCATAATGGGGAGTTGTGTTCACATGATCCCAGTGCATGGACGCTCTTCTCAGCTTGCAGTCCTGCTTGTTGCAACAAACAGGCTGCAAACTGTGTTTACTTTACATGTCAGATATGGTTAGCCTTGAACTGGGGGGCCCCTCCATTGAACTACTCAGCAAATCCAACACAGTCAGCTCAGGTTTCTCCTCCATGATGGAAGTGACACCAGATCTCTGAGTAGGATGATAGCACTTTTACTGAATTGCTTGCAGATAACATCTGCAGAGTTAGATGATGGCTGAACCTCGACTCAAGAAGTCGGTGTCCTGAATTAAGTGTTTCCTTCAGGGATTGGCTATGTGGAGATCAAGAGAACAGAGCGAGGGAAGTGTTTTGATAAAACTGCAAGCTGAGCTTCTTGGGATTCTCATTCTTCTCTAGCACGAGTCTTTCTCTTAAGTCAGCTCCTGTTATCACAGCAAATGAGATCACATGCTCCTTCTTGAACCAGATTACTTTCCCACACTTTTCATTTCCAATTACTCAAGTGATTTCTCACCTTTCTGGAAGCCCTGTTTCACACAGTGTCAGTATCCAAAAGTTCAGCACTAAATGTTCTCTGATTATTTCCAATGTGTTACTTGCTTCTCCCCAGATAATAGGCTGAAAGCATGAAGTTTAGGAACTTCTCCAGAGAAAGAGAAGCTGAAGAAAAAAAGAATCTCTAACTATTCACCCCAACTTAACCAGTGAATTTTAGGAGCAAATACTTAGGATCCTAGAGTGAAAGGATTCTGTTATCAGACCGTTTCTAGATATAATGTGGGCCTAGACTTGCACACATGTCAGGATAAAGAGTTGCAGAAGCGAAGTTCTTCTAGACTGCCCAAGACTCAGTGCAGGAAAGGTATTTTCCAACCCTCGAATCCAGTAAAACTCAATGGGGGAGAGTTTGCATCTCAGGGGACTCTTTCAATGTCTAGAGACATTTTTGATTGACACAACTTGTAAGGGAGGTTCCTACTGACACTTGGTGTGTTAGTGGCCAAGAATACTTGCTATGCATCTGCAATTCACAGGAAAACCCTCCAGTCTTTTCTGACAAGCAGTAATCTGGCTCAAACAGACAGTAAAACTGGATCTATGTTAACACTAAGCTCAATACTTGATATACATTCAATAAGTGATTAAGGAGTAAACAAAATGCATTAATAAATTCTAAGTTCTGAGCTAGAATCATTGTTCAGTTCTGGTCATTAGTGCACCCATATTAATCTATAGTATGTTACCTGGGTCTGCCTGGACTTAGCACAGTTTAGTAAGTCTTCCTGTCATCCCTGATTTCATTAGACTGGTTTGCTTCAACCAAGTTAGTTGGATGCATCTTATTCATGCTCTTCTTCTATTTAGTTCTCAGTCTCCGATTTGACAGCCTGCAGAACCAAACAGCCACAGAGGCAGGATCAATAAGAGATCTGGAATCGGGAGCAGTAGCAGTCACCACCACCAATTTTAAACAGTAACGTCACTTGATGAATTTCGGCAACTTTCCCACTTTATGCCAAGCCCTGTTGATACAAGTGCTATAGCTGTAATGAAGTTAAACTCAATACATTTTTTCCTCTAGTTATAACTGGCAATAATTTTGCAAGTTCCCAGCTACCGTGGAATCCATTTGGGGCAGGCAAAGAAAGCAAATAAGCTCCGGTATGAAATGTAATTGTGGTTGCCACATGTGAAACAGGTTAGCTCCCAACATTTCTTGTTAGCCTTGCCTTGCACTACTTCATGGATACTCACTGCTCCTTAAACAAAATATATTTTACTAATAGGAAATGGAGATAATTATCTGGGCATTTTATTTTAAGAAAAATGGCTTTTTGTGGAAACATTCAGATTATGGAGACAAAATGATACTTAAAAGATGTTGCCAGAGTGCAATCAACATTTTCAGCTTATTTACCAGAGAGATAGGAAAATCCATCACATACCCAGCTCTAGGAATGTGACTAGACACAATTAATTCATGCATAAAATTGAGTGTTGTGTGCATTACCAATTCATCACAATGATCCTCTTAGGCAAATAACAATATCTTCATTTTTATAGTTAAGGGTACTAAATATCAGAGAAGTTGAGTGACGTCCAAATCACATAGATAGATAGCTAAAGGGGACTTTTAGAATGAACTTGGACACAAAATTTTAGGTCTTTTCAGACTGTAGAAAAATCTTAAGTGGTCATTAAAAGTTTGAGCATTTTTTTGTTCACTTATTTATTTTGAGAGGCAGAAGGGAGAGAGAAAGAGAGAGAGAGAGGGAGATGGAGAGAGAGACAGAGACACACAGAGAAAGATATCCATTTGCTGGTTCATTTGCCAAATGCCTAGAATGACTAGGACTGGGCCAGAGCCAAGGCCAGGAGCCAGGAACCCAATTCTGGTCTTCTACATGGGTGGCAGAAACCTAATTACTTGAGCCATCACCACTGGCTCCTACAGCCTGTATTAGCAGGAAAATGGAGTCAGGAACCAGAGGCAGGAGTCAAACCCAAGCACTCCAGTGTGAAACATGAGTGTTCTAACCTATTTCTTTCTTTCTTTCTTTCTTTTTTTTTTTTTTTTTTTTTTTTTTTTGTCCTACCTGTTTCTTAATCATTGGGTCAAATGCCTGTGCAATGAACATTTGTGACATTATGAGATGTTCCTAAGTCTTTGACAATTAATGGAACTTTATATTTTCAGTGATGTCAAGTTACCACCAGCACCTCCTTAATATTCTGCATCTACCACTCAGATTTTTCCATCAGTAAAATGCTCTCTATATAGGATACCTATAAAAACTCAAATTGAGCAATAAATATACCACTTATCATAACTGGGAAATAAATATTATATCATTGAAATAGTTGTGGATTTGAAAACTTGGGACTTAATGTGTTAAGCAACTTTATGAAAGTATAATTTATCTCTGAAATGTATAGTTCTTTCTGATGCTAATAAAAGGAAGTCATCTACTGTTTTATGTCCTCTTCACAGTAGAATGATTACTTTCTAAAAATTACATGTCAATAACAGCCACACACTAACACATCATTTTATCACAGTTTCATCTGCATAAATACTTGGTTGTGTCCTTAAGTATAAGTCCTTGGTTTCATGAAAACACATATTTGAATGCAACTTCATGAGAAAAATGTTTCCATGGTTAAAAAACCATACTGCAAAAAAAAAATAAAAAATAAAAAACCCTATGTACTTTTAGCTACTGTAAGTTTCTTTTCTTAATCGTACTTAATTCATTTTATAAGTAAACTATATTTGTACAAGTGAAAGTACACATTTCATTTAAGTAGACCAATTTGCAAAGAGCCCTGTACATACATCTCTGACCTACTACAGCATGAACATACAGAGTCCTTTCATGCTTATTCTCTTTTATATATTTTTATTTCATATCAAAGATTTCTGCTGACGTCAATGGCAGCCTCAGATTCAGACAGAGTACTGAAATTCAAACAGGCAGGGCCAGAGGGAATTTTATCTCATTTGCTGAAAAAAAAATAAACTCTTGCAAAAGTGATCTAACTAGTGCATCTTAAGAAATTTCCTCCGGGGGCTGGCGCTGTGGCGCAATGGGTTAACACCTTGGCCTGAAGCACTGGCATCCCATATGGGTGCCAGTTAAAAACTAGCTCTCTGCTGTGGCCTGGGAAGGCAGTAGAAGATGGCCCAAGTGCTTGGGCCCCTGCACCCATGTGGGAGAACCAGAAGAAGCTCCTGGCTCTTGGCTTTGGATCGGCGCAGCTCGGGCCATTGCAGACAGTTGGGGAGTGGACCATCAGAAGGGGGACCTCTCTCTCTCTCTGCCTCTCCTCTCTCTGTGTAACTCTGACTTTAAAAAAATAAATAAATATTTAAAAAAATAAATTTCCTCCAATTCAATTTTTCTGATTGGGATAAACATCAATAATAACTGAACAATAATTGAACAAAAATGACTATTTTTCTTATATATAGTAAATTTTAAAATAAGCACAGATAATGAAAATACATATCTGAATGCAACTTCACTGGAAAAATGTTTCCAATTGTTTAAAAAAACATATTCTGAAAAAAAATAATGAAAACCCTAGGCACTCATAGCTAGTGCAAGTCTCTTTTCTTAATCTTACTTAATTCATTTTAAGTAAACTGCAGTGTAAGTAGTATATCATTGTTTTTTTAAAAAAGAGATTTATTTTATTTTTTGAGAGACAGAGTTACAGAAAGAGGTAGAGACAGAGAGAGAAAGGGTCTTCCATCCACTGGTTCACTCCCCAGATGGTCTCAATGGCCAGAGCTGAGTCGATCTAAAGCCGAGAGCCAGGAGCTTCTTTGCCGTTGGTTCACCCTCCAATGGCCGCCGCGGCCAGCGCACTGCGCTGATCCGATGGCAGGAGCCAGGTGCTTCTCCTGGTCTCCCATGGGGTGCAGGGCCCAAGACTTGGGCCATCCTCCACTGCCCTCCCGGGCCACAGCAGAGAGCTGGCCTGGAAGAGGGGCAACCAGGACAGAATCTGGTGCCCCGACTGGGACTAGAACCTGGTGTGCCAGCGCCGAAGGCAGAGGATTAGTCTATTGAGCCATGGCGCCGGCTCAGTATATCATTTTTAACCATTGGTTTGACAAAGATATAAAGCAAAGTTTGGCACAACTATATTTGCAGCCATACTGCAAAAAATATATACAGGCCTGCCTTCCTTCCTTCCTCCCTCCCTCCCTCCCTCCCTCTCTCTCTCTCTTTCTTTTTTTCTTTCTTTCTTTCTTTCTTTCTTTCTTTCTTTCTTTCTTTCTTTCTTCTCTTCTAATTTTAGGTAAATTAGACATATTAGAGACAACATTTAAGGGAAAATCTGCATATTTGTCTTTCTGTGTTGCTGATATTCCTGAAGAACTAGGATCTTTTTGCTTTCTGAACTCTATTTAGTGGAGCCTTAAGTCTTTGACTATAATAGAAATTTTAAAAATTAATGAAAGAAAGAGAGAGAGACGGAGAGGGAGGCTGAGAGGGAAAGAAGTGAAGTATCATTACATTCTTCGAATTGTATCTGAGCTACATTCAATTTGCTATCTTTTTTTGTCTTTTTTTAAAAAGATATTTTACTTACTTGAAAGACTGTAATGGCCAAAGATGTGCTGATCCAGAGCCAGGAGCCAGGAGCTTTTTCCCATTCTCCCATGTGGGTTCAGGGGTCCAAGGACTAGGGCCATCTGCTACTGCTTTCTCAGGCCATAGCGAAGAGCTGGATCAGAAGTGGAGCAGCCAGGACTCGAACTGGTGCCCATATGGGTGGAATGCTGGCACTGAAGGCAGCGGCTTTACCACAGCGCCGGCCCCATCTTATTTTTTTTAAGATTTTATTTATTTTTTTGAGAGGTAGAGTTACAGACAGTGAGAGGCAGAGACAGATAGAATGGTCTTCCATTTGCTGGTTTACTCCCCAGATGGCCACAACAGCCTGAGCAGAGCTGATTGAAGCCAGGAGCCAGGAGTCTCCTCCAAGTCTCACAGGTGCAGGAGACCAGGGACCTGGGCCATCTTCCACTGCTTTCTGAGGCCATAGCAGAGAGCTGGACTAGAAGTGGAGCAGCTGGGACTTGAACCAGTGCCCATACAGGATCCCGGCACCATAGGCGGAGGGTTAACCTACAGCACCACAGTGCTGGCCCCCAATTTGCTGTCTTTGTATTAATATCACATTAATATGAGAATTGATGATTAAAAATAAACCAAGTAAAGAAATAAAATACTAGCAATGAACTGAGCCTTGTGGTTTCAGACACTTGAATGTTTTGGCTGGGTGGGGACTTTAATATCACTTTCTAATTCAATCAGATAGTGTTTTTTTCTAACTTCCAAATATACATTGCCAGAATTTCCAAAATTATATGGAGAAATAAAGGATGATAATACACACAAAATGCAATCAATTATTCCCATTTTTACCTTTAAAAATTAGTACTCAGGTTGTGTGTGTAGAGAAGGCATTTGGCATATCATAGTGGTTAAGGAGCTGCTTGGGCTGTTTGCATCCCAGGTCAGAGTGCCTGAGTTTGAGTACTGGCTCCATTCCCCATTCCAGGTTCCTGCTAATGCTCTTCCTGGGAGACAGCAGGTGAAACTCAAGTAGCTGGGTCTATCCCACCCATGTGAGAGGCCTGGAGTATGTTCCCAGCTCCTGGTTTTGACCTAGCCCAGCCCCAATTGTTGTGGGCATTTGGGGAACAAGCTGGCAGGTGTGAGATCTCTCTCTCTTTCTCATTCAGGAAAGTTAGTCTCCATTCAAATATCTCCCATTTTGAAACTAGCATCTTTCTGTGTCTGGTTTACCCACACTTTTTATTTTTCAGACAGTTTCTCAGAGGTTGTCAGATGTTGAATGTATTCACAAGATTCATTGCAGTATGATTTGCTGAATCATATACCAGATTTGTATTTTCAAACCTGGGAGGGGAAAATAACTTGTCAATTAATATCATCTTAGTCTCATCTGGTTTAAAAATAGTCTTTTTCATGTAAATTGGTTGCTGCCAAACAATTAGATTTCCCACTTCTTCTCCAGACCTCACTTCATCAAATGTGTCTGGCTGTATGAATGGTGACAGAAGATCAATTCCTTCACCCAAGGAGATCACAAAGGGCCTCATTTCATCTGTATGCCACTTCCCAAATAACACCTGTTTATACTCCCGCTGATGGGGCAGAGGCACAGCTAATAGAATAATCTACCTTATTGGAAAACCCTGTCCCATTTCTTGTATAGAGGGCAGATAAAAGATCTTCTTTACTGTAATGAAAGTTACTTTTAATCTTCAGATAGGAATTTGCACTCATGAGAATCTTGAGCTTTGCCATATTTCTAATTCATACATACGCACAGTGAAACACAGTCAAATAAGGTATGTGAGTAAGTGTCTTTGTTACTTCTGAGTCCCCCTGTAACCTGCTGTTGCAGAGAAGTTGTGACTCTATGCCTCCATAAGCAACTATTGCTACTTCTCCACAGCCCCATTATCTACTACCTTGGGAGGAAAAGAAAAATATCTGAGTTTGAACCTGATGTGGATCTTCAGGTGCAGGGGCCTGGGTTTGGAGTCCCTAGTGCACGGTGCTGCTGAAGAAAGCCTGTATTTCTCTTTTTCACTTCGAATGAAAAAGTGGTCCTTTCCCTAGAGCCTCGTGTGGAGCTCAGGCAGTAGATCTCACGAGCCTAAGTTCCCACACACTTCCCCTCTTCTCCTCATCACTTGGGTCCCCTACTCCCTTCTGTTGTTTTAGCATCCAGCTTATTTGATCCCCGTGGAAGACAAATGGCTTTGACTAAAAAAATTAAACAATGGCAAAACTAAAGTGCACCGTAAAGTAAACCTCACTGGTCTGAAGCTTTCCCTTCCCTCTTCCTGTTTCTGAACGTGGGTCTGGGTTTCCTTGCCACCCACCCATATTTGCTGGAATACGTCTATCCACTGGCATTAGTTTTTAGAAAGTGTGAGATGATAGCTTTCTGTCTTGTATAGTTTTCTGTTCAGTAGGAAGCGTGATTCCATATACAATGTGAAGACCTGGGATGCTGTCTTGGTTTTGTCATTTTTGATGGTGTAGTTCAAGCTCCCAGATCTGTCACTGCACAATATCACTTTTCTCACTTGCACAGTGGGAACAAAGGATGGGTGTCTGGCCGAGTGGTTAAGATGCTGTTTGGGATGCCCACATCACATATTGGAATGCCTAAATTTGAATCCCAGCTTCACTCCAGATTCTAGCTTCCTTTTTTTTTTTTTTTTTTTTTTATTTTTTTATTTTTTTATTTTTTGACAGGCAGAGTGGACAGTGAGAGAGAGAGACAGAGAGAAAGGTCTTCCTTTGCCGTTGGTTCACCCTCCAATGGCCACCGCTGCAGCTGGCGCACCGCGCTGATCCGATGGCAGGAGCCAGGATCCAGGTGCTTTTCCTGGTCTCCCATGCGGGTGCAGGGCCCAAGCACCTGGGCCATCCTCCACTGCACTCCCTGGCCATAGCAGAGAGCTGGCCTGGAAGAGGGGCAACCGGGACAGAATCCGGCGCCCCGACCGGGACTAGAACCCGGTGTGCCGGCGCCGCAAGGTGGAGGATTAGCCTATTGAGCCACGGCGCCGGCCCAGATTCTAGCTTCCTACTGCTGTGTAAACCTTGAGGCAGTATGTGATGGCTCAGGTACTTGGGACCCTGCTACCCACATGAGAATTGATTGAATTATTAGCCGCAGGCTTTTGTCTAAGTCCAGTCCATTGTAGGTATTTGAGGGGTGAATCAGCAGACAGTACTTCTCTTTTTCCATTCTCCCCACCTCTCTTTCTATTTTTCTGTCTTTCTCTTCCAAATGAATACATACTTCTTTTTATAAGTGCTTACTGTAGTTCCCTTGCTTTTTCTCTTAGGATGAGAAAAGATAATGTATGTAGAAGCATCTTGTAAACTTAGACTACAAAGGAAAGAAAGTAGACTGAAAATAAAACCTCATAGCAAACATATTGCATAGAATATTTTAATACATATAAAACCTGATTTATTGTATATATGAGTAGTGAAAAAGTTGGGAAATAATAGCAAAGTTTCTTATAGTGTTTCATGGAAAACTGGCTATTCTGGTATTGAGATAATTTTTAAATGTCAAGTACCAATTCTACTTCTTGTTTTTTTGTTTTGTTTTGTTTTGTTTGTTTGTTTTTTTTTTTTTTTTGACAGGCAGAGTGGACAGTGATAGAGAGAGAGAGAGAGAGAGAAAGGTCTTCCTTTTTGCCGTTGGTTCACCCTCCAATGGCCACCATGGCTGGCGCACTGATCCGAAGGCAGGAGCCAGGTACTTATCCTGGTCTCCCATGCAGGTGCAGGGCCCAAGGACTTGGGCCATCCTCCGCTGTACTCCTGGGACATAGCAGAGAGCTGGCCTGGAAGAGGGGCAACTGGAACAGAATCCAGCACCCCGATCGGGACTAGAACCCGGTATGCCGGCGCCGCAAGGCAGAGGATTAGCGTAGTGAGCCGTGACGCCGGCCTACTTCTTGTTGTTACAACTAAATTCCAAATTCTGTTATATATGTGAGATACTATTTGAGGGAAGATCAAAATCTCATTTGGTACAAAAATACTTTGCCACAAGTGTGCAGCATCTGTAAATATACAATTGAAAGTCCTAAACTCTTTGATAATTAAAGTTTCTGGAGAACATTTGGGGATTTCTCCACTTGCTAAGAGAGCAAATTGAATTATGCACTATATGCTATGCACTATAGCAGATAGCACTTGTCAAGGACAAGGGTTGGCAGATCTTTATGATGGTAGTCAAGTTCCTGAAGAGAGTATAATGTTTTCCACAGCAGAAACGTAGGGTCTTATTGAGGAAAAACAGCATCATTTGTCTCCTACTCACCCACAAAGCTCTTTTATATTAAGCCCAGTAATGAGCAGACTCACCAAGGAGAACTCTGAGGACCCTCATAGGCAAATATCCCAGATATTTGGCAACCATGAACATTATGCTTCTAATGTTACCACACCTGAAGCTCAAACTTGAGTTACTTCAAATATGATGATGGGTGTTCCCTCCAAAACCTCTAGACATGACTCAGGGGACATATTTGCACAGCACCACTCATGGTCAGTCTAGAAGTATCCAGCCTAAGCAGACTTCTCAAGGAACAGGACGAGTCTCAAAGATTCTATGCTTGTCTTGTGTCTGCAAGTTTCTACTTTGAGCTTCACTTTGAGCTGGGAACATTTACCTTACTCTAAGCAAAATAAACATTATCCATCCTGAGACTGTGGATTTTAGGAAGCAGTGGAAGTGTTTGCCTGACCCACCTGAGAACAAAAGCAATAAATAGCTCTGTGAGTAGTCATGGATCATGTGGCCCAAAGTGGATGATACTTGCTTATATGCATGGAAAATGAGACAACTAGACCAACCTGGTGAAGACAAAATATTCCCATGGATGTGCATATAGCCAGTGACATTTGCCTACTATTGAATACCCATTATGGTGAATTGGCTGTGAAGGAACTCAGGGATATGAGGCTGCTGGGAAATTTCAGATGGAGCAGCTTCCTGAATAGGCAAGCTGGCTGGCATGGAAAAGATTTAGTACAAGCAGGTCTACATGACCCTTTGGCAAAGGGAGGTACCTCAAATCTTCATATGAGGTTGAAAGATGGGGAAGCAAAAGTAGACATGACTGTCAGAATATTTTTGAAAATTCCTTACAAAAACTCATGTGCCTGTTCTTAGAAGAAGGGACTGAAAGGGAAGAAATCGAAGGCATTAGAAGCTAATAAAACCAGTGGTTCTTAAGGAAATGTAACAGAAAAGACCAACAAAAAAATTAGAACTGAGAAGACATTTATCTAAAAATGGTATTAGTTTTTAGAAGGCCGAGATGTAGAGTTCCTTGAAGAATGTTTCTGGGAGGAAAGGATTCCTAGACAAATCTAGAAAATTTGACCCTGAATTAAAATCCTTCTTCCCATATTGATTTGAATTTCCAAGTGTAGGAAACTGGGCTTACTGTGTTCGAGACATACTTCCTCTTCATTTTCAAGGTTGTTTATCAAATAACAACACATTCATGTGGTAAAACTACATCAGGCATGAGCTTGTTATATGAATTTGGCAATGAGGGAGATACATGACATGAATGTCATGAAAGGTGAAGGGAACTAAATCAAACGGCTTTCCAAACCAAAGGTGACCCATATCTCCAGGAATGGTCTCCTCAGACATAATGTCCTCAGTGTAGCGTGACAGAGATCATAGACACTGTGCATGGAGGTTGCACAACTACTTATGCTATCACTACGCATGTCCTACTTTTGATTTTTCCCTTAATTTGAATTGCTGTGAGACAGGGAAGACAGAGATCCAGAGAGAGGTACCACCTGCTGGTTCACTCTCCAAATATTTCTAATAGCTGGCTCTGGGCCAGGCCAAAGCGCAGAGCCAGGAACACATTCCAGGTGTCTCACATGGGTAGCAAGGACCCATGTATATGAGACATCACTAGCTGCCTCCCAGGATGAGCATGAGTAGGGAGCTAGAGTGAGAAGCAGAGCAAAGTCTCCAACCCAGGCACTTGGATATGGGCAGCAGGCATCCCAAGAAGCAGTTGACCGACTTTGCCAAATGTTCACCCCAACTGTTGCTTATTATTATTCTTTCCTGAAACTAAGAAAGTGTGGCTCTAGGTAGAGCCTACTGTGTCTCATGAATTTGATTGTCAACATGAACTCAAGACTGCTGTTGTTCAGGTCTAAAGGAGATAATAGTTACAAAAAATTGCCACTTTGTGGGAACTTCTGGAGTAGTTTAAAAGATGATGGCGAGACAGAGCGATGATGAAAACATCATAGCCACCCTATCATATCATTACAGTATTCCAGATGGACACACAGAGAAAAGGCCAAAGAAAAACAAAAATGTGCTCAGCTTGAATGAATAATTCAAGTTTTCTAAGATGAAGAAAAAGAAACATGTGAAATTCCAGAAAAAATAAAGTTACTTTTGTTGGTATTCACTGCAGAGGTGAAAACAGTGAGAAGAGCTGCTAACTCTAAGAAGTACCAACTACATTCTGATGACATACTATATGTTTTTCCTACTATTTTCCTAGTACCCAAAAAGAATCTATCTGAATAGAAAAATAATAGAAACTCATGACTTACTTAAACACCTGTGGTTTGGTGGTTTTGAGGTTGGATAAAACATCACTCTCCATGAAAGAAATTTAGGTTAAAAGGAATTTAAATATTTGGAAGCTACACATTGGACTCGACTGCTTTGGGGCTCACTTGCTAATCATTCACTTATAGCACATCTCAAATACATGGTCTTTGGTCCCATTTAGAAAATAATCCATTGTGAATGTACTTTTAAGAAAGCTAAAACATGGTGGTGATTCAAGTCTCTTTAAATGTCATTAGTAAGACTCACAAAACTGGAGTAACATGAACATAAACAGAGTCTAATGGAATCATGCTTCAACATTGACAAGACTTGGGACTCAAGTGCAAGCAAGACTATGAAAATAGTCTGATGGGATTGGGCAGTAAATATGTTAGTAGCATTCATTCAATCAATTAAACAACTTGGGCCATTTCAAATAAAAAAAAAAAAACATAGAAGGTTGATGTTTCAACTTTCATTCTGAAACTTTCCCTGTTAAGATCAACCTGGCTGGAGGATCTGAACTTAGAATCTAGCTTTCCATGTTGACTGTAATGATGAGCTCATGTTTCCAGGGACTGCCAAATGATTAGTTGTTTCACAAATCTGCATCCCAGGTTTTTTTTTTTTTAATTACATATGAGTAAAGAGCTTCAAACTAGTGAGAAAGAATTCTCAATATCCAAGAATTGATATAATTGTTCTGTAAGTGGTCACTTTTAATTCTGAAAATGTCAGACAAAATATGTCAAGTTCATTGTACCCATGACAGCAGTCCATTCTGTGGAATAACCTGTACTGTTACCTACCAGTTTTAAAATATCTAAAAAAATTATACTTTTAGGATACATTATAGGATGACCTTGGAATTGAAATTTAAAATAAATAATTGAGTAACTGACCTCAGAACTTCATAGTTTAATTTTATTTCTTTAGTACATTCATAAGTTAAAACATATATAAATGCCTATTGACTGAAGTTAATTTTTCAACTAATTCTTGAATGGAAAAAGTTACAAGGACTATGGAAAAGAAATAATCCATTGGCCGGCGCTGCGGCTCAATAGGCTAATCCTCCACCTAGCGGCGCTGGCACACTGGGTTCTAATCCCAGTTGGGGCACCGGATTCTTTCCCGGTTGCCCCTCTTCCAGGCCAGCTCTCTGCTGTGGCCCGGGAGTGCAGTGGAGGATGGCCCAGTTCCTTGGGCCCTGCACCCACATGGGAGACCAGGAGAAGCACCTGGCTCCTGCCTTCGGATCAGCGTGGTGCGCCGGCCGCAGCGTGCCAGCCGTGGTGGCCATTGGAGGGTGAACCAACGGCAAAAGGAAGACCTTTCTCTCTGTCTCTCTCTCTCACTATCCACTCTGCCTGTAAAAAAAAAAGAAAGAAAGAAAGAAAGAAAGAAAGAAAGAAAGAAAGAAAGAAAGAAAGAAAGAAAGAAAGAAAGAAAGAATCCACACTAATTTCTCATCTCAGAATCTCAGAAAAGGTCAGACTCATGAGACAGCAGGATTATGATATTCAGGGACCAACAACTTCTCCTAGCAAATTTTAGTTAATGTAGAGCCTTGGTATTTCTAAAAGTATTGTAGTTTGTAATGTTCTAACTTATTCAAGTATAAAGCAATAGAAAACATTGTTCCTTTATAATATACAATTTATTTGTTTTTTCCAATTTGTTTTTCCAATACTGTAATTTTAATTTTTAAGAAATAAGCAGATTGCATTGTATTGATGTAGCTTGAAGTAGTTTTATGCTAAAGTAAATATTTCTTTTTTAGGTGCAGAATTTTAGACTAATTATGGTGAACTGGATTTACTGTGGTTAAAAAAATTACATTTCAAAAATGATAGAAGACAACTGGAAAATACTTGTTTTATAAAGTAAAATATTTTGTTTTCTTACAAGTAAAAAATGATTTCAATTAATAAATATTTTAAATACTATGTAAGTTATTAAATTGAAGAAGTTTAAGACCCAGTGGTTCCTTTTCTCAAGGAATTTATTATCTATGTACAAACTCCATGATAACTGAGATTTAAAGTTACTTAAGAAAATTTGGATGAATTTTGACTCAATATTGCAATGTTTATGCCAACATGAGTTGCATCATATTTATACATGTAGTTTATTAAGTTGTGAAATATTTTGGAGAGTTTTGCTCTTATTTGTGATGCTTAAACAAAAAATTATCTGTTACATATTGCATGTGTTTGATAACTTGAAGGGAATTAAATTATACTTCATTTGATTATTTAAGGAAAATTTGGAATTTTCACCTTGATTTGACAAGCCATTGATCTTAGACTTCCGTTAAAAATGATTGCTAAATTTTATTCACATTATACAAAAAACATATATTTATAAGGTCAATCTGAAGATAATGGAAACCGAAATTTCTGTTTGCTTTTCTTGATATTGTATCTTCAGTAAATTTGAAGTCACGATAGCCTTCTTTATGAATAAAAAATTTCACTTAGAGACAACACCTCTTTTTGACAAAAGGTACCAAAAATGTATCTAAAAACCAAATCATGGGTTAGTTACCATCAAAAAGAGTAAGGAGCTAAATGATTATGTTGACTTTATAGAGACATAAGCCGTAACACAATAGATCTGGAAGATCAATATACTCCACCTTATGGAATCAAAGAATTAAGAGCCTTTACATATCAAGCAGTGTCCTCAGAAGCTGCAAAAGCGCATTAATTCATTTTCCACTTAAGTGTACAAGGTGTTCATTCAAATTTCTCATCGTCAGAACAGATTCTTACCTTTTCAACAACAGAAAACGCTACTGCTCTAGAATAGAAACAGGTGCGTGCATCAGTAGATCAGAGGTTCAACTCTCTGTAGCATCATTCCCTTTTGTTTTGTATTCTTACTGTGGGGTCCAACATTATGTCACTTGGTCTTGGAGTCTATGTAGGTCAGCAGTAGGCTGGTGTGCCTATGAGGAGTGAAATAAGCAAGTGAGGTGCCATGAGGTCTACAGAACTGGAACTAGAAAGCTCGTTTATGTACCTTACATCTACCTTTACAAATTCTAGACTGAAACAACTTATTTTTTGAAGGTATTAAGAACTGCAACAGTAGCGCTATCCTGCCCAAGTCTCTTCCCTTTCACATCTACTTAAGTTTCTCTTTGATGGGCACTTTCTGATTCTTGACCCACATTCCAAAACCACAATGAGGTTTTACCTCACCCCAATTAGAATGTATTTAATACAGAAATCAACAAACAACAAATGTCACTGAGGAAGTAGGGGAAAAGGTACCCTAATCCACTGTTGGTGGGACTGTAAACTGGTTGAGCCATTGTGGAAGACAGTATGAAGATACCTCAGAAATCTGAAAATAGATCTGCCATATGACCCAGTAATCCTATTCTTGGGAATTTACCCAAACCAAAAGAAATATGAAATAGTTATCTGTACCTGCATGTTCACTTCAAAATGGCTAAGATATGGAATCAACCAGTCCACCAGCTGAGGACTGGATAAAGAAATTACAGTATATATACATTATAGAGTACTACTCAGCTGTTAAAACAATGGAATCTTATCTTTTGCAACAAAATGGATTCAATTAGAAACATTATATTTAGGGAAATAAGCCAGTCTCAAAAAGACAGATATCAGATATTTTCCTGATATGGGGTAACAAATAGAGGATCTAAAATGTAATGTATTAGAGAGGCTGGTGCTATGGCATAGCAGGTGAAGCTGCTGCCTACAGTGCCGACATCCCTTAGGGGCACCAGTTCAAGTCCTGGCTGCTCCATTTCCAATCCAGTTCTCCGCCATGGCCTGGGAAAGCACTGGAAGATGGCCCAAGTCTGTGGGCCCCTGCATTCATGTGGGAGACATGAAAGAAGCTCCTGGCTTCTGGCTTCGGATTGGCTCAGCTCCAGCCATTACGGCCATTTGGAGTGAACCAGCAGATGGAAGACCTTTCTCTCTCTGCCTCTGACTCTCTCTCTCTGTGACTCTGCCTTTCAAATAAATAAATCCTTTTTTTTTAAAATGTAGTATATGGAGTGAAATGGATATTTTGAGATTTGATGATTATTTACAGCCCTTGTCTCTTCTATTGAGAAACAGTGTTTTTCTTCATGCTATTTGTTGAGCTCTTTTACTTAGTATAGGATTAACAACTATAATTAAGTCAACTGAAAATAAATCTTTGTAAAAATTAAGAGTGAGAATAGGAGAGGGAGGAAAAAGAAGATTTGGAATGTGGGCTGAAGGGAGGGTAGAATGGGAAGTGTCATTATGTTTCTATATCTGTGTATATAAAATATATGAAACTTGTATAACTTAGATAAAAATTTAAAAATAAAGAAATAAAAAAGAAAAGAAAATGCCCCAGTAATCTGAAAAAGAATGGAGAAATCAACCATAAAGAATAAAGGTAACAGGTGGTGATAAGGAGAAAAAATATTCAAGACCAAATAAAATTGCAAGAGGGGAGATATGACTTATGCAAAGCAAGTGCAATTCCCAAAGCAACAAAATAAGCATAACCTCCAAGCTGTGTATTAATGTGATCCTTCATATGAAGGAGTTAGAGCACCATCTCAGAAAACATAATGAAAAGCTACAGAAACAAAGCTGAATGATTCTTTCTAAAAATTATTTCAAAGATGGTGGAGAATATCTTATATAGCTACAGGTAGGAGGATTTTTAACAAAATTATTGACTGATGAAGACAATAAGGAGGTGGACATAAGATTTCTACCCCAAGAACTGAATTTAAGAGGCTAATGGGTCATGTTATAAAGAGATTTAAGGAGTAAAGAAATAGCTCAACAACTTTCTATTCATTTAAGCTATTGCTTAGATGTAAAGAATAGGAAGAAACCTTCAGAAATACAGTTTCATAATGATTCCAGTCAGCCTCAAGGAAGAAACACTCTGGCCAACTGAAAAGTAAGTCAAAATCAATAATCTAATGATAGGAAGGACCTGAGAGAAGAGAAAAGACAGTGAAAAATGAGATCACTAGAACTGATAGTATACACTAATGTCACCATGACACTTTAGGAAAAGGAACAAGGAATTCAGAGGATATGCAAAATTGTAATGTTGATAGGGAGAAAAAGAAAGCAATGGCCTTCTACATTACATATTTCTACATTTTCATATCAGAAACAATTATAAACAGTTATATTCATACTAAATACAGAGGATGATACATTCATATTATATGTTATATTTAGCTGAATAATTGCTTACAAACAACAAAATATAGAGCTGATTAACTTAAGTGAACAAGGAATTTATTGCAAGGTAAATTTAGGTAGCTTTCATTATTGATGGGATGATGGTAGAAACTGATTTAAGAGGCAAATCACAGCCAATATCATGGCATGGAATGAGATGATTTGAATGTCTCTCCAAGAACTATCATTCTGGGCACTTGTGGTCCTTGTTGGCATCAACACAAATTTTGGTTTCTTGCTTACACTGTAGCCATGAGGAATGAGCTCTGCCTGAAACTGTACCTTGAGAGGATGACCAAATGAGCCAAGCCTTTGGTAGGGATGTCTGCTCTCCTAGGCAAAGAACATTTGCCCATGCCCTCAGCTGTTTAGAGGATTCAGCCACCACTGACTGGGCTGCTTCACCTCTGGCTTTGATGGCCTTGATTTGGAAGCATGAAAGGACAGATGCACATTCTAAGAAAACACACACACAAATGTATACACAAGCTCACTTTTTAATACATATTTAATAGAAAAATTATATAAGCACTGAAGAATGTGATCTTAACATATATATTGAAATATATATAGTTAATTAATTAATTATTATTTAAATTCAGGGACTTAGAGCAGCAAAAGGCCACCATGATTCAAACCATGACAGTTAAATTCAAACTGAGATCCTCGTTCTCCCCTCGGCATATCCTGCAGCTGAGTCCAGGGCCACAGTCACGTGTACACTTGGCTTGAAGACCAAACATAGGGCTGCTAAAATGAATGCTTATGTCTCTAATATAATGAGCCTTCAGATTCAGGCTAACCTAAAATGACTCTTTTCCCAGTGAATTTTACCTTAATGTCAAAAGTTGTGTGCCAGGACTAGTTCCAAATATTTTCATTGCCACCCTGATCTGGCCCAGAGACAAGAACATAACTTATAGAGGCTCCAGTTTCAGGGAACTTAGAGTGGATCACTTTTATTTTTATAGGGCTTTCCCTGCCAAGTTCCAAAACATGGAAACTTACATTAGCATGCTGGAGACACACACAGAGCGTGTGTTAGAGAGCAGGGTGTCCTTCTTCATTTACTTTTCTCCACTCTTCTGGAAATCTAAAATGGCCATGATTTTCAACTTCCCTTGCTAGATCTGTAGCTTTGAGGATATCAGGTAGTATTCTTTCACTCACTGTTCTATTGCATTGATGATTTTGCAGCCACATGATATCTCTGTTTCTCTCTGTGTATCATTCATCTCAAGAATCTCACACCTAGGATTGATTAAATAATTGGATCTTTTAAAATGTAAATCTTGGGGCTCACTTGGCTAATCATCCGCCTGCGGCGCCAGCACCCCAGGTTCTAGTCCTGGTTGGGGCACCAGGTACTAGTCCAGTTGTTCCTCTTCCAGTCCAGCTCTCCGCTGTGGTCTGCGAGGGTAGTGGAGGATGGCCCAAGTGCTTGGGTCCCTGGGAGACCAGGAGGAAGTACCCGGTTCCTGGCTTCGGACTGGCGCAGCGCCGGCTGTGGAGGCCATTAGGGGAATGAACCAATGGAAGGAAGACCTTTCACTCTGTCTCTCTCTCTCGCTGTCTATAACTCTACCTGTCAAATAAGAAAAAAATGCAGATCTTGGCGTTTGGGGCAGCAAGTTAATAGTCACTTGGGATACCCACATTCCATATCTGAGTGCATGGGATTGATTCTCGCCTCCACTTCCAATCTAGCCTCCTGCTAATGCTCATCTTGAGAGGCAGCACATGATGGCTCAAGCACTTGGGACCCTGCCACCATATGGGAAACTTGAATGGCATCCCTGGCTCCTGGCTTTGATCAGCCCAGCCCTAGCCATTGTTTGTATTTGGGGAGTGAAATAGTGGATGGAAGTCCTCTCTCTCTGCCTCCCTCCCTCTCTCTCTTTCTCTTCCTCTTTCCCTCTCTCTCTCTCTTCCTTTTTCTAACTCTCTGCTGAAAAAATAACCAATCTTTAAAAATGCAGATTTTTTGCAAACAAAAAATTCATTTCTTTAGGATGGGTAATTTCAATACTTCTGACATTTATTATCAAAAGTCTTGAACAGTTTTTCACACCATATTTGTAACATTCAAATATATTATGTCTCAGAGGTGGAATTGATGATGGTTTATTTGCTATACAACAAGTATTTATTGGATTACCATTGTGTCAGGGAGACCTTCAGGTACTGTAAACAGATCACTCTACAAGAAGCACAGAATCCCTGACTGATGCAGGTTACACAGGGGACGGAAAATAAGTAGAACAACAAGATGACAGAGCATGTTACAACAAGACAATTGATGTGGAGAAAAGCATACAAGGAAGAGGGAAATGCATTTTCAAGAAAAGGAGTTTTCAATTTTAAATAAAGTGTGTGCGAAGGGCGTATTTTATAAGTGACTCTCAAGCATGGACTTGAAGGAGGTGAGAGGTTAGGCCTGCACTGTCTAGGGGAGAAGTCTCTGGTCAGAGAACACACAAGACCCGGGAGAAGACTCGTGTGTCTGAGTGCCAGTGGGGACCAGTGTGGCAGAAGAGGGAACACAGCAGGTGAATGATGACGATGATAAAGATGTGTCTTAAAAATCACAAAGGGTTCTCATTCAGAGTCATGTGGCTTCCAGGACCAAGGCTCATGCTGCAGGTGCCCTCTGTGTTGGCAAAGAGAGATCCTCAGGCTATCATGTCTATGTGGACAAAGCAGTGCTTTGAGTGCAGTAAAGTCTAAAAACTCAGAGCATTAGTTAAAATGAGCCTGTATTTGCAAAAGATGCAAAGGGAAAAACTGACAGGAAGAAAGAGTGAATGTATTTAAATATATGAAAAAAAAAAGGTCATGGAGAAAATAGAATTAAAAGGTTGAGTTCAGAGGCAGGGATTTGGTTTGCAGTTATGGTGCCACTTCACACATAAGGTTTATTCCCAGCTCTGGCTTCTGGGAATGCAGCAGTGATAGCCCAAGGAATTGGGTGACTTCCACCCACATGGGAGACCTGGATTAAGTTCCTGAACTTTCACTTCTGCCAGGCCCAATTTCAGTCATTGCAAGGAATTAGGAAGTGAACCAGTGGATGGGATCTCTCTCTCTCTCTCTCTCCTTCCCTCCTTTCCTCCCTCCCTCCCTGTTATCTCTTTCATCCTGTCTCTCCATTCCTCAAATAAATTTTTTAAAAAGTTTTAAGTATAAGTTCACTGTGGTGCAAGACAACGGTTGATGCAACTATGGCTTTCATAATATGTGGACAATGCCTACTTTGAAAAAATGAAGCAAAGATTTCAAAAGTATTTTTGAACCAAAGTAAACTTGTACTTTAATTCCACTTTTCCAGAGACTTTTTGAAGAAACTTAATGTATTCAAGGTTGTGTATTATATAAAGTAAATGTACAGTTTTTTTATATTATCATTAACAGCTTCTGAAGCACAAACAGTGCTAGTTCTCTATGTATAATGAAGAAATGAATTTTTTGAGAGAGTGGTCAGGATTGAGGAGGGATGTCATAAATAGACAGTTCTAGTAGTTTCCTAAGAATCTGGAGAAAATAAAGGGCCAGTAAAAAAATTCAGTTGCTAATTAGATATCAGAAGGACTCCATTCTTAAGTCAATAGCAACATTTTCTCTTTGGCAAGAGCATAAATTTGTCATCGCAAATGTACTCTGTGCAGCAGGTGTCAATAAGTGGCTGCTGAATTAATTAAGGTGGTTTGCCACACCTATGGAAAATCCTTTGAGACACTGAGTTAAGCACCACAAACAAGCCTTCCTCCTTTCATGCTTCTCTCTACAGCTCTAGATGAAAGTTTTCTGTCAAGATCGGGGCTTGGCCTGATTGACAGGTCCTGTAAGTTTGCTTCTTGGTTTTATCAGCCAGTGATCTATTCTGATCCTTTCTTTCCAGCTAACCACTTGACTTACTCTTGGTATCTGACCTAGACACTCGCTATTTTTACTCTGATAGGTACCCATATCAACCTAAGAGGCCTGAGCTAGTGCCAAACCTTGGCTCTCTGACAATGCACTCTATATTAAACACAAGCTAGAAAATAGTATTTCTAAGATTTGAGACTATCTTATCTGGCTGGTCCTTTGTCACTGCTCCTTGAGACAGGCCCTTTTACAGATGCTGAAAAACTCAAGGCCGTGCTGTGTGCACATCACAGAAAATCACACTCACCTAACTTGGAAATCTGTGATGTTTTCCATCACATGTATATCATTCTTTACCCAGAGCCGAGTTACTCTACTTAGTTTGACTCAGAATTTTGTCCGGTTCTTTCCTTGCATGTCACCATTATTTCCGTGATGCTCTGTTTAAACAATTTTCTCTACTTGTCTGAAGCAAAGCAGAAATCGGAGGCAAGGGACATGTGAACACCAAAATACATTGAACTCCTATCACTTGAAAAGGGCCATGCTATGTGCCCTGCATCCATATGTTCTATTACTTTTACAAACCGTGCCCTTTTTTCTTTTTGAAATAATATATTTTTAATTTACATTAAAGACACTGCTCCACTAAATAAAGAGTTCAACAAATAAAAGGTAAAGAGACCACAGCTCAGCAGGAATATAGACAAAGGTTATAAACAATAATCAAATGAAAAGATGTCAATTTCACAAATAAACAGTAAATTTTAAAATAATCACAGGTCACTGAACATTGAAACTACAGTAGTATATCATTATTGACCACTTGTTTTACAAATATGCGAAACAAAATTTGAAACTATATGTGCAACAATACTGATACACACAGGCACTTCTTGTTTGCTTCAGTTTATTTATTTTTTTTAATTTTTACCTCCCACATATTAGGGAAAGTGGCATTTATCCTTCTGTGTCCTGCTTGGTTTACTCAACATGGTGACCTCGAGTTGCAACTATTTTGATGCAAATGATAGAATTTTATTTTTTTACAGTATGTATGTATATGTGTATTACATTTTCCCTCTGATGATGGACAGCTTGATTGATTCCATATTTTGGCTATTGTGAATAGTGCTGCTATAAATATGACAGTGCAAAGCTCTTTGTACCACATGTTCATGTCTTTTGTACATACCCAGTAATGGGATGGCTGGATCATCTGGCAAGTCTATTTCTTTTTTTAAAAAAAAGTTTATTTAATAAAAATAAATTTCGAAAGTACAACTTTTGGATTATAGCAGCTTTTTCCCCCATAACCTCCCTCCCACCTGCAACCATCCGATCTCCCACTCTCTCTCCCATCCCATTCTTCATCAAGATTCATTTTCAATTATCTTTATATACAGAAGATCAACTTAGTATACACTAAGTAAAGATTTCCACAGTTCGCACCCATGCAGATACATAAAGTATAAAGTACTGTTTGTGTCCTAGTTTTACCGTTAATTCAACTGCTTTCCACAGTGGTAGTACTGGTTTACATTCCCACGAACAGTGTATAACAGCTGCCCTTTCTCCACATCCTCACCAGCATCTGTTACTTTGTCTTTTGCATAATTGCCATTCTGAAGGAGACGAGGTAATATCCTGCTGTGGTTTTGATTTGCATTTCCCTGAGGACTGGTGATGTTGCACATTTTTTCATATATTCTTTGGCCAGCAAACTTACGTTTGAAATATCATTGTGATATTTGTGAATTAACTATAACTTATCAGATAAGAATTAGAGAGAATGGATGTTCCCATATAGTGGGAATAACTAACAACGGTAAATTTGGACAAATATCCACTTGATCTCAAAGTCTTTGATTTTTCACTATGCTACTGTCTTCTATGTTACTGCCTAAATTCTCCTGCTTTTCTGAAGACTGTGATAAGTTTAACACTATGAATTACAACAAAGAAAGCCTGTAGCTGGACGAGCACATTCTCTTTGAGTAGGTCTGGGAATCCAAAGAGGAGAGAAGGGTGTTCTTAGATGACCTTTGCTGCCACATTGTGGTCGGAGCACCTGCTCAGCATTGAAGTTATCATGACCAGATTACTATTTGGGGTAGATGTGAAAGCAGAATGCATAAACATATTTATAGAATATAGTCCCATTACATAAGCAGATTGAATCATGCATAAAGAAAGAACAAAATTAAAAATTAAGTTACTGAAACAACAGCATCGGTGGACACATGACCTCTTTGAATAGATTTGAACTGAGAATAGCGACACCTTGAAACTCTTGCCGCAGATTTTCTATGGTTGGTTCAGAAAACCTTTCACCATTTTAGGTCACAAAGAAGAGCATACAAAGAAAAACTTTTGTGTACAATTTATTTTCATATATGAGACATCATTTTACTTGTGAAACACACTATTAGGAAATATACAGGAAACACCAAAGTTCATTAACAAGAGCTAACACCTGTAAGCAAGACTTTGTGAACTAGATTTTAAGTCCCACATTTGAAAATAAAATATAGTGTATAATACATGTCAATCCAGGATATTGAATGTCATAACATAGAGTGTATAGTTTTCTATTTTGTCACACATGGATCCAGCTCATTCTTTTTTTTTTTTTTAACTTTTATTTAATGAATATAAATTTCCAAAGCACAGCTTGTGGATTACAATGGCTTCCCCCCCATAGCATCCCTCCCACCCACAACCCTCCCCTTTCCCACTCCCTCTCCCCTTACATTCACATCAAGATTCATTTTCGATTCTCTTTATATACAGAAGATCAGTTTAGCATACATTAAGTAAAGATTTCAACAGTTTGCTCCCACACAGAAACATAAAGTGAAAAATACTGTTTGAGTACTAGTTATAGCATTAAATCTCAATGTACAGCACACTAAGGACAGAGATCCTACGAGGAGTAAGTGCACAGTGACTCCTGTTGTTGACTTAACAAATTGACACTCTTGTTTATGGCATCAGTAATCACCCTAGGCTCTTGTCATGAGCTGCCAAGGCTATGGAAGCCCCCTGGTTCGCCGACTTCAATCTTATTTAGACAAGGCCATGGTCAAAGTGGAAGTTCTCTCCTCCCTTCAGAGAAAAGTTCCTCCTTCTTTGATGACCCGTTCTTTCCACTGGGATCTCACTCGTGGAGATCTTTCATTTAGGTGTTTTTGTTTGTTTGTTTGTTTGTTTGTTTTCCCCAGAGTGTCTCGGCTTTCCATGCCTGAAATACTGTCATGGGCTTTTCAGCCAGATCCCCATGCCTTAAGGGCTGACCTCAAATGGTAGAGATAGAAACATACCAGGGGATTCCAATTCAATCCCATCAAGGTGGCATGTACCAATGCCATCTCACTAGTCCCAGTGATCAATTTCTGTTCACAATTGATCATAATGATAGGACTAAGAGCCAAAGGGATCACGTAAACAAGAATAGTGTCTGCAAATACTAGCTGATAGAATAAAAAAGGGAGAGAACGATCCAACATAGGAAGTGAGATACACAGCAGACCCATAGAATGACAGATGTCCTAAACAGCACTCTGGCCAGCTCATTCTTTCTAATAACTCCATTATATACTATCATTTAGAGCTATTTGTGATAATTTTCAAACTTTAACATTTGCAAATAAAGATTAAATAAAGATATGGGCATGTATCTCTGTGTTCTGATATTTCTATAAGATACTGCAATTTGAAATAATTGCTGTGCGCATCTATTATAAAATTTCATAGCTATAAGCTAATTAGCAGAAATTTAAAGGAAAGGTATTGTCGCTCTTTTTGGTTTTTCACTTGGATGAATAAAACTGATATCTCATGGCTGTATTCATAGTCATTACTTATTACTAAAGTTTGATTATATTTTAAATTTTTATTAGCAATATATGTTTCTTCTGTGAGCTTTCTATTCATGTCATAGGGCCAATTTAATTACTGGTATGCAGATTAATTTCTACTGGACTTTCTGATTGTTTTTATTGACAATTTACTACCTCATATGTTGAAAATATTTTCCCGTTTATTGTTCAAGGATTACCCTACTTTTCAGGTATTTGTGTGTTTCTTTTTGTTATATGAAATATTGGGTTTTAATTCCATTAGAATAATACATTTAAACTTCTGTTTCTGTTTTTTGCTTTAATAACAACCTAAAAAGAATTTTTCACTTAGAATTTATTTTAAAACATCATCTATATTTGCTTTTATTCCATTAAAATATTTGTGTTTACATTTAACTCCTTGGCAAATTGAGTGAAGTAGGAATTCAAACCTTTAAAAACTTTTGTATTTATTTAACTTTTAAATAATTATCATCAAAACCTGAAGGCCTATAACTGGGACAACATTTTCCCACCAAACTCTAGGTTAGGGTGAATGACATCACAAAGACTTTATAAGAATACATATTTCACATCAAAAAATAAAACTATCCAAACCCATCAATGAAATATGCATACACATGAGATATTTTACTATAATCATTTTGTGTATTTATATGAATATAAATTTTATTTATATACTACATGTATTTCAATTTGTCTTGAACTGTTAATCCTTTCCCAAAACATGTATCATAGAAAATGAAGACAAATAAATTTACACATAAAGCTGTAGTTTTATAATGTTGTATTTGATGTGGTCAGCTCAACATTTGTGTTAAAAATTTTATGCTCAACAATTTTGGGGATTTTTTTGCAAGTTTTATAAAGAGGTTGACTTCATTGTCTGTATTAAGAACAAGCTAAACAAATTGAAGGTTAAGATAAATGGACCTAACTACTTAAAAATGATGTGTTCTGTCTGTCTAAAAAAAGGTTGAATGTACTTTATCTCATCCCACTTAATAACATAAACAGACATAAATTAACACTTTAGTAAAATAACACCCTTTCCAATGAATTCTCCAGTATTCAAACTTAAATCATGTTCATTTTTCAGATTCACAAGTAGATTGTGTTCAAAAAATGATTCTCATTCATAATAATATGGTAGTATATTTCCTTTTACAAAATCAGGATGCTCTTTCCTACAAAGATAACCTTGTACTGAGAAAATTTCAGAAATTTACATAAAGGAGTCTCAAACATTTGAACTAAATTTACCGACTTTCAAGATCTAAATTTAAAATCAGAGTAAACCGATCATCTGATTTTCTTTGCATGCTGTCTTGTGTTAGAATTGTACCAGGAACTATGGAAAATATAACTACCTGCTGTATATAAGAATCCATTTTTACTTCACCTTCTATGTAGACATTCAGTAAAGCTAAATAAGCACATAAGATCTGTGATGCGTTCTAAAAACGAAAAACAGAAATCTGCACTCCAAAAAGTAAACTCACATAATTTCCACCCTCCTTTTAAAAAAAATGCTTGTATCAACTCCAATAAAATAGATTTTGTAATGTACAATACCCACGTAGACCTTAAGTTTAAAAAATGTGAAATAGGTAAAAATATTTTTCCATGAATATTTGCTCAAATAGTTTCTAAGGGAGAAGGCATAAAAATCACTTTAGGCAGAAAGTAAGAGTTTATTTTACTATGTTCTTGCACTTTGAAAGGGAAAATCATATTACAAAGATTATCCTCAGCATCCTTTAAATTGTTTTTTCTGCCTTTTCTTTTCCTAGCCCTGCATTTCAAATTAACCAAGAGAAATAAAAAGAAGAACCAGGGAGAAAGCCAGAGCGTTATGACAGGATGATTTTATTTTATGTATGAGTCTAAATGAGATCTTAGAAAATGGATACCTTTTTCCTTAAATGGGTCTGTGGTGGTCAAAGACCATTAGGCAACTTTGGAAGATTCCGCAGGGACACCTGGGGCCAGACGTTTCCATCCCACTGGACTAAGTCCACTGTTTGTCTTTCTGCATGGAGAATTAATAAATGTATCAATCTTCTACCAGCGGCCCTGGACCAGGGAACATAAAGGAAACAGAGTAAGTGGGAAAAACATTGCACGTGTGCTTTTCCTTCCCCTCTCCTGATCTTCACTTTTCTGTGTGTTGAACTTATTTTCCCTTCAGATTTTTTCACATTATTCTTACCCCCGCCCCTTATTATTAGTTATGTCTCAACATTCCTGACGGCATTGCAGCCTGTCTTAAAGTGATGTCTCCCAACCTGGACAGGAGCTGTAATTTAAGGGAATTGGCCACCTTTGCTTACCTTCTGCTCAGAAGATCAGTCGGTGGCCTTGAAGCGTCAGATTTCGTTAAATGATTTTAGCTTCAAGGGGGGGGAAATTAAATGGAAAGTTAAGGAAACCAGTCAGGAAACATGCATGGTGCCAGCAACCTTATAGCATGAGATTCCAAAAGTCATTTTAACATTTCTGGACTGATAAGCTAATTAATTATTAAAACAGAAACACTCCTAGGCTACCTATGACCAAGGTTATAAATACACCCCTTTTCAAATTCCCCTTTCTTTCCATTTCCTCAACGGCAAAATGTTGACTTTAAATTGCACCAAGGTGATTCTAAGAAAGGTTTCAAATCACAGCAAGGAATGAGAAAAGAAATACAAATTGAAAAAAGAAGTTACAGGATTGTTAACTTGTTTTTCTTTAAATGGACTGATTTAAGTCTTTATTGAAGGAACATTTAGAAGCATAGGTATTGTCTTTTTTCTATATTGTTTCCATTTTCTAGGCTTTGCACTTCCTCTCCACAGCTCTGCTTAAAGCCAACCCACTTGTCTGTTGCTCTCTACTTTAGAGAATGATTGGAGGGTTGAGCAATGACAGTAAATATACAGCATATCAAACAAAATTAACTGTGTCTGGGAATTACCTGTTACTGAAAAGGGTTTATTTCTGGGGGTTTGTGTGCTGTAAAGCTGGCATCCAAATCCCTTTGAGGGATTCAGATTTTCAGAAGTCAAGTGCAATGGTTAGTCATTTAGATGTGAGAACATAGGTGTCAGACAGAGACATACAGGGTTGAGTGGAGCAAATCCAGGAACTGAATTTTACTGTATCAGAAAACACAATCTGTGTGTTCTGTTCTCCTGCAAGGAGGCAAAACAAGCTGGGCACTATGATTACCGCCTGGAGCCCAAGTTTATCGAAATGATCAAGGGACTATTTCGTTAATATTAGTTTATTTGAAGGCAGGGTAACAGATGTGTGTGGAGGAGAGAGAGAGAGAGGGAGGGAGAGAGAGAGAGGGAGGGAGAGAGAGAGAGAGATGTCAATTGCTGGTTCACCCCTCAAAGGCCTGCAACAGCTAGGGATGAGCAAGGTCAAAGTCAATATCCCAGAACTCCATCTGATTCTCCCACATTGGGGCAGGGACCCAAGTACTTAACCCATCATCAGCTGCATCCCAGGTACTGTAAAAGGAATTCTGGGTCCGAAGCAAAGGAGCCAGGAGTCGGGCCGGCACTCTTGTATTGGAAGCAGGTATCCCAAACAGCAGCTTAACCCACTGCAACACCATGCCTGATCCCAATCAAGGGGCTTTTAAGCACATAAGGAGGACTAGTCAGTTTTATATTCTTGACATCAGTATGCTACAAACCTCACTATATATTCAAGTGTTTTAAAAGCCTCTTTCTTACTAGCTTTTTTTTAAATGATGATGGATCTTTTGTTTTGGTAGAGGAAAATGAAAACTGATGAGTGCTTTTCCTGTCGAATAGCTGAAAAGGGGCAGCACAGTATGTACAGCAGGCTCCAGTAAGGAATATTAATTATTTTAGTAGGCAGGACTCAATATAAATAATCAATTATGCAGGCATTGGAGGTTTAAAATGGCAGGGAAGAAATACTGAGGCAATACTGTGAGAAGAATTTATCACAGGGGATCCTTGTGAAAATGGATACAGTAGATTTTACTTGGGTTACAGTAGTACAAGAGAGAGACAGCTGACCAATACAGGACTGAATTCAAGATAGTCTTTAAATTCTGGGATAAAGTCCTTGCAGATGCTGGTGGTTGTGGGTTGTGGTCAGTGGGGGCTGGGCAGTACCAATCCATTAGGTCATCAATGCTAACTGCTGCTTTTTCAACTTGGACTCCTTTCCTAGGATGGAGAGTGTGGGATGATCACATTCCAAAGATGTGGCTCCCAGGAACTTGAGAAAGACATCCCTAGGTTGTTAGAGGGGCAGTGAGATAATACGCAAATGCCAGTATTCTTAATGTCGCAAAAATTACAGGTCTAGATCTTTAGATAAACCTGTCTAAAGTTTGGTCAAAGTTGGTCAAATCGCAGGGCGAAGGGAAAGAATTTCCAAACATTTTCGAATACTAGAATCCTAGAGGAAGGGACAAGGTTCTAACTACACTTTATGTAAGTCAATGCATGTGACCCTCATAGCAACTACATATCTAGGAGGTCAGTACTGTATCTCCAGTTTTCAGATGAGACAAATTAGGCCAGCTGACATTCAGGAGTAAATTTGCCAGTCTCCACAAAAAAATCTGAGTCTAGAAGGTGTGCCCATCTGATGTGCTTCAGCCTTCAGTTTTTCATCCATGAAAACATGTTTCCTTGTATGTGACTTAATACTAAGCTTTGTTATAAACCATCTTATGTATTCCTCAGATAGCCCTCTCTGTTAGAAACAGTTTGTGTCTCTTTTGTGAAAATGAGGATACTGAAGCCAAAAGAGACTAGCAAAGTCTTACAGCTGTTAAGAGGTGAAGGCAGTATTTGGTCTTGGGAAAATTACCTCCAGAATCTATCTTGTTGATCAATCTCCTATACCAGAATAAATAACAAAGGAAATAAAATTGAATTTTTCATAAATAATACTTATGAGTAAAGTCAGAAAGAGGAGAGTAGCCAATGTCTCTCCTTTTCTAATAGAAATGAGAAGTCTCATATTCGGGATTAGTATCGTTCTTGCCCATAGGGAGAATGTTTGTATGGTGGTAGCTCAGTGTTGCTTTATTTCAGGAACCCTCCCCAGGAAATCAGATCAAAAGGGAAACCATGCCCAAGTATTGATAATCTGCAAAAGACAGAGATCTGTCCCGTTCTTGTTAACAAGGAGACAAACCTGGCGCTTCTTAAGGAAACTTTTGTAACTTTTTTTCATCCTGTCCCCAGTTCAACAAAAAGAAACCTTCAAAGTGAGATCATTTAATACATGAGATTAGCCACCACGCTTGCATTTCTATGGCAAGGGGGAAAAAAGTCCAAGAAAGGAAAGTAATCCAATTGATTGAAAGCATTAATGAAGCAATCAGAGAGATTCTAGAATCTGAATGCCCAGACCCCAGAGTGCAAGGGGGGTTGCTCTGCCTTCCAGTCGGTTCTCATCAAGAGCTGTGCTGTCTGCAGCTTTCCAATACCCCAGGGCAGTTACATTTTCTTTCTCCTTTGGCATCTTGTAGATTTAATGTTCATCTGTTGAGGCACATTGAGGTGATTTGCCAAATAACTCCTTTTGGCAAAAAGAATGTGCCGGGTTATTATTCTTAGTCCAAATGAGCCAGACTGACTGTCTACACTGTGGGAATATGCCAGCTAATTACTTTAACCATGTCTTTCCCTTTAGCTGTGTATACACGGTCCTCATATTCTAGATAAACTTGGTTAAACTTCATATTGAATAATTACTGGCAAGTAGCCATGCACTCCGAGTAATTTAATATTCATCTTTGGTTTCTACGGGGTGCTAGTGACAAAAGCAGGTTTTGTTGATACATATGTTAGAAGGACTTTCCTTTCATAATTCAAAAGAAAAATCTCCAAAACATGAAGAAAACAAGTACTCAATTAAAAAAAAAAGCGTTTTTGATTCCAAGTTTTACTCAGGAATCATAGATACAGTGCTAAAGCAAAGCTGATGTGGTATAGCTTTTAAAAACAGAAAGACACTATAAAAGGGTACCACATGTTCCTAGTGCCTTGCAAGTCAAGCAACTGTTATTACATTTAAATCATGTCTGACATAATGCTGCTCTCTCTTTTGAAAGCGAAGACCAATGTTACTGCATTTTATTACAGAAAGTAAACAATATGAGTTCCCATGAATTGCTCTATCTTGCAGTCCCAAAGCAACAGACAGAGCCCGAAAAAGTTGAAGGTGAAAGATGGAGACGGATGTTCAGACTGTGTTATGTATTAGCTTAAGAAATAGAAACAAGATACTGAAGGCATCGCTTCTTTCCTTTGTGAAAATGAGAATAATATAACTCTAATATCACAAAGAATGTTTATGTAGCATAAATTGATAATAAAGAGAATAATTTTATTAGCTATAAAACACCAAATGTTTTGCAGTAAAGGATATAGGAGTTATTTTAAACTGTTTTAAGATTTATATATTTTTCAGACTAAATAGAAAACACAATGTGTTATGGGAAAGGTGGGTTAGGACAGCAAGGGAATGTTGGTGAAGAGACAGACAGCCCTGGGAGTAACAGAATCAAGAAGACTACTCGTTATCTTCCTCTTTCTGAAATTACTACAAAGGAAACCCGAGAATCCAGGGAGAGGAAGGAGAAATATGAAAAGGAAGAGAATGTATGGTCCTATTCCAAGTTTTGAAAATATTCATGCTGTTAGGTTAAGAATTTTCCTTTTATGAACTTTGATGGGAATGCTGTGATGAATACTGTAAACTCAGATTCTGAATAAATGATATAAAAACTTCCTAACACTCCTGCCTGGTACTAGAAGATGGTTAAGTAAATTATGGCGCAATCATATTGGAGTTACTATATAGCCATGGGCATAAGGGTCATACAATTATGTCAGTAAAAAGAGAAATTTTTGTCATAATGTTTGGACCACCAATTATATCTGTGGTTAAGATGTACACTTTAATTATTAAAAAATTGAAATTCTGGGGTTTCCTCTAAATGTTGGACTTATGGAGACATTTACTAGGTTGTCTTTATGTGATTTTTAATGGTTTTTAGGTTTTCTACCATTACACTCATGACCAAACACAAACAAACAAATAAATAGTGGGATGACTATTTATGATTAGCAGTGAACTCTAACTCCTCTAATGCTCATGATCCGATGAAATTTTAGAACATTTAAAAAGTAAACGATGCACATTATTTTAGTTATACATTTAGAGGCATAGAGACATACCAGAGAGAGCGAGCGAGTGAGAGCGAGATTGAAAGACAGCAGACAGATTGCGGAGTCTGGTTCTCTTCCTAAATGTACACAAAAGCCATGGCTGGGTGGGGGCACTCGGTTTCACAGGGGGAAGGCAGGACCCCCATTACTCGAGCCATCACCACTACCTCCCATGTCTGCACTGGGAGGAAGCTGGAGTCAGGCATCAGATTTGGGAATCAAAATCAAGCACTTGAACACTGGGACATGAGTCAGAAAATACAATCTCATTGAATGATGTTTTGTGAATTCTGAACTGAAAAGAATATTGGTAATAAAAACAATCATAAAGCATGAGTCCATTCTTTTTATTGCTGAGTAATATACCATAGTGTATATATATCATATATTCTTTATTCAGTCATCAGTTGATGGACATCTTGGTTGACTCCCTATCTTAGGTATTGTGAATTGTGTTACAACAAACATTGGGATACAATAGCTCTTTCATATGCTGATTTCGTTTGGGTAAATTCCCAGGAGTGGGATGGCTGGTTCATAGGTTCATATGGTTGATCTATCTTTTTTTTTTTTTTAAACAGGCAGAGTGGACAATGAGAGAGAGAGACAAAGAGAAAGGTCTTCCTTTTCCATTGGTTCACCCCCCCAATGGCTGCTGTGGTGATCCGAAGCCAGGAGCCAGGTGCTTCTCGTCTTCCATGCGGGTGCAGGGCCCAAGGACTTGGGCCATTCTCCACTGCACTCCCAGGCCACAGCAGAAAGCTGGACAGAAAAAGGAACAACCGGGACATAATCTGGCGCCCAGACCAGGACTAGAACCTGATGTGCCAGCACCACAGGCAGAGGATTAGCCTATCGAGCCACAGAGCCGGTCAGGTTGATCTATCTTGAGATTTCCAAGGGGTCTCCATACTGCTGTCCATAAATGGCTGTACTAGTTTACATTCCCACAAACAGTGTATCAGGGTACCATTTTCCCCATATCATTGTTGGCATTTACTTAAGCCGTTTATTAGACAGTGGATTGAAACTGTTTTTTATAAAAATTTAAAAAATAAAAAAGAAAGAAAAGAAGATGGAGATTGATGGAGAGAGCAGGAGAGAGTGATATATGGTTATCTTCTTAGAATTGTACTTATGAAATCTGTTCTTTTTATTACATTAATTAAAAATTAAAAATAAAGAGTCCATTGATGATTACCTATAATACCTGGGCTACTTCAACTTCGGTAGATATATGAGATTCTTATTTTTGGCTTAAATTAGACTAGGAGAATTTCATATTCTTGAGCCCAGTTATTTTGTCTATTTGCAGAATTGTATTCACTGATTCAGGTACTGGTTGTATACCACTGTCCTTTTCTCTGAGATATTAGAAAAATAGTTATTTATTGCATGGAGAGAATACAGTCCACTATCCTATATTTATTATATTATGGAGTATTATATATTTTAGTATTATATAGTATTATTGTATTGTATAATATATTATAATATATATTATTTAGTATTATATATTTTAATATTATATATTTATTATATTTAGAGTATATTGGATGCATAGAATAGCTCATAGCTATAGAAAATAGTTTTGTTTAAAGAAAAGAGAAAGTCTAACATTCATATTTCCTTAAATGACAAAAACAAAATATGTTATATTATGTATTTAAAGTCACACATTTCATAATTATCAAAACATATAAAGCTTCCACTCTATAACTGGGAAGACGATAAAATTCTATCCCCTTTTGGAGGAGCATTTCCTATTTTGAAGTTGAATATTCACAGATTTGGAATTAGGTATTCACTGCCTTGCTTTGTAATTCTAGAAAGCAACAGAGCTAACAAAGCAAAGTTGTTACTGAAACTTTAATATTACAATTCATTTTGAAAGTACACTATGAAAATCATAGTCCTCAATAATTCCACATTATTGAACATTTTATTAACACTTGTAGCTTGTCTTTGCCCTGTTAAAAAGAATAGTAATTTCAAAATGTTAAAATCTATATCTATTGATGTCATATTCTACAACTCCTCCATGTGAATTTTCATTTTTTCAGCTGCCTCCTATAGAAATATTAGGTGATATTTTTAAATTAAAATTTCATTTTGGTTATCTTAACTAAAGGTTAATAAGATAGTTAATATTTTTATCAATATCAATAGTTTTTATTACAAGGTTAATACCATTTCAAGGTTATATACAAGGCTCTTAGTACAAGGTTAATACCATTTTTCTTTAATAAGCATTTTCATATATGGAATACACTTTTCACTTTTCTGTGGAGGAAGATCAGGGAGAAGGGACAGAGATTCCCTAGAGACGACTCCATCTAGTTTGCGCTATGTCACATTACCTGCTATGAATAAAGAGTTAAAATAAACTCGTCATCTCCTGTAGTTGAACCTTACCCCAGTTACAACGGCTACAGAAATCAAAAAATAATAAATGCTAGTAAGGATGTCAGAGAAAAGGTACCCTAATCCACTGTTGGTTGGAATATGAACTAGTACAGACATTGTGGAAGACAGTGTGGAGATTCCTCAGAAATCTGAAAATACGTCTAGTATACGACCCAGCCATCCCACCATTGGGAATTTACCCAAATGAAATGAAAGAAAATCAAAATGAAAGAGTTATCTGTACCCCTATGTTTATTGCAGCTCAATTTGCAATAGTTAAGATATGGAATCAACTAGGATATCCATCAACCAATGACTATGTAAAGAAAATGTGTATATACATTATGGAATACTGCTGAGCTCTAAAAATGAATGAAACCTGTCTTTTGCAACAAAATGGATGCAACTGGAAACCATTATACTTAGTGAAATAATCCAGTCCCAAAATGACAAATATCGTATGTTTTCCCTGATGTGTGGTAACTAATACAGTAAAAAAATGGTAATACATATAAGTGAAATTGATGTTTTGAAATTATTTGTTATAGCCTTTGTCTCCACCATTGAGGAACAATGTTTTTCTTCTTCCTGCTATTTGTTGAGCTATTTATTTAGTGGAGGGTTAAGCTTATGATTATAAAATAAACTTAAAGAATGTCATTGTAAAAATTAAAAGAAAGAATAAGAAAGGAAGGAAGAGGGTGGGTGGGAGTGTGGCTAGGAGGGAGGGTTGGGTGATGAGTTTCACTCTTATCCTAAATCTGTATATATGAAACACATGAAATTCCTTCACCTTAAACTTAAATTTTTTTAAAAAGAGATTCATTGTCACTTTTGGACTAGATGGTCAAATATAAAGGTAGATTGAAAATACTTTTTGGTCAGTCAAAAGCCAGCTACCATTCTTGTATTTCTGAAATGTGTTGTGTTGTCTTTTCTCCGGCTTCTTACCAATGTTTTTATTTATGATTTTCTGTATTTTACTTTGCTACATGTAGAAATCAGTATTCTGTATTTATTCTTAAGATTTCCTGAGCTTCTTAGACACAGACTGATTTCAATCATTTATGGAGAAAATTAATAAATACTTATTTTGCTTCCTGTTCTTTCATTTTTGGGGCAGTGTTAGATTATTTGGCATTTTTAAAACATGTCTATGATACTGTGTTCATCTACTTTTACAAAGTTTTCATGTGAATAATATCTATTGAACTGACTTCAAATTCACGCTTTGAAACCATTTACTAAATTTTTAATTTTAGATATACATTTTTTTCTCTTCTAGAATTGATGTGAGGCTGCTTTTTGGGACATTTACCATTCTGTAAATTATTTTCCTCTTACTTAAGTTAATTATGATTGTTAAAGACCTATTAGTTCCAACATCTAGATCATCTTTGTGCCTGTTGCATTTGCTGTTTATTTTTTTTTCTTTCTCTTGCTGGTCACTTTCTCTTGTCCTTTTGCCTGTTTTTTAATTTCTCTTTTCATGAAGGACATTTTAAACAAAAGAACAGTAGACTAAACTAAATAGCATGCTTGTTTTCTCCAGAGGATTCATGCACTTTTTCTGTTGGGCAGCTAGAGTTGAGGGCTGATCATTCTGATTTCACCTTGAGTACAAGGAGACTAGGAATGGAACATGTAACTAGTTTCAGTTTTAAACCTGCAGTTAAAGAAATTGCTGCCCTCCTTCCCAGTCTAAAACATTCTGCGCTGTAGCAAAGAGGAAGGGTGTGTGAGAGCATTTTAATCTTATCAGGATTTGAGCTGGAAGAGGGTCAAGCTGCAGCTGAAGTCTTGGTTTACCTCTTTATTCAACACTAGCAGCACTAGGGCTCAGTACTATGTGAGATGCTATTTGTCTACTTTGTAGATCTTTCCGTTGATACTTACACAGCAAAATCCTCCTGAGAGCCAATTGTCAGGTGAGAGATTTATTTTTGCTTTTGGAATTCTTTTATATTCCAATCCATCATGTTGGCCCACACGGTCTTTAAATTTCAGATGGTTTCTCATCTCATCAAATATTTTCTGATTATGGCAGGTCTGCTTCTCCCTCTGCTGCCGATGCTAAGACTGAAATATTGCTCCAAGTACAAAAGCAGCCCCTGCTTTTTGCTTACCTATGAAAGGCTCATCCTTCTCTGTAATTTAGTTCTTTCAAATATCTTTGCATCCACTGTTCTTTGAAGACTTGAAAGAAATGCATGACTGCTAGTTTATCTGGTGGTATGGTAGAAGTGACAACCTCTCCCAAACCTCTGCTTCCTACTGGAAGTCGAACTCCAAAAGTATTTCAACTTGCGAATTTTACTCTATTGTCTCATTCGAGTGAGTGTCCTAGGTTTCTTCCCTATTATATTATACGTACCCCATCTATGGCCATACCACTTGAATATGCCCAACGTTGTGCAGTCTTGGAAGCAAAATACAGTAGTGCCTGATTAGTATTTGAGTGGGAGACTACATATAGCTTCAAATCATTCACCCATGCATTCACTCAGTCCCATTCACTCAGGACCCTTTTCTGTCCCAGAATAATTACCCATTGTATAGTTAAATTTGGAAAACTTTAAAATATGCAGCAAATATATATCTAATTGGCTCAGGGATAAGCACTTGATGAAAGCCAATGCAAAGAATTCATGGCCAGGAATTTGGAATTGGAACTGAAATAGATTCATTTGCTCTTTATTTGAATGTGTGAACTTTTGAGATGTGAGCAAACATCTTTCACATTCCCAATAGAAATAATATTTTAGGGCCAGCATTGCAATGTAGCAGATAAAGCCGCCACCTTTGACACTGTGACACTGGCATCCCATATGTCTCTGCGGCTCCATTTCCAATACAGCTCCCTGCTAATGTGTCTGGGGAAGCAATGAAAGACTGCGCAAGTGCTTGGACTCCTGCACCCACATGGAAGACCCTGAAGAAGCTCCTGGGTTCAGTCTGGCCCAGCCCTGGCTGTTGCAGCCATTTTGGGAATGAACCAGTGGATGGAAGATTCTTTCTCTCTCTCTCTCTCTCTCTCTCTCCCTCTCTCTCCCCCCTCCCTCTTTCTCCCCTCTTTCTGTAACTTTGTCTGTCAATTAAATAAATAAAATTTTTAAACAAGAATAAGAAATAAGAAAAAGAAATATTTTAAAAGTGGGTCTCAATAATGAAAAATGAAACAAATGCACAGAGAATTTTATTTAAAAGAAGGGCTCACTACGGACTTCTAAGAGCTGAGTATAGTTCTTCCTAAGAACCAGCCTCACCCAACCTCTGTGTTTTTATACTAACTCCTCACTTTTCTTCATATTCCCACTGGTTTCCATTAATTGAAGTTTTTTGATCAACATTTACATGCAGAGTATTTAGTAATACAGGTTAATAAGAAATATACACAAACACGTATAATACAAATTAGAAGTGTAGTGAGAAGTGAAAGAAAAAGAGAAGAAAGATTCCATCTGTTGCAATTAAAAAAACGCCCAAGAGTATATATTTGTGAGTATGGATATGATGATGTATACCAAGGTAATGATCTAAATGAGCTCTCATGGACATCTCCAAACCAAAATCATGGTTCCCACTCATAAGCATCGCTCCTCCTCTGCTGCTTCCTGTCTTGGTTATGAAGACTTTCATTCATCTAAATGCTCAGGCAGCAACAACTTTCAACTCTCTTTATGCCACTTCCACATCAATAATCCATGTGGGTTCTAACTCCAAAATCTACCTTTAAACCAATAACCTCTTTCATACTATATAGCTATTAAATTCATGCTGCATTCTAAATTCACGCCACCATCATTTCTATCTGTACTACTACGGCATTTTTTTCTTTGTCTCCATTATTCACACAGCACCTAGAAAGATCTTTTATGAATGGTAATCAAATCACCTATGTCTCTTTCTAAAGGCTTTTGATTTATACTTGCATTAAAAACCTAGATTCTTACTGTGGCCTGCAAGACACTAAATGATGATCTAATCTGACTCTTCCTTGAAAATAATCAGTAGCACTGGTCTTCTGATTGGTTATTAACCAAATTAAGTTGTTCCATCTTAAAAGCTTTACACAAGTGATTGAGCCATTTTAAATATGATAAAAAAAATGAACTGGCAATCACCTTTCTATAAAAGAAAAACACAGAAAATAAAGTAGAAAAGAAAGCTACTATTGACTTGCAGACATTTTTGTTTGAATAGTAGTTTTCTCAAAATTATCATGTTCAAAAATGAGTTTGTTTTATTCTTTTTTTAAAGATTATTTATTTGAAGGTCAGAGTTACAGAGAGAGAGAGAGAGAGAGAGAGAGAGAGAGGTCTTCTATCCACTGGTTCACACCCTAGATGACCGCAACAGCCGGAGCTATGCCAATCTGAAATCAGGAGCCAGGAGCTTCTGTGTTGGTGGTATAGTGGTGGGCATAGCTGCCTTCCAGGAGCTTCTTCTGGGTCTCCCACGTTGGTGCAGGGGCCCAAGCACTTGGGCCATCTTCTACTGCTTTCCCAGACCACAGCAGAGAGCTGTATCAGAAGTGGAGCAGCTGGGACTCGAACCGGCGCCCATCCGGGATGCCGGCACTGCAGGCGGCGGCTTTACCTGCTACGACACAGCACTGGCCCCGAGTTTGTTTTATTCTTCCTTAAACTTGGTTTAGATCTTCTGTTTTGTTTTTTTTTTTTTTAAGATTTTATTTATTTATTTGAGAGGTAGAGCTACAGACAGTGAGAGGGAGAGACAGAGAAAGGTCTTCCACCTGCTGGTTCACTCCCTAGATGGAACAACCCCTGCTTCTAAAGGTCCTTTTTTACCTTTTTTATTTTCTTTGACATATTTTGGTATATATATATCTGTGTGTGTGCATGCCGGTGATTGCAAAATGTTTGTTGCTGTTTCCCTTCTCTATCTTTTCTTGATTATACTATGTTACATTTTTTCATGTTGACAACTTCACTGGGACATCATGTCTCCAATTTATTATTTATTACTGTTGCTATTCTTGTTATTTTATGGAGAAAAAGGGTAGAAGCTGGGATTGTTCGGACCTCTTTCTGATGATGCTCTCAGAATACCCTCACCCCACCACTAAATATTACAGCAAGAGATGTTTTGCCTGCTCACCTGGGAGGGGCACCAGTGAGTTTCCTTGTGATGGTGTTGTAACTTCATCTTTTAATAAAGTTCAGTCTCCATCAGAGGGGGTCTAACTCAGGATAGACGATTGCATTTATTTGTTTCCTTTTTCATCTAGCCTCTTTTATCTGAGCACCATTCAGCAAAATGGAAGAGCTTCCTGGGTAGACTTAGATCTATGTTTCTGTAGAAGCTCAGCAAATACTTGGCAATCAGTTATCAGAATGACTTATTTCTGTTATTTTTGTTTTGTTTTGTTTTTGACAGACAGAGTGGACAGTGAGAGAGAGAGAGAGAGAGAGAGAGAGACAGAGAGAAAGGTCTTCCTTTGCCGTTGGTTCACCCTCCAATGGCCGCCGCGGCCAGCGTGCTGCATCCAGCGCACCGCGCTGATCCAATGGCAGGAGCCAGGTGCTTCTCCTGGTCTCCCATGGGGTGCAGGGCCCAAGCACTTGGGCCATCCTCCACTGCACTCCCGGACCATAGCAGAGAGCTGGCCTGGGAGAGGGGCAACCAGGACAGAATCTTGCACCCCAACCAGGACTAGAACCTGGGGTGCCGGCGCCGCAGGCAGAGGATTAGCATATTGAGCCGCGGCTCTGGCCTCCCCTCTATTTCACAAATACCTGCTGAACACTTATATTTCTTCCAAACATTAATTACAAATTTAAGAGACACAGTTTCTCTGCAATATCTTCTTATATTTGAAATGGCAAGGTCTTTAGCAGTGATGACCTCTCTACAAATTTTAAATTTGTGAAAATGTGTTGGTATAACTACGCATTCATGAATTAGAGATACCCGAACTAAAGACAATGAGTAAGAGGCCAAAGGGATTGTTTCCTTCCTGTTAAGACTGCAGATTTTGGCCGGCGCCGTGGCTCAATAGGCTAATCCTCCACCTTGCGGCGCCGGCACACCGGGTTCTAGTCCCGGTTGGGGCGCCGGATTCTGTCCCGGTTGCCCCTCTTCCAGGCCAGCTCTCTGCTATGGCCAGGGAGTGCAGTGGAGGATGGCCCAAGTGCTTGGGCCCTGCACCCCATGGGAGACCAGGAAAAGCACCTGGCTCCTGGCTCCTGCCAGGATCAGCGCGGTGCGCCGGCTGCAGCGGCGGCCATTGGAGGGTGAACCAACGGCAAAGGAAGACCTTTCTCTCTCTGTCTCTCTCTCTCACTGTCCACTCTGCCTGTCAAAAAAAAAAAAAAAAAAAAAAAAAAAAGACTGCAGATTTTGTCTGATTAGTTAGACTTTATAATTTCTATTGTAGCAACATAGATTTTGAATTTCACGAAAAATCCTCTTAGCTCCTTATATAGCATTGCTGTCAGTGTTTATTTGAAATGATATGTATTTTTATTTCACTTTTGTTTTGTGTTGTTGGCTGACTGTTTTCTTTAGTGTTTTATGGGAAATTAAAAGAGGCTGCACAATGTTCCTTCCAGCCAGGCACCATTTTAAACGAAAGATTGCTTTATACAATTCTTGATATCCTTTTTTGTTGTTGTTTCTTCCCTTTTATCTTTCCCATGGATGCCAACCCAAGATCAAAAATAATTTACCAACATCTGTTTATTGTTTCATTTAAACTCAAAGAACGTAAGTGTGTGCGTATGCACAATGTTTATAGGTTTACATGTAGCTCTTCAGATGACTTCTTCACATTTATGCTTGATGAGTTGGCTCTAAACCCATCTTTTGTATTCAATTCTCCTTTTTTTTTTCCTTTCCTGCCTTCAAAGCCAAGCATGTTTCTAAGTGGTACTGGTTGGATGATCACAACAAAATCTCAGACAAGCCATTGCTTTATGTCTTATGTTCATAATTTCCAAATATATCCTCTGGTTTTATGAATGTCTTTACATCAAAGTCAAAGGAGTGAGAGTTAATTCATACCTACCACTCACTCTGAGGTTCTTTCAACTGTGGAGAAGTTATGGAAAAGTCAGGATGTGCTTGCCTTCAATCTAGTATGTTTATAAATGAATAAGGGTCAGATATTGGTTTTTAAACTGTTAGACATCACCACAACAAGTATTTTATGGTGCTGGCAGTTTATCTTATACTTTCAAGTATAAATAAAGCTTTCTAGAATAAATTTGCAGATTTTAGACTTAGTTGCAAATAAGACTCAGTTTTCTCGTTTGTTAATTTCCTTATAATTCTTCTCTATCTTCAAATCTACATCTCTCACTTGTGCTTGGTTAAGAACAGATTTGCAAGATCAGCTGTTAAACAAGGTTAGCACTAGAATTATCACAGAAGGGAGGGTTTCTTTTGAAATAGTTGTGCTGAGTTAGAAATGCAAATTCAAAATTACCTTATTGGATGGGAATGGAAGTCCTAATTCAGTTTAGTAACTCTGATTGCAGATACTTTCCCCAAATTACTTGAATAATGAAAACTTAAGAAATTTGTCTCTGTGCAAACTAGCTCATGTAGCACATTAATTTATGAAACACCTCCACATACAGCATCCACTGACAAATCAATGGCCCAAATGTTATGAAAAAGTGGAAAATACTATGAATACTAAATAAAATTTTATTAATACTAAATAAAATTTTAATTTTATATAATACTAAATAATGCTAAATAAAAATACTAAATAATACTAAATACTAAATAAAATTTTAATACTAAATAAAATTTTAAAGTAAAATTTTAATTTATAACTTACAACTATTATTCTTGTGGACAGATACATTTGTGGGGGGGATCACATATTGGCTATTGTATATTTTTTAAAAGTTAGAAAAATGCATTTGTAGTATGAACTTTCAATTCTTGAACCAGTGAGTAGCTAACAGCTATGAAAAATATTCCTAGGATTTGATTTTGTGACTTTTGAGAAATACATAGTCAGGGGCCGGCGCCGTGGTGCAGTAGGTTAATCTTCTGTCTGCAGCGCCGGCATCCCATGTGGGCGCTGGTTCTAATCCTGGCTGCTCCACTTCCAATCCAGCTCTGTGCTATGGCCTGGGAAAGCAGTAGAAGATGGCTCAAGTCCTTGGGCCCCTGCATGCGCATGAGAGACCAGGAAGAAGCACCTGTCTCCTGGCTTAGGATTGCCACAGCTCCGGCCATTGCGGCCATTTGGGGATTGAACCAATGGAAGGAAGACCTTTCTCACTGTAACTCTGCCACTCAAATAAATAAATAAAATATTTAAAAACAAAGAAAAGAAATATATAGTCAGTCCCAATTGACCAACATTGACACATAATATAAGTCAAATACTTCCCGTCTGAGTGCAGAATGTACTACTCATTATCATCACCATCATCATCATTCTCATCAGCACTCATATGAAAGACACAAAAAGATATGCAAGCAGGACTTACCGTCCTTTTTGTTATGCTTGAATTCAATGAAATCTGCTACACACACTCCATGGTATATTCATCTTCATTATATTTGATTGATTTCATTCCATTTATTTCTTCATTCATTATCCATCATCAAAAATAATTTTAACACACTGATGGATAGGAGAGCTACAAAGGCAGTCCTTAACAGATTCAACCCCTGTTGTCCAGGAGCTTAGTCTCTCAGGGAAACCAGACAATACTCAGATGTTCAAAGAAAGAATGGTAGCCTGCTCCTCTGTTGAGTGCGGTGGAGTTCAGGGGTGCGGAGTCAGATACAAAAGCTTCTATGGGAAGAAAGGCTTGAGTTGGATGCTACATATAAAATAAGAGTCCAGAAAGCAAGAGAAGTGATTCACAGTCCAGAATGCATGGGAAGAACCTCTCGAGTAGAGAAAACACACACGCATACACACACACACACACAAACACACCTCTTCCATGCCTGGAAGTCACATGGCATGTGTTAGAACCTTGACAAAGGCTGGTGGGTTTAGAGAGCTGAGGCAGAGGGAATGCACAGTGGAAGATAAACATAGTCTCATAGCATATGCATTTTGTCAAATCACTTTAAATGTGCTGCCTCGTTTAGTCCTCAAAGATCCCTAAGAGGTAGATACTAAACCAGTTTTATCAGTGAGGGTACTCAGGTTCAGAAAGTTTAATCAACTCTCAGAAGATTTTTTCACAGGTAGTAACTGACAAAGGTACAATCTAAATTAAAGAGTATTTTTTAAAGTTTTATTTATTTATTTGAAAGGCAGAGAGACAGAGAAGGACACAGAAACAGAGATGGAGAGTGACCTCTCATCCTCCTGTTCACCAAATACCTACTTCAGTCAGAGCTGAGACAGGCTGATGCTAGGAACCTAGTACTCTATTTGGGTTTCTCATTTGGGTTCAGGGATCCAAATTCCTCAGCTTTCATCTGATGCCTTCCACAGTGCACATTACTATAAACCTGGAAAAGAAAGTGGAATCAATACTTGAACCAGAGTCTTCCAACATGGGTTGTAGGCATCCCAAACAGAGGCTGAACTAGGGCTCCAAATCTATAGCCCTAAATTAAGGATTGCATTGCTGGAATTTAGGGTTTTTGCCTCACCATAGCACAGAGGTTTAGAGTTTAGTATGGCTCAGACCACATAGGAATCTGGTGATTTTTTTTTTTTTTTTGCTTTGTTAGAAAACAAAACCAAAACTTTCACATCTTTGATATTCTGCTCTTGACAGAAATGTCTAGTAAAACCATCTCTGGCTGTTTCCATGTCCTAGTTGATCAAGTAACCACATTCAATTTGCACAATTTATTTCATATATCTTAGAAAATACAATTTATTTCAGCAGATTTGCTTGGAAGATGTTTGTTCTCAAGGTATTTGTACAGGGTCATGCTGTGGTACAACATGAGTCACTGCTTCAGGCACTGGCACGCCATATCTGTGTGTTAGTTGAAAACCTGGCTACTCTTCCTCCTCTCCAGCTTCCAGCTAATGTGCCTGAGAAAGCAGTGAAAGATGGTTCAAGTACTTGGGACCCTGCCATTCATGTGGGAGACTTGGATGGAATTCCTGGCTCCTTGCTTCAGCCCTGGCTTCAGCTGCCATTGGGGAGTGAATCATAGATGGAAGCTCTCTCTCTCTCTCTCTCTCTCTCTCTCTCTCTCTGTGTGTGTGTGTGTCCCTCTTTCTCTGTCACTCTGCCTTTCAAATAAATATATCCTTTTAAAAAAATGTTCGTCACCATTGTAAGTAAAATAAAATATCTAGGGCTTGCATACTGGAGCCATTTTGCTCTGTACCCATTGCAGACATTCTGAATTTGATGATTGGAGATGAGCTGTTCTTGGTATATTTATTTAATATTAACTCGGCTAAGGTCTCTTAGAGAACCACAGAGACTGTCTGAAAATTTCCTAATCAGGCAATGAATTTAAAATGCCAAAAATTTGTCTTTAAAAAAAATGAACATTCTTCATTGTTTAGAATATTTCTTCTGAAAAAGTGGAAAGAAAAGTAAAAAAAAAAATATTTTCCTGTTACAAAATGGTTTCAGTTTCTAAAGTCTAGGGTATCTACATTAGTAAAATATGCTACTAATAAGAGTTATAAACAAATTAATAAGTAAATCCCTCACCTTTCTTCTGGTATGAAAATTTTACTGTAAAATTTACTGTAAATTTTAGGGAAGTCACATACTTACCTTGGAAGATAGAATTTATTGTTAGAACCTGGAAATACAATGTAAGTGGCATCATTTGTAAAATGGGCAGTGATTACAAATCGGAACCTGTGTGGAGTAGATTATTTGTAAAAGTGGCTGACACAGTGATTCTCCCTGTATCTATGTCCTTGGCTTAGTCCCGCCCACACTGACTCTGGATTTAGCCAATGGGACAATGGTAAAATTGATAGAAGCAGAGACTTTAAAACTACTTATACTTTGGGACCGGGAACCATGTGATGACTACTAAGTGAGTGAATCTTGGCTTTGGTTAACCTGCTGACGGATTAAACAAGAGAAATCATCACCTTATCACCCCAGCAGGCCTTAGCCATTCTCTAGAGTGCTAGTGAGGTGTCCTACCCTGTCCAGCCCCAGCCAAACAGCTTAGTCTTGAAGCAGTGTGCAGTTACTCAAAGATTTGTGAAAATTAATAAACATGGCTAAGCATTAGGGTAGTTTGATATGGAGCAACAACTATTAAGTCATTCTTATTTAAGTTTTATTTATTTGAGAAGCAGAAATACAAGAAATATATAGAGAGCTACCAACCACTATTTACTCCCCAAATGCCTGCAACTGCTGGGACTGGGCTAGGTTGAAGCCAGGAGCCAGGAACTCAATCTAGGTCTCCCCATAGGTAGCAGAGGCCCAACTAGTTGAGCCATCACCACTGTCTCCTAGGGTATGCATTGGCAGAAAGCTGTAATCAGGAGCTGGAGTTAGAAATTGAACCCAGACACTCTGATGTAGGGTGTAGGTGAACTAACCACTGGGCTAAATACCCGTTTGCATGAATGGATATTTAATATACAAGGTTAAAATAGGACTATAGCTATAACTGAAATTTCTGAAATCCCTTATGCTGCAATTTAGCCTTTAGCAAAATAGAGGCAATTATTGTTCAATGAAACAAGAAGTTGCATGAATCCATATTCAGTTCTTTTTTTTTTTTTTTTTTTTTTTTGACAGGCAGAGTGGACAGTGAGAGAGAGAGACAGAGAGAAAGGTCTTCCTTTGCCATTGGTTCACCCTCCAATGGCCGCCGCGGCCGGCGCGCTGCAGCTGGTGCACTGCGCTGATCCGATGGCAGGAGCCAGGAGCCAGGTGCTTTTCCTGGTCTCCCATGGGGTGCAGGGCCCAAGCACTTGGGCCATCCTCCACTGCACTCCCTGGCCACAGCAGAGAGCTGGCCTGGAAGAGGGGCAACCGGGACAGAATCCGGCGCCCCAACCGGGACTAGAACCCGGTGTGCCGGCGCCGCTAGGCGGAGGATTAGCCTAGTGAGCCGTGGCGCCAGCCCCATATTCAGTTCTGTCCCTTGCTTTTCTCGTAAGTATGCACAGAGTTAAAGCAAATGATTAACTTACCTGCACCCTATCTTCTTCATAGCTTTCTCTTCCTAAATGACTGTGTTCCTTGTTCCTGTGTTCCTCTTCAGACATTGCTTTTCCACTTTGTACAATTCCCCTTTGTGAAATAATTATCTTATGAGTTCAGTAACCCCGCCCATTACTCATGATCTGCTACTCAAGCTTGGATCTTTCGTGTAACTTCCACACTAAGGTGCTCAATCTCAGTTATTTATCTAGCAACTCCTATACCATTTAAATGAAGAAAAGAAGTAAAAGGGCTGGAGGAAGGAAGGAAGGGAGGGAGGGAGGTGTGGAGGTGGGGGAGGGAGGGAGGGAGGGAGGGGGGGGGGAGGCCAGGAGGAAGTAAGGAAGGAGAAAGAAAGGTTTCTACGTTCCCCTTCCATTCTTGGAGACCTTGTGACGATTCAGTATGCTCAGTCTCAGATGGTGAGAGCTCTATGTTCCTAGGCAATAAGTGAAAGACACATAAAAATCACGTTTGCTGCTCCTTGGCTCTTAAATACAATAGTTCTAATGATTTACAGATTTATTTTTAAATGTGTCTCAAATCCATGCACTTCTCTCAATCCCTGTTAGAACTTTGCATCTTATTCACATTTAACTTCAAACATTTAAGAAATATTTCAGATGGTCTCCTTGTCAACATTCACGTCCTTTCTTTCTACTTCCCTCTATTTTAATGATTTCATAAAGAAAAATTGTATGAGCACATGTAGATTTAACAATTGTTAATATTTTGCCATATTCTGTTCACATGTAAGGATTCTATATATATATATATATTACATAGGTGCACATACATACTGTTTTTGAAAGCTAGGGTGAATATATTAATATCAGATGATGTGAAACTTAGGGCAAAGATTATAAATGAGAAAAATAGTCTGTTATTATGTAGGCAATATAATTACTTGATGGCATTTATATATATTTACATACCAAATAACATGTTATATATATATATATATATGTTTTTTACTATTTATATTAACTTCCTTATAGGAGAGAAAATATGGTATTTGTCTTTCTGTGTCTGGTTTATTTTGCTTAGTATAATGATCTTCAATTCCATCCATTTTGCTTAAAAAATCAGGATTTTATTTTTTTATGGCTGAGCAATATTTCTTTTTTTTACAGCAAGAAACAATCCAGGTGTTTTCATTTATATAGTTCATGTGTAGCCACTTACAACAATTTGATGTGAAAAAAAAAAAGAATCATGAAAATTTGAAGAGATAAAACTAATGTTTTCAGATTACGTAATTGTATATCTACAATACCCAATCACCTAAAAATGAATATAAACAAAGAGATTTTGTTAAATTACTGGACTAAACTCTAGTGCACACACTTAGGCATACACAGAGATAGCCTTCTAATAAACATATAGTACACAGCAAAAAACATATAATGGGAGAATATGCTTGATGGGTTTATGAAAAACAAAACACCTGACAAATCTAGTAAAAACAAGAGAGAAAACTTGGATGTCTAAATAGGTATATTAACAGTACATTCATTCTCCTTTTCAACTAGACAAGCTCATTCTGAAGATAATAAAGGTAAAAATAAATGTACATTATTCAGGGAATATTTTCTACAAAGAAACTGGTAAAGATGTTTTACTCTTGCTGCTATTAAAAATACTGTAAGACAACAATCCAGGGTGTGATAAAGATTGGGTATATGTACTAGATTTTCTTTACCCAATCATCCATTTTCTCTTCAAAACCATTGTCATATCAGCCATCTAAGTAATCCTTTCAAACATGCTGATGTCACTGCTGCTGCACAGAATCTGATGGTGCAGAGGCCGGCGCTGTGGCATAGTGGGCTAAACCTCCACCTGTGGTGCCAACATCACATGTGGGCGCCTGTTCGTGTCCCAGCTGCTCCTCTTCTGATCGGTCCCTGCTAACGGCCTTGGAAAGCAGTGGAAGACTGCCCAGGTGATTGGACTCCTGCACCCACGTGGGAGACCTGGAAGAAACTCCTGGCTCCTCACTTCAGCTCAGTTCAGCTCCAGCTGTGGTGGCTACCTGGGGAGTGAACCAGCAAATGGAAGACTGTTCTCTCTGTCTCTGCCTCTCTCTGTCTGTAACTCTACTTCTCAAATAAATAAATAAAATGTTTTTTTTTTTAAATGAAATCTGATGGTGCAGTGTTCTGTAGGCAATAGCCCAACTTCCTTAGCTCACTGAGCTACTGCTTTTATCCTTGATGGATTTTGTTTATTTGCTTGTTTTGCTTTCTTTCTTTTTCTTCCAGTTCAGTTTTAAATAAATTGTGGTATAGATGCCATGGATAAGTCTAGATAAGGATGTCTAATATTCAAAATAATTTAGAATGGCAAGTCTGAAGTTGAAGTTCAGGGGCTAGGGTACCTGTATGAAGATAATGCTGTACTCTCCCCACTGGACAATTGTTAGACCTGTCAAAGCCAGTTACCTGAGATGTATCAACATTTGAGATACAGGTGCAACATGGTAAGCCCCAAGGCCAGCACTGTGGAGTAATGGGTTAAGTTGCCACCTGAAATACCAGTATTCCATATAGGTGCCGAAGTTCCACTCCAGACCCAGCTCCGTGCTGATGCACGTGAGAAAGCAATGGAAGATGACCCATGTTCTTGTGCCCTTGTGCCCACGTGGGAGACCCAGATGAAACTCCTGGCTCCTGGCCTCGGCTTGGCCCAGCCCCAGCTGTTGCTGCTATTTGGGGAGTGAACCAGTAGATGGGAAATATCCTCTCTCTCTCTCCGTGTGTGTGTGTGTGTGTGTCTCCCCACTTCTTTATAAGTCTATCTTTCAAAAAAATAAAATAAATCTTAGGTATACAACATACACACACATATACACACACATACACAAGCAAATGGGGATGGATGGCCAAAGAAATAAGAAACGCAAGACAGTACAGTATAAGAAAAAGCAGCAGAAAAATCATTCCAAGGTGTAAGTGCATAATAAAGCTGTTCATGAGATTTTAAGAGAAATGATAGAAGATGTACCCAGTTAAGAATGTCCAGAGGTTGTAGCTATCTCATGAGAATGCTCATTAAAATGACAGAGATGTGAAGTACTTGTCCTAGTTTTGCAGAATACTTGTTATCGAAGAGGTTTACAAGAGGTTTACAGTGGTAGTTTTGTGTATATTCAAGTTACATGTAAGAAATTACCAATGAATAGATAATGGCATATCTTGAAGAAAGCAGACAAAATGAAGACAATAAAAAGTATTTCCTACTATACAACAGAAATCGAGAAAGAAGCTTCTGAGTGTCTTAGGAGGAATCTGTACTAGTAGCCGAATGGATGATCAAAATAAGAAAATCTTGGGGCTGGTGCTGTGGCGTAGCGGGTAAAGCGGTCGACTGCAGTGCCGGCACCGGTTCAAGTCCCAGCTGCTCCACTTCCTATTCAGCTCTCTGCTATGGCCTGAAAAAGCAGTAGAGATGGTTCAAGTCTTTGGGCCCCTGTACCCATGTGGGAGACCAGGCAGAAGCTCCTGGCTTCAGATCAGACCAGCTCTGCCCTGGCCAACTGGGGAGTGAACCAGTGGATGGAAGACTCCCTCTCCCTCTCCCTCTCCCTCTCCCTCTCCCTCTCCCTCTCCCTCTCCCTCTCCCTCTCCCTCTCCCTCTCCCTCTCCCTCTCTTTCTCTCTTTCTCTCTTTCTCTCTCTGTGTAACTCTTTCAAATAAGTAAGTAAATCTTTAAAAAAAATAAGAAAATCCAAAAAGCCCTGCATTTACAGATGCCTAATCTAATAGCTCTTATCTTTCTGCATTCCAAAACGAAAGAGCAAGCGCATATGTCAGAGATTTTGAAAAGAATTTCAAGGACTATTTATAGAGAAATGTGGGTAGAGACAGGGTAACTCATTTGGGATGCGGAGACTTCCAGGGATTAACATCACTTGAGAGGTTTCACTGCTTCTTGACCTCAAGGAAAATGAGGTGAGATAATACAGCAGGTGAGAAAGAAAGGGTTTACCCCAGTTTAGGCAAACAAGATCACAGTCACAAAGTTCTGAAGTAGAAGGAGCCGAGGAAGAGGCTCACCATTTCTTTCCATATTCTCCTGATGCTTAAACCACATCAAAAGCCAGGAGGCAAGGGAGTTTGGTGATGCATTCTAGGACAAAAGTATCCCAAGATAAGGGTCTGGAGGGGAAAGTGGAGAAAATATGACCTAGAACTTATAGCTACCAACACTGTGCACTAACATTCTACTCACTTTGTCAATATGCAACAAGTCACAGAAGAATACAAAGGCAGCCATTCGAACACGTTGCATCTGGAATTTTAGCCTGCAGTCTTTTATTCCAAGAGAGAAGAGAGATACTGCAATGTATGGGCCTAGATTGACTGGAATTCAGATCTGTCATCATCACCAGGAGTGGTGTAACAGGCAGGCAGCCTCATTGAGTCTCACTCTCACCATCTGTAAAAGTGGAGCAGTAATAAATTCTGACTGAGTTTTCTAAGGATGCTTGACATGCACATGCTAATTTTTTTTCTTTCTAGAAATAGTATAACTCACAAATGTTCTCTAAATGTTATGCTGCATTTCAAAACATGTATCACAAGCTAAGTGAAACATTTCAAAAGCCCCAGCAAACTATCCCCTCCAAAGACTTTTCCTCCATCTATTTTTCAAAGTTAGAAATAAATCCTACTTCTAAGTGCACTTATGACCCTATATTGTTTCAGATATTGGGTCCCTGATCCTTATTTTTCTTCCCCCAAATGTTTACATGCCACACACCAGGACACACACTTCTTGCACATGTGTAGGCATTTTTTTTAAAATCTATAGCACAGCACCAAATCAAAATTCCCAAGCAAATGAGATTAAAGACAAGACTTGCAAAAATCAGTGGATTATATATAGAGAGAAATACCACCTTACATTTCATTATTAATTAAATCCATCTGTATGCCACTAATATTTGTAGACTCTTCATATAGCTGGTATTAATTCTGTCTTTTGGAGCTTGTGAATTCCATACAATCCTGTTGGCCTAAAGTTCCTGGGAAAAACCTGAAAATGTGCATATTCAACATAGCTTGTGATGTGAGGAGACGGTCTTACAATCTTAAAATCCTTCATGAAATTAAATATTATCTTAAGATATCCTAATTAAAGTAATCTCCAACTCCATCATCACTTTCATTTCTGAGACTTTATTCTAGGCTGACCTGCATTTGACCTGCACAACATTGGCTTTACATTAGATGAAATGTTACTAAAGCTTCAAAAAATAACCTTTTAATTACCTCTTATACTCTTTAAAGAGAATTCACGTGTTAGTGTGACATCATGCTACAGGGTTTTAGCACACTAATTTTATTCCTCACCATATGAATTTTTCTTAGTCTGTACAGATAACCAGCCAGATGTTGAAATAGTAAAGTAGGTTATCTCTGGATGCCTCTAATCCTACAAAGAAGCTGTAACCAAAGAACCTCTCAGTATTTCCCAAACAGTTTTGAATTTGTTAATTATGACATGTATTTTATAAGGTTTTGCTGAAAACTCAAGGAATAATTATCTGGTTGGCACAATGACAATGGTTTTTGGGGAGCAAAAGTGACTTCAGAAACACCGTAACATGTGATCATTTTGAGATCACGGAAATAGTGCCAGAGCAACTTGACAGTGACACATAAAGATAACTGCATGGACACCAGCTCCACCATACACTAAAGTCATTACCACGTCGCACAAAACAGTGCTTTCTTTTTTCCTGAAGACTCAATATGGAGTAAAATAGAAGTTGTTCTCCACTAATTCAAAATGATAAATACAAAAATTCCAAATGTTTTTTCCACATTCCTATCACTCATGATAGCAAGATTCTTACAAATTTACCCAATTTCAATGCATGTCTGTTGGCTAGAAGCCCTATTTTCATCATTTGCTTTCAGTAATAGAAACCTAAATTTATTAGACCATTTCCCATTGGCATAGCAATTTCAAAAAAAAAAAAGGAGAAAAAGAGTTCCCTTTAGCTATAATTGGCATCACCAAGGCAGGGTTATGGGTAAAAGTGGTGACACAGGGAGACAGGAAGTCAGACTGGGGAGGGACAAGTTCTGATCATTTATAACAACCCACTCTCTCAAAAATTAACTCACTCCATAAGACTAGATTTAATTTCTAACAAGGGTGATGCCCTCAGAAATGACCTAATTACCTTGTACTAAGCCCCCACCTCTTTTTTTCTAAGATTTTTATTTATTTATTTAAGAGGCAGAGTTACAGACAGTGAGAGGGAGAGAGAGACAGAGAGAGAGAGAGATCTTCCATCCACTGGTTCACTCCCCAAATGGCCTCAAAGGCCAGAGCTGCACTGATCTGAAGCCAAGACAGGAGCCAGGAGCCAGGAGCTTCTTCCAAGTCTCCCACACGGGTGCAGGGGCCCAAGGACTCAGGCCATCTTCAACTGCTTTCTCGGGCCATAGCAGAGAGCTGGATTGGAAGAAGAGCAGCAGGGACTAGAACTGGCACTCATATGGGATGCCAGCGTTGCAGGCAGAGGATTAACTTACTGCACCAGGGTGCCGGCCCCAGTAAGCCCCACCTCTTAAAGGTCCTACCACCTGTTAGTAATTTTATGGGGAAAACTAAGATTCCAACACATGAAACTTTAGGTGACACACTCAAATCATGTCCAAACTGTAGCACTAAGTGAGAAAGATGCTTTGAGAAAAGAATTCTGGGGTTATTTTATGTATACTGTGTGATTCAAGTATACAATATTGACTTTCCTCTATGAAGTTGATTGATTCAGCAATGTGTGCAAATAATATATTGTAATCACTGGGTTGGAAACACCGGATCCACATGAACATTGTTAAGTTACTAAAAAAGCATAAAACAAAGAATTCTGGTTGCTTCCTATAACAGAGAGTCAATTACTATAGGATTAGAAGGTACTTGCTTATTTATTCTGGCTTTATTGGCCAAAAGCTTACCTTGAGGAAGAGGCCCTGAGCTGTGTTTTAAGAATGCATAGGATATTGGTCTCCTGGGACAGAGGACATAATCATTCTAAATGTAGAAAAAAAGATTTGGGAAAGGTAGCAAGATCTTTAGTAAGTGCCTATTTGTTCAGTGTGATCATGAATGGATTTAGTATAATAAAAGAGATCTCCACATGAGTATGGACCGTGTACATGCTGTGTGAACTTATCAAGCAACATGGATTTGTTCCTTAAAAGTATAAATCATGTAAGACTGAAAATATGGAAGGGAAAATTTGGTTAACTGGGTCATCAAAAGGTAACTTGATAGTCCAATCACTGTCACCAAACATTTTTGCTTGTCATTCTCCTATGCTTAAAAAGAAGGATGTATGAGTGGAAATTGAAGAACAGAAGGTAAAGCAGCCATTGGGACAACTACATCCCATAATGGAGTGCCAGTTCATGTCCTGGCACCTTGGCTTCCAATCTGGCTTCCTGACAATGTACCCTGATAGGCATCAAATGATGGCTCAAGTGTTTGGGCCCTTGCCTCCTTATGTGGAAGATCCGCATGGATATTTGTGCTCCTAGAGTCAGCTTGGCGTAGTCCTGTTCCAGGTACTTGGGGAGTGAACCAGTAGATGGAAGACTTCTCTCTATCTCCTGTCTGTCTGTCTGTCTGTCTATCTATCTATTTTTTATCTCTTCCACTTGCCATTAAAGTAGATGAAAAATAAATAAATAAGAATTTTAAAAAGAAAATGGCAGAAGTGAGCTCACAAAGATACCTCCAAATAAGTACACTTTGTTATTTCATAATTTATATATATATATATATTTATTGTACCTACATACCATGTTCACACATATGTGTGATCCAAAACATATGTAAAGAGAAATTTAAAAAGAATGAAATAAAATTCATGGGATTTTTTTTTCTTTTTGTGCCCCTAAGATAATTCTGAGCATTTCCTTAGCTAGGTACACCTTTCTTTGGTTGTTACTTGTTTAAATATTAAGTAATAAGAGAAGTTTTGGGGAACATAAATAAGACCGGCAAAGAGCCTGATGCAAAATGTATTTCCATTGCTATAACTATAGATTATAGAAGAATGAGAGACTGAATGCAGTATGGGTAAATGATGGGTAAAGAGATCAGGATATCAAACCATAAATGCAAGAAAGTGAAAAAGCAGGAAAAATTCCTTCAAAAGTTTTGTACTTTATTTAAGTAATGAGCACTCTCCAACATTGTAAGAAAAATTTTTTCATAACTCTGGAGAGAAAATAGAGATTTGCAAAAATCCCAATGTTTATTTTTTAAAAATACACTTGGATCTTGGTAAGAAAGGGGAATCTAGTTCTTTTTACCTTGCCAATTGTAGCCAGTTCCCAAAGTCATCAAATACAACATGGCCTTCTATCCAGGCTCCTAGTATCATGTGAGAATATACTTTCCCCAGTTGTCCACAATACAACATTATACTTTTGTATTAACTTTCTGATTTTTCTTCCTCATTATTTCTTTTGTATCATTTAGATATTGCCATTCCTAAAGATTACCATATGTGCACTGTTGAAAATATCTCATGTAATCATCCAGACTCTATTGCTTTTGATGTGCGGGCAACTCCAGTTTGGTCTGAGTAGCCCAGACTCAGCATTCTGAGGTCTATTAAAGCACACACTTTGACAATCTTAACACACATAAAGATTTTACTTTCTTAACTCCTAGAATACATTCCAAATACATAATTCTAGGATCCTTTAGTGACTTTATGGTCTTAGCCCTTTCTAAAATGCCTGGCTCTATTTGGGAAATATTTAATACCTTCTGATGAAACTTCTTATTAATTTTCATTAATAAATATGTTTCCTTATGTTCCATTATTACGTGATTGGCGTGAACACATAACTTGGGTAGAATCACAAAACGAGATACTAGGAAACTCCTTAACACTACTAAAAATGAAAAATAAAGAGAAAAATAAATCTAGACATTTCTTTTTGTTTGGAAATTAAATTGATCTAGTTGGTTAAAGGAATAAATTCAAGTCAGTGGAGTTCCAATGCAGGCAGTTCTCAAAGTTTTATTTAAGATGTTTAGCAGATATGTAAAAATTGTGCCTATTTGTAGGCTACTTTGTGATTTTTTTTAAAGATTTATATATTAATTTAAAGGTAGAGTTACAGACAGGAAGAGGCAGAGGCAAAGAGAGAGAGGTCATCCATCTGCTGGTTCACGCATCAAATGGCCGACAACAGCTGGAAATGCGCTGATCCAAAGCCACAATCCAGGAGCTTCTTCCAGGTCTCCCATGTGGGGGAAGGGACCCAAGGGCTTCCGCCATCTTCTACTGCTTTCTCAGGCCATAGCAGAGAGCTGGATCAGAAGAAGAGCGGCCAGAAACCAGCTCCCATATGGGATGCTGGCACTACAGGAGGTGGCTTTACCCACTATGCCATAGCACCAGCTCCACTCTGTAATTTTTTATTTATTTATTTTTTGACAGGTAGAGTTATTGATAATGAGAGAGACAGAGAGGTCTTCCTTCCGCTGGTTCACTCCCTAAATGGCTGCCATAGCTGGCACTGCGCCAATCCAAAGCCAGGAGCCAGGTGCACCCATGCGGGTGCAGGGGCCCAAACACTTGGGCCATCCTCCACTGCACTCCCGGGCCACAGCAGAGAGCTGGACTTGGAAGAGGAACAGCCGGGACTAGAACCCAGCGCCCATATGGGATGTTGGCGCCACAGGCGGAGGACTGACCAAGTGAGTCACCGCGCTGGCCCACTGTGATGTTTTAATACATGTACATATTCTGTTACTCCAACCACAGTAAATACATTTATCTCCACAAACCTTTATCATTTCTTTCTGGTGAAAACATTCAAAATCCTATCTTCTTTAAATAGAAAAATATACAACACATTTATATTATCTATGTTTACCCTACTGTGCAATGGAATCTTAGAATTTTCTACTCTTATTAAGCTCCAACTTACAACCTATTTATCAAACTTTCTCCCTTCCCCCTGCTCCCCAGCCTCCATCCATTACACTTTTGCTTTCTTTGAAGTCACCCTTTTTTAAACACAACTTAGGTGTGAGATCAGGTGATAATGGTGTTTACATGCTTGCTTATTTCACTTCACATAATGCCCTCCAAGTTACATCCATGTACTGCAAGTGACAGTAAATCATCATTTTCTATGGCTGTGTGGTATTCCGTGATGTGTTTGTGCCACACTATTAACACCCATTCATCACTGGATGGTCTCTTACGTTTGTTCATGTCACGGATATTTTGAAGAGTGCTGTAGTAAACATGAGAGTGAACACGGTCTTTGACAGACTAATTCTTGTTTACCACATACATGGGGAAACATAAATAGATTTAAGATCAGAAGGAGCAGAAACAAGTTTTCGCATCAATGGAAGTAATTAATTAACCATTCCGAGAATGATTTCCAAACTGCGAAATCATCCTTTCTGCCAATTGACACTAGAGATAGATATGAGACAGTATTTTAAATCTCTGACAAGGTTAGAAATAGTCAAAAAGGAATTTACTAACCCCAGCTCCAGGAACACCCTTTCTGTTGAAAATCTTATATTTGGTCATTTGTTAGATTAAATGTGACACTTGTCTATTAGCTCATATGGGATACTGGCATTGCAGGTGGTGACTTAACCACTACACCACAATACTGGTCGCTGGGTACAGTTTTTTGTGTGGGTGTATGTCTTCAGTTCTCATGAATATATACCTAGGAGCAGAACTGCTAAGTATCATGATAACCCTATGGTTAACCAGATATTGTTTTCTTTTACATCAACTGATCGAATACATTGATTGCAACTAAAGAGCAAATTCTTTGTTTTGGTTCATTTTAACTTTTGGCTCCGATGTATAGTCCTTTAGTTTCTTGTTGAAGATATATATCCAAATATTTAATTCCTTCTAACTATGAAACTAAGAGTTGAATAGTTTCTCTCTATGAATTTGTAGTTTAAAATTATATTCTAAAAGTAGTATGATAGAATATCATGAAAGGCCACAATGTATAAGCAAAGTTTTTAAAAATATGAATAGTATTTGATCATGCATATGATCTATAAGTGTTTGCTAACTGAGTGAATTTCCTAGACATTTTCAAAGGAATCTTCTAAGTCATAAAATTTTTGTCAGCATTACATTTGTCTGTTTCTTAAATTCCAGACCTTAATGCATAACAAAATTTGTATATAAATGTTTCCAAGCACACTCCATGTCAACCGCTTACCAGCCATACCCTGAGCACCTAGTATGTGCCCGGTAGTGAAAAAAACCGAATATAAATAAGAAAACATGGATTTTCATTTAATGTCCAATCCAGAAACAAGTATACACATCAATCATTTGAAATTGTCCCATCCTTTGGGATCTTTCAGGGATTCTTACCTTATTTTTCATCCTAGTATAAGAACTTTTAAAATGAGTTATTAATAAAAAAAACTCTGAATTTCTAAAATTCTTAATTGTATCTTTTGCATATTCTAAATTGCAACATGTATGTTCCTCAAGATTTTTCTGTTAATATATAAATTTCTTGATATTAAGAAACAATTATATCCATAGTCGATCTTCCTATACCTCTCAGTTTTAAAAGATTTTATTCATTTATTTATTTTGAAAGGCAGAGCAACAGAAGGAGAGGGACATACAGAGTAAGAGATGTCTTCCATCTGCTGATTCACTCCACAAGCTGCTGCAACAGCTGGCTGTGGGCCAGGCCAAAGCCAAGAGCCAAGAATGCTATATGGGACTCCTCATGGGTGACAGGTGCCCGAGCAATTGGGAAACTTCCACTGCCTTTTTAGGCACATTAGCAGGAATCCAGATGCAAAGTGGAATAGCTGGTACTCAAACCCGCACTTCGATATGAGATGCTGGCATCACTGAGGTTTAACCGGCTAAGATCACCAGCTCTTAACTCTCATTCTTAGTACTTATTATAAATATAATTAAACATTAATTATGCAATTATTTTTGATGTCAGACTTCCTTATCAAAATATAAACTTCTTAAGTTAGGACAGTGTATGTTATTTATATTCAGATTTGTAGCATTTGGAGTCTAATGCATATTTAAATGCCCACAAACTACCTTTGACCATATGTGTGTGAATTAATATACATATAATATATATGCACACATACACATACATACATATACATATGCATGTGTATATTTATGCTTTTCTCTAACAGAGCCTGTTGAGAACTTACTGTATTGGCTGGTTCTGAGCTAATCAGTGGATAGGTAAATGAATGAAGGCCTTCATAACTTTAGTTATTGTTCAAAGTTAAGATTTATTTTTCCCCTGAACTGTTCAGACAAGGAGGTGATAAATGGGATCTGAATATTGGTTTATGTAGATTTGCTCCTTATGCTGCTGAGATAATGGGCCCATGGTGTGTTTTAATAAGTTAAAGCTTTGGAGCCTGAGCCCATGATTTGCTCTCTTATACTCTGGGTTTTCACTAACTTATTTTTCTTTATTCTTTTTGCCGCTGTCAGTTTATTTCATCTTTCTATTGTAAGTCATCAAAGACCATCTTGAGTTCAAAATAGAAGTCATGTTTGTGTTCTTGCCTTTGTAGTCAGACCAGATTTTTCTCTGCCTCTGTCCAGGTGTAAGATGTTTGATAAGTTATAAAAATTCCCTGTCCTTTATTGTCTTCATCATAACAAGATAACAATAATATGAATTTCACTTGATTGTTATGAGTAGTATGCCCAGCATCAAAGAATCAGTAAAATAATAACAATGACAAATTATTATTATCATCTACATCATTTAATTCCTTAAAAGAATATTCTGATCACTAGCAGACTACTACTTGCACATATATCAAGACATAAAAATCCAGTAGTGAAAAAATAGATACAGCTTTGTTGCTTATGTGTTTTCTAGCATTTGTCTCTGTGGTGCCAAGTCCAGCTCTCTAAGGTAAGCCATCAGTCCCAGGTTTCAGTGAAAGATTATTCACTCTGGGAGCTCAGTTCCTGCATTATTCATGCCATTCTGCATGCAGCTAGATTTATGTGTCAGGAAAAACATACAAATGGAATCCGATTTACTTGCACAAGTTCCTGGACCATTTGATTTATGTTTGAGTAAATAAAGACATATGTCTTAAAGGTATTGGCTTCACTTCTCTTTAAAAATGGAAGTGTAGTGGTTCAACTTCTTTTCTTGGCAGGCATAGACTTCAGAAATTTTACAAGCAATGCAGCCTCAAATCATACTCTTTCAATTTTCAGCTGTTTTCATTATACTTTTGTATTTGCATTCATCATTTTCAGCATCTAGACAATGGAATATATACAACCTTGGATACTGGAAAAGGTTTAAAGTTCCCTAGTATAGCTACAAATTATAAAGCAACTAAAATAGAGAATTCAGATGTAAAACCTTATCCAATATTTCATTAAGTACCTGAGCAAATACCTTCCCAGATCACCTTATCTTACAAAACATTTAGCATTGCCAGAAACTCTTCAAGAGTTCTAAATTAGCCTGAATACTTTCATCTATTCTTAATACATTGCATTTATTCTGCAGGAATATCTCAAGCATGGATATGTATGGATCTGTAGTAAGTTTTTTGAACTCTAAGTTTCAATGATTAAAAACAAGGTCCTTGGGTATTAAAAATTCATAATCAGTATACCCCTCATAAATATCAACGTCAAGAAAACAGACTCAGGAACTGTCCTGGACCAAAGAGACTAAGCAGGTAGGACAACTGAATGCCCTATAGTTTCCTGAATTGGATCCTGAGGCAGAAAGGGGTCATTAATGGGAACAGTGGTGAAAGTGGAAGCCAGTCTGGCATTTAGTTAGTAGCCACTGACCAATGTTGAGTTCTTAATTATGATAAATACATGATACAATATCAAATTAAAACATTAGGAGAAACTGAAACTGGGGGAAGGGTCTATGTGGACTCTTAGCACTATCTCTACAACTTTTCTGTATATCAAAAATTCTTTCAAAATAAAAAAGAATTATTAAAAACCAGCAATCATTGCAAGAAATTTTAACATGAAAAAAAAAAAAACACATTAATGTGTTTCTTTGGTATACAGCTTCACAGAAAGGAAAGAAAATGCCTCCATGTAATTCGATAACTTTTTTCTCTTTGTCTTTTCTGCTAAGATGTCATGAACAGAAAAAAAAAAATTCTGAACTTGTCTGTTATTGTCAGCAACACTCCTTGAAAACCATCTAATGCAAATGAATGCTTATTTGGTTGTTCATGTAACCTGGAGTTCCTTTTGCTGCTCTAGGTATATTCCACCAGAATCTGAAAACATACCTGACATGGAATGAGACTGGTATAATTAAAATATATAAAAATGCTTGCATTTAAAATTATCCTGACATGCATGTTAAGTGAAGTAGTAACTCAAAAAAAAAAAAAACCATTAGTTTATACAGAACTGTTAGAGATTTTGTATTATTCTGGGCAGATTGTAAATAGTAAAATATATAATATTTTAGTTCATTAAGTAATTAAACAATTATTCTCAAAAATTCAGAGGCTCCTACTAAGAGAATATTAAGATACCCAATGATGTCCAATAGATGCTTGTCATGTCCACTTAATGTTCAATAAACTATATAAATTTTGCATGTATGCATCTCAAGATACACTACAAAATGCTTCAAAACCAATTTTGCATTACTTTAAGACATCTTAAAACTCCCAGTTGTGATAAGTATTGATTGTCTGGCATTTATTACAGATTAATTTTAGCAGTGGTTGTACACAAAGAAACACCTGAGTTGAGTAGATCTCATTTGTGTATAAAGCTGAGATAAAGCACGAATGAACCTAATTGCTGTTAGAGTTCAGCTTTTCTGCCTCATAGCTCCTTGTCAAGTCAAAAAAGAGCAGAATTTAAATTTCCTAAATTACATATGAAAAGAGAAATTGAATCCCTACACTTTAAGTTAGCAAATGGCATAATTTTGGTCCAGAGCTCAGTTGTTTCTGCAATCATAAGCATTTTTTAAAAATAACATTTGTGCACCAATTATAGAGTTTAACATAAGTTTCCCCAAGTCTCACAATAAATATCTTGGAAACCAAATATTTACATGTAAAGAGGACACTTTGATTTCCAAGAAGATAAAAAATGCTGTTTCTTTATTGAGTCACATTTAAAACAAACTAGAAACAACTTAAAATGCATCTTTACCAATATTTCCAAAATAGAATGTTACTCTCAAGTTTTATATAGCTTTGTACAATAAATTAAACAGCAACTGTAGAAAAAGTAATACAAATTGATTTAAAATATTTGATTTCAGAATCTTAAGAACCCTCCTAAAATGTCATCCTATTTGTCACGCAGTTTGAAATTTTATATTCACTTTAGCACAGTTGGATTCCTGGCCTAGGCATTTGTGGATGAAATGTGCTTACAATTTTGGGTAGACTATAATACACTGATCTGTTAGTGCCCTACAAGCAAAGCAATAATATATGGATATTTAAACGATGATACAATAAAGGGAAAAGGGGAACAGAGTTATTAAGCCTATTCAACAGATGTCAAGGGATGACACAAAGAGGATAAAGTACCTTCCAGAGGAGATCTGATGTGTTCTATGTATTTTCACTGTGTCATCAAACATGGTTCATGGCTATGATTGGCCTAGGTATTAAGAGCTAAGGAAGGGTATATATCTGAATTTCATGCTCTTTAAATTATGAATTGAATACCAGCTTCTTACATGGATATTCTCCTTAAATTAATTACTCATGGCTAACAGGATTTCAGTGTTTTGAATATCATAAAGTTTGCTACAACATGAATGAAGTGTGAAGTGAGGCACGAAGTGTGAAGTGAGACATGAAGCAATGGCTTTTTGGCAAATCATATTGCCTTCTGCAATTTGCATTATTTTGATTTTACATATATGTATATATAAGTATATACATATATAAATATATACATATTTAAACAATTATTTCAACAAGTAGAAGTTCTATGAAAACATAAATGATTAGATTTCTTTCACTTATTTTCCAATTGGCTTTCTAAAACTTATCACATTTAATCTTTAGGCTTAACTACAAAACACAGAACAGTAGCAGGAAGTTGGGAGCATACTCTCCGAGCTTGCTTTTGGAGATGCCTATAGAGGCACCACTCTGATAGTATTGATCTGTAATTGCTTCCAGAAAGCTAAGCAACTGCCTCCTTCAAGGATCATTCATTTCATTTTCATTTTGAAGGGAAGACAGCAATTCCTTACCTCCCTTTTTTGTAGTAGCAGATACATGTCTCTTCACTGTATGAAATTAATCTCTGTTCGAGTAAGGTGAAATCATATCTACCACATTTTCATGCATAAGCCCTTATTTCACCTGCTAGCATTTTGTGTTCATCAGTGGCATAGCACACCAGTAGACTTTCCCTTCTTTTATCCGTTTAACAGGATTCATATGATTAGGTGCTTTCCTCAGGTTTTTTCCTTGCAGGTAACTGACTTTCACAAAAACCACAAAATTAGGAAAATCTATTTTCTTTTTTATTTTTAAGAGTTTTTATTTATTTGACAGGTAGAGTTACAGACAGTGAGATCTTCAATGAAATCTTCAATGAAAAGAACATAAAGATGACATTTTATACCAACAAACATCAAGAACTATTGGAGAGGGGTTGGCGCTGAGGCATAATGGCTATTCTGTTTCCAATCCAGCTTCCCACTAATGTGCCCAGGCACTTGCCATCCATATGGAAAACCAGGATGGAGTTCTTGGTTCCTGGCTTCCACCTGACCCACGACTGACCATTGTGGCCACTAGGGGAATGAGCCACTGGTTGGAGACACAGAAAGGTCTTCCATCCGATGGTTCACCCCCCAAATGGCCGCTATGGCTGGTGTGCTGCGCCGATCCGAAGCCAGGAGCCAGGTGCTTCCTCCTGGTCTCCCATGCGGGTGCAGAGGCCCAAGCACTTGGGCCATCCTCCACTGCCTTCCTGGGCCACAGCAGAGAGCTGGATGGGAAGAGGAGCAACCGGGACTAGAATCAGTGCCCATATGGGATACCAGCGCCACAGGTGGAGGATTAACATAGTGTGCCAAGGCATCGGCCCAAGGAATATCTATTTTCTGATTGTGTCCCCTCATCAGACAATGTTGTCTATGGCACTTTATGAACACAGAATGCACTTGTCTTGCTCTGATTCTACTGAAGTGCTGATGATATCTAATCCCAGAAATGGATAGTTTGGGATCCTTTTTTTTTTAAAGGAGGTCCCTTTCTTCTCTTTAATTAGACTGTTTCCAATAGTGGTATGCAGACTACCCATATGTTTTCTTCATCTTCTTTCAATTATAAATGCAATAGCATTAAGTTTTCCGTGTGGGGTTCTCAGGAAATTAGCATACACTTACTGAAAATAGGAGTGAATTTATAAAGCCAATGACATACTTTATGCTGGTGGTTAAATCCATGTAAGCATCAGGCAATTTTGAATCCTAACAACGAAGATAATTGAAGCCATTGATGATGGTTGATACAACAGGTAGTTTATAGTATTGAAAAAAAGCAAACTTCTTAGGGAATTGTTACAATCAATTTCATATTGAGTAGTTAAATATTTCTAATATACTATGAATGCTGACACCTTAAAATCTAAAAATAACTGTAAATAGTGTATAACATCTTTTGCTGAAAGTGTCAATCATTTATTGGTTCATAGAAAAATAACTATTGAGTAGCAATTATGTGGCATATATTGTGCCAGGCAACATGAAATGAAATACATTAGTTTTGCTCTTGTAGAAATTAAATTAATCAAGAAAGCCAAAAAGTATGACTTCAAATGTAGGGAGTGGAATGTGAAGATGTTGTCACATTACTAGAAATCCATTAGGAAAGGCAAAGCAGAAGCGGAGCTGAAGAATGGCTTCTTTTAGGAGATACCCCCTGAGTTTTTTGAAAAAAAAAAAAAATGCAAGGATTATCCAGATAAAAGAAGGCATTCCAGCCAGAAAAATCAGGGGATGAAAAGCACATTTGTGAGAAATTGCACATGGTATATAAAGGAAAAATGTCTGTTGAAGAGCAAAAACTGAATCAAAAATTGGATGTACATGAGATGAGAGGGTTGGGGATAAGACAGTGATTTTAAGTAGAATCATGGGAAGGTATTGACACATTTTGGGTGGTGAAGTTGAAATAAAATAATAAAAATTATTCAGATAGGTGTTTCTTTAATTAAAACTATGGAGAATTAATGCATACAAACCACATGTGAGTGTTTATGTATATACGAACATATGCACATGCTATGTACATATTCTTCCTACCTCCAGTAATATAAGAACTATAATTAATAATAACTGATTCTTTCTAGTTGTTTGTTAGATGTTTAACTTCTTCATATAGTCTATTATTGGAGCCCATTTCCCTCATTTAATCATTCAAGTGACCTTTTGCAATGACAGTATTGTGAAACTATCTTTTTTCTTCTTCTCCCCCCCTTGCTCTTCCTTTCTTCCGCATTTTCTGAGCTCCATTATGATCTATATTCACATTAGTGGGTATCAGAAAGAATCAAAACACACAGCAAAGAAAATATCACAAATTCATGATGAAATTCTATCCTTTGTATTTTATATATTCTCCAGTCACCAAAAACTATATTAGTTGAGTTTTCTAATCTTTTGCTTCAGAAAGAAATAGTGCTGGCACCACAGCTCACTAGGCTAATCCTCCGCCTAGCGGCGCCGGCACACCGGGTTCTAGTCCCAGTCGGGGCGCCGGATTCTGTCCCGGTTGCCCCTCTTCCAGGCCAGCTCTCTGCTGTGGCCAGGGAGTGCAGTGGAGGATGGCCCAGGTGCTTGGGCCCTGCACCCCATGGGAGACCAGGAGAGGCACCTGGCTCCTGCCATCGGATCAGCGCGGTGCACCGGCCGCAGCGCACCGGCCACACCGGCCGTGGCGGCCATTGGCGGGTGAACCAACGGCAAAAAGGAAGACCTTTCTCTCTGTCTCTCTCTCTCTGTCCACTCTGCCTGTCAAAAAAAAAAAAAAAAAAAAAAAAAAAAAAAAAAAAAAAAAAGTAGTGTCTGGTTATTGAATTCCTGAGCTATTTAAATATTTTCAAGCTGGAAACTATCCGTTTTGCACAATGAAATATGCCCAATTCAGTAAGTCAACTAATATTTTGAAAATAAATTCCTTGTTTTTTATTTAATCTATGAATGGTATATCAATATTTTCTTGGCCAAAATGAAGGAAGTTATCCATATTTTGTTATTTCCCTGATTCTCTGGGCAAAAATGTACCTTTATTTATTCTCTTGTCATTAATTATCTAGGCAGTTCAGTAGAAACCATTGTTTTGCTTTGATCAATATTTATCTTTTCACATCATAGATATGTATTTCGTCAAGTTAAACAAATATTTATTGGCTTCGTACATGTGTTAGACAATATGCTGCTAAGTACTTGTACATATGTCGTCTCATTTAGTATACACAGCTCTCTGTGAGACAGACTATTGACAATTTGTGTGCATTTGGTAAGAGGCTCAGGAAAAATTAAACAAATGAGCCAAATATGCAGTGCTGGCCAGTGGTAGCCAGAGCTTTCCATTCCATTGCAAGTGGTGTAGTGGCAAAAAGTATAGACTTTGAAATGCACAGATTTGAAATCACACTTAGCTTTGACAACTCCTCCATCTGTGGGCTCTGGAGTACACAGCAAACAATTTATTGTCACTAAGTCTTAATTTTCTTATCTATAAAATGGAGCCATGAAGTACCACAAATATTTGTTGATGATTACATGAAATACTGCATAAAAAGAATATGTATAGTTATTTTTCAAAAGAAAAATATATAAATGGCCAATGTGAAAAAATGCTCAATATCACTAGCCATTAGGGAAATGTAAATTAAAACTGCAAAGACATATCACTTTATCCCAGTTAGAATGGCTATTCAAAACAGACAGAAAGTAAGAAATGCTGGCAAGGAGGTGGAGAAAAGGGAACTCGGTGTTAATCAATGTGGTCACTATGGAAAAACAACATATCAGGTACCTTAAAAAACTAGAAATGGAACTGCCATATCATCCAGTGACAACACTGCTTGGGATTACATCTATATCTATATCTATATCTATATCTATATCTATATATCACCAAAAGGAATGGAATCACTATATCAAAGTGGAACCTGTTCCACAATGTTCATTGCACCAATATTCACAATAGCAAAGATAAGAATTCAACTATGTGGAATCCATATCAAAGTTTTGGAATCATCAGATGAATAGGTAAAGAAAATGTGGCCTATATGAAATATTATTAAACCATAAAGTAAGACATCCTGTCATATGCAACCAAATGGATAGAACTGGAGGACATCATGTTAAATGTCAGCAGCTAGTTAAAAACCACAGACAGAAAGACAAGTACTGTATGTTTTCCTTCATATAGGAAAGCTAAAAAAATACTCAGTCTAAACATAGTGTGAGTATCACTAGAGGCAGAAAGGAGTAAGATAGAAGGAGTTTGGATAACGGGTACCAGGGCAGAGTTTGATCTCACATCACACAGCGTAGTTGACTGCCTGTAGTTCTAAATGTTCTGTTAGTGTATTTTACAAGCAAGTGGGAGAGGGAGGCTCCAGGACAACAATCATAAAGTAGTATTAAGGAGTGGGGAATGTTGATTACACACTTTGATCACTATATATTGTATGCATGTATTGAAGTGCTGCACTGTGACCCACAAATATATATAATTTTTGTTCATTTAAAAATCTTTAAGAGTTCAAATGTTTGCAAGAAAACCAGACGTAGCAGCTAACAATAGCACCTAGATTTTTTTTTCCGACAGGCAGAGTTAGACAGTGAGAGAGAGAGACAGAGAGAAAGGTCTTCCTTTTTCCATTGGTTCATCCCCCAAATGGCCGCTATGGCCGGCGCTGTGCTGATTGGAAGCCAGGAGCCAGGTGCTTCCTCCTGGTCTCCCATGCAGATGCAGGGTCCAAGCACTTGGGCCATCCTCCACTGCCTTCCTGGGCCACAGCAGAGAGCTGGACTGGAACAGGAGGAACCGGGACAGAATCCGGTGCCCCAACTGGGACTAGAACCCGGGGTGCTAGGTGGAGGATTAGCCAAGTGAGCTGTGGCGCCGGCCAGCACCTAGTTTTTTAAGAACCCAAATCCAGTGCTTTGTGGTACATTGTAAATATGCCTTTTTAGATGAAGGAAAAATGCAATAATAACAGAAATAATGTGATGTTTCACATACACGCTCCAGACTGATGTAATTGTACACACCAGTGATTGTCTAGCATCACTCGCAATGTCCCTGCCATTTTTCACTTCTAAATGACACAGTTTGCACTTCAAGTTCATGCCAATGCTCCAAAACTCATCAAGGAAAACATTTAAATGTAATATTCAAGAAGCATAACATGTAGGTGAGCAAGCGGGGAATTAGTGGATCTTTGTTTTGGACTTTGACTTCTGTGCAGGACACGTTGCTGCCTTCCTTAAATGGAAAAGGGGGTGGGTGCTTCATGGAAAACTCTTCTATACACCCAAAATCAAATTTGTGAAGATTTTATTAAGGAAAACCAAAACAACTTTCCATTTCTGGTTTTAAACAGAGAGCTAAATGTCCTACTCTAACAAGTTAGAGGTGGGCAGGAAAGGAAGGGAAGCAAAAGAGCTTTACAAATTAATATTCTTGATAAAGAGATAAGCTTCAGTTGGCTATTTGGGTTTAACTGGTGTTGGTCTCCAGTGTGACCTCATGGGATTTAGCTCATTAAGCGATTGTATGAAAACATAAGAAAATCACTTATCCAAGCAGTTGCCTTTCCAAATTTTTAGCCTGAGCTAACCACAAGTTTTTAATGTTCCATTAGTACACCAAATGTTCAAATTCAGAAATGCATAAATGGACTTTCCAAATGAGGGCCTTCATCCTATTTGGTTTCTGGTGCTGGGCACAAGTTCAGGAAACTGTATTTTGCTAGAAGTCACTACAAATGCCTTAAATTGTGCATCCAATGACCACGCAGATCTCAATGGGTACAATATTCTCGTGCATCCAAGGCCTTTTTGTCTTCATCCAACAAATGGCTCAAGTTAAACCACTTTTCTGTGTCTTTAGAGTTCTGTATGGTGCATGCCCTGGGACACTGAGGTTCAGGAAGGCCTACCTATTGCTACCCACACCAGCTGCACCCAGATGCTGTATAACACAAATACTCCTAGACATACCAACAATATCAAAATTATTTCAATATTTGATTCTCTCTCAAGAGACTAGTGCTGTGGCCTAACCATCAGATTGGGAAATGATTAATTTATTGAAAACTATTTTCAACCTGGAAAATGAGCAAACCTTAAATACTCCAGGATAATGGAAATCTCTCTGGTTTTGAAACCAAGAAAAAAAAAAGCAAAAGAAAATATAACAACACTGAGCTTGGTTTTACAGAAACAGTCAAATCACATAAGGTGGGAACAGGGCACTAATCTACAGTACATATTTTTATATAAACTAGTAAGTAGGGAAGTGTTTTCTTCAAAGACACAGTCATGAAAATGATAGTTAGAATCATTTTCCTTTTAAAATTGATGCCCAAAAGATGCACTGTCATAGGAAAAACCAATCTTGATCACTTCCCATCTAAATAAAGCATCCTATAATAGCACAAGACTAGGTGCTTTTTATAAATGCTTATACCACTTTTACATATGTTTTTTAAGAGACTTATTAAATGACATTGACTTTTTCCATCTAGGACCTCTGGCACAATTTTCAACTAAGGGTATGTTTACATTCTTGCATGCTTTGTTGTGAAAAAACACATTTGAGGAATATACAAGTTCACAAATATACAATGGGGGTTGGGAAGAGGTGCTGGCATCCCATATGGGCACCAGTTAGGATCCCAGCTGCTCCTCTTAAGATCCAGCTCTCTGCTTATGGCCTGGGAAAGAAGTGGAAGATGGCCCAAGTCCTTGGGCCCCTGTACCCACGTGGGAGACTCAGCAGAAGCTCCTGACTCCTGACTTCAGATCAGTTCAGCTCCGACCATTATGGCCATTTGGGGGGTGGACCAATGGATAGAGGATCTCTCTCTGTGTGTCTCTACCTCTCTCTGTAACTCTTTCAAATAAATAAAATAAATCTTTTTTTTTTTTTAAGTCAGTATGTTTACACAATACCTATTGGCGTCCTTAAGGCTTAATCTCCCTTTGGTCTGTAATAAGCCATTCTGTCCCTTTAAAACCTAAGGTAGGTGGGCCTGAGCTATGGCATAGTGGCTGCTCCACTTCTGATCCAGCTCTCTGATCTGGCCTGGGAAAGCAGTAAAGGATGGCCCAAGTCCTTAGGCTCCTGCATCCACATGGGAGACTGGAAGAGGCTTCCCAACTCCCGGCTCTGGCTCCTGGCTCCTGGCTCCTGGTTCCTGGCTCCTGGCTCCTGGCTTTGGATCAGCACAGCTCTGGTCATTGAGGTCAATTCAGGAGTGAACCAGCAGATGGAAGACCTTTCTCTCTCTCTCTCTCTGTCTCTCTCTCTCTCTATATATATATATGTGTGTGTGTGTGTGTGTGTGTATATATATATATCTGTCTCTCTTTGTCTGTGTAACTCTGCCTTTCAAATAAATAAACAAATCTTAAAAAAAAAACCTGAAGGAGGGAGGGAATATAATTATACTCTTAGGATTGTATTATGAGCTATATTGAATCTGTTCTCTTTGTATTAATATCACATTAACATAAAAATATACGGCCTGGTGTTGTGGTATAGCAGGTAATGACGACACCTGCAGTGCAGGCATCCCACAGGACACCGGTTCCAGTCCCAGCTATCCCCCATCTGATTTAGCTCCCTGCTAATATGTGTGGAAAGCAGCAGAGGATGGCCCAAGTCCTTGGGCACCTGCACCCACATAGGAGACCAGAAAGAAGCTCCCTAATCTTGGCCTTGGATCGGCCCAGCTCTTGCCATTGTGGCCGTTTGGGGAGTAAACCAGAGAATGATAATCTCTCTCTGTCTCTCCTTCTCTGTATAACTCTTTCAATTAAATAAATAAATTTTTTTAAAAAAAGGAAAATATCGGGTGGTAAAAAAAAATACCTATCATTCAGAAGACAACATGGTCACAGATGGTTATATGAGACTTCTTTTTGCTGCGATCAATTTCATTCTCTCATTTAGACTAATTTTTCCTGTGTATTTATTAGCATTCTGTACAGATTGAAGGCGTTTTCCCAGAGTTTATATTTTGACTTTATATTGTAACTAAGATAGTTTTATCATTCAACACTTAGCTTTCATGTGTGCAAATCTCTTCACATTTGACATTTTTACCACTGTTTTGATAAAATGTTATTCAAAACAGTCCAGCTCTCATACAATTGTTGGCTAATCATTCCCTTCCTTTCAGATTTTATCATTCCGCCTTAAACTACAAAAATAGTTTCACATATCCATGTTGCCTATTTCTGAGACATCTCTTTTGTGTGATTGACCAGCGCATTTAGCTCACATTCTTGTTTGAGTACCAGACAATTTAATTAGTGTAGTTTAATAATGTATTTTAATATCTGGGAGGATAGGCACATTTATCCTTTGATCATGGTGGTTGGAACATTTAGATGTATTTTTTTAATCCTTCTCCCTGGTCACCACTAGAACATTGGTGGCAACAGATTTTTTTTTAACTTTTATTTAATGAATATAAATTTCCAAAGTATAGCTTATGGATTACAATGGCTCCCCCCCCCCCATAACTCCCCTCCCACCCGTAGCCCTCCCATTTCCCGCTCCTGCTCTGCCTGCAGGAGGACAGCGTCCAGGCCTGGCACAACGGGGAGGCCTCATGCCATCCTGGGGTGTCCGGGCGGCTCCTGGGCGTGGATTTGGACCTGGCTTCCGGCAGCCTCACCTTCTACAGCCTGGAACCCGAGACCCGGCCCCTGCACACCTTCCATGCCCTCTTCACCCGGCCCCTCTGTCCTGTCTTCTGGCTCCTTGAGGGCAGGACCCTTTCCCTGTGCCATCGGCCTGGGGCCACGTTCCCTCGGGAGCCCCAGGAGGAGACCTCAGTGCCCAGCTGACACTGGGTCCCCTCCCCGGTCTGCCCCCAAGGCAATGTGGCCCATAGGCCACGTAAACCTCAGGCCGTCTCCAGAGAAAAGCAGCTGCCTGGCTCCTCCCTCCCGGCCTCTGGTTTTCCAGTGACGTCTGGTATACTTGAACCCTGTGGATTTATCTCGTGCATCTATGTAATTGTATTCTATAAACAACTTCCATTCACATCAAGATTGATTTTCAATTCTCTTTATATACAGAAGATCAGTTTAGCATATATTAAGTAAAGATTTCAACAGTTTGCACCCACATATAAACACAAAGTGAAAAATACTGTTTGAGTACTAGTTATAGCATTAAATCACAATGTACAGTACATTAAGGACAGAGATCCCACATGAGGAGTAAGTGCACAGTGACTCCTCTTGTTGGCTTAACAAATTTACACTCTTGTTTATGGCATCAGTAATCACTCTAGGCTCTTGTCATGAGTTGCCAAGGCTATGGAAGCCTTTTGAGTTCACCGACTCTGATCATATTTAGACAAGGTCGTAGTCAAAGTGGAACAGAATTGAGTTGCTATCTTGTTGTTATCGGTTACCGGATCTTGATACTGAAGAAGCACATTGGGGAAGAACAAGGGGGAAATGTGAACTCTCTTCCTTCCGTGTCCAGGTGTTAGATATGGTATCAGTATACCAGCATTTTAAAAATTTAAAAATGTAATAATAAATGGAAATTAGGCTGTATTCTCTTATTTTTAGTTTGAAATTTTTGTGCTGCTAGAAGTGTCCCATATTTCTTAACCGTGGCTCATTTGTCATGTATAAATCGAGTAAATTTTAATCAGGATCTGTTTGCTTGATTCCCAAAGAGCCCTTTAGCTTCTGACAAAGGACTATATCATATGTCAGAAGCACAGAAATGAGGCAGATCATTCAGGATACAAGAGAGAGAAGAACAAAGTACACACTTTGCAGAAAGACATCAATTAATCTGCTAAAGTTACAAATTGAGGTACTCTTAACCATATTGATCTAGCTATTCCACTTTGCTTTTTCACATACCTGTGAAACTACACACAACTTATATTACATCTTTTCTCCAGAAACACACTTTGAAATACAGAACCTATTGAATGCTGTACGTTTAAAATCCAGTTGCTGTTCTTTGGGTTTTTGATAACCTCAGATATTACCCTTCACCTTCAACATTGCTCTGCTTCCACACAGGTTAGACTGGTACTGAAGGTGTGGCCCATTTCCTTAGGATCTTATTTCTTGTGCTCAGTTTGCTGATGTTGAAATGTCTCAAATTCTACTGGGTACAAATATTCCAAACACTACTCACAGAAATTAAAGGAAAGTGGACCATATTGTAATGGAATTATTCATTGAATTCAATGCAGTCTAACATAGCTAATTCCATGCGGGAGTCTTAAGTTTAAATAAACTTTCCACGGCAATCTATTTTCTGAAGACTTTTGCTTTGTTTGAATTCTTCTATAGAAGGACATTTTCCTCCATATGTTTATTCTCACAGACAAATACAGGAAAAAGCCCACTTGCTCTTGTTGACCTTTCTGCTTAGCAACTATTACTTTTCTTTGCTCGAAGGTAATTCTTTATTCAAGAGGGCCTTATTTGGAACACATGATAGGCATTCAGAGTTTTCCAGTAGCCTCTGAACACTACTGAGTATTTATTTACATTGTATAAAATTAGAGGAAATGAAGGGGTATGCATTTGAACTAGAAGCAATAGCCTAATTCTCTTTATGGAGAGATTTCAGTCAATGTCACTCAGGGGGTAGGGAAGGAGAACTCAGATTACAGACATTTTAAACAATATATATTTTTGTTGCCTAATAATAAAATATATTATCTGCTTTCTAAATTACACTTAATCTATGAATTTTGGGCTATTTGTATTCTATGAATTAACAAAGGGCAGAGTTTGATTTCTGTTTTAGCAAACTAAGACCTACAGAGTCATCCCTGTTGATCTAACCCAAGTGAAAACTTCTCAGGAAAAAATATTATTCAGAAAGGACTTGGATGTATCTAATTAAATTTAATATCTAACTTGACTTGAGTCCATGTTCTTGCACACAGATCATTAACACGATAAAATTAGATAGTGAACAATTGGTACCCAATGTGATAACAAATATAATGTATAACAAGTATAATGATTCTGATTAACACAGAACATGTCTCTTTTCTTTACATTGTTATAAAAGAGTGAGTGTGATTTGTTCAGCTTACATTTAAACATATTTGGGATAATATTTTGCAAAATAAAACAATGCAGTTTAGATTTGGGACTAAAATGCTCTAAATGAACTATCACTATTTTTTTAAGATTTATTTATTTTTTTGAAAGTCAGAGTTATGCAGAGAGAGAAAGAGAGGCAGGGAAGTCAGAGTTACACAGAGAGAGAAGGAGAGGCAGAGAAAGAGAGAGAGAGAGACTGAGAGAGAGAGAGAGAGAGAGAGAGGTCTTCCATCCACTGGTTCACTCCCCAATTGGCCACAACATCCCGAGATGTGCGAATCTGAAGCCAGAAGCCAGGAGCTTCTTCTGGGTCTCCCATGTGGGGGCAGGGGCCCAAGGACTTGGGCCATCTTCTACTGCTTTCCTAGGCCATATAAGTGGAGCAGCCAGGACTCGAACTGGTGCCCATATGGGATGTCGGCACCACAGGCGGTGGCTTTACCCGCTATGCCATAGCACTGGCCCCTCTTAGTATTTCTAAAGGCAACATTTTTGAAAATAACAGTTTTAGTTGAAAAGGAAAAAAATTCAAAATGATAGAATGATTGTATTCGGGTTTTGTCTAGTAGGTACAATGAATGATAAATACAAAACAAGGCTATAAATGTAATTCTAGAAACAAAACTTATTGATATAGAAGTTGTGAAAGTATCATAGTGGTTGAATATATGTCTATTCTGAGAAAGTTTTGAGAAGAAACTACATTCATATTGTAATGAAGAAAGTACATTCATATTGATACTGAAGACAAGCATGAGTGATTCTTGGTGATAAATTCTCTTTGAATAAGGCCAATTTTTCCCAGGTAATTTCTTAATGTATCAAAATCTTTAACATTTAAGCTTTTCTTGAAGGATGTTTTATAAATAATTCATAAAAATATTTATTTCAAATATAAATTTAATTTTTAAAGCTCAGTGAAGAACCACTGAAAGAATACATAGATTTGGGGCCGGGGCTGTGGCGCAGTGGGTTAATGCCCTGGCCTGAAGTGCCAGCATCCCATATGGGTGCCAGTTTGAGTCCCAGCTGCTCCACTTCTGATCCAGCTCTCTGCTATGGCCTGGGAAAGCAGTAGAGGATAGCCCAAGTCCTCGGGCTTCTGCACCCATGTGGGAGACCTGGAAGAAGCTCCTGGATCCTGGCTTCAGATTGGTGCAGCTCCGGCCATTGCAGCCAACTGGGGAGTGAACCATCGGATGGAAGACCTCTCTCTGTCTCTCTGTCTCTCTCTGTCTCTCTGTCTCTCTCTCTCTCTCTGCCTCTGTGTAACTCTGACTTTCAAATAAATAAATAAATCTTTAAAAAAAGAATACATAGATTTAAAAATTGTCATCAATCTTTATACATTGCAAAACCCTGAAATCCAAAAGAATAGTTTTGTGAACGTAACGTAGGACAGAGCCTTAATGAAAGGATTATTTAAGAATAAAAGGATGGACCTGCATTGTGGCATCGCAGGTTAAGTAGGCCATTTGTGATGCTAGAATCCCATATCAGAGTCTTAACTTGAGTCCTGGATGCTTCACTTCTGATCTAATTTCCTGCTAATTCACCTAGGAAGACAGCAGAAACTGTTCCAAATATTTGGGTCATTGCCATCTAAATGGGAAACTCAGATGGAGTTACTGGCTGCTGGCTTCAGCCTGATCCGGCCCTGACTATTGTAGCTAACTGGGAAATGAACCAGTGGATGGAAAATACATACATACATACACACACACACATATGTATTCTGTGTCTGTCTCTGTCACTCTGCCTTTCAAATAAACAAATAAATCATTTAAAATAATGAGCTGTGAGAGTTCTATATTAAAATAACATTTTAAAATACTCCAATGAGTTCTGTACTTTTTACAACTCCACTAAATATGCATATAAAGTGCCAACAATATAAATACAAAAGATTTACACAACTTTATAAAAGTTAGATCTAGAGATTTGTTGAAGAGATCTTATTTACTATACATTATTAAATTATACTTTTGCATATTATGTGTAGATAATTATGTATATGTATAGAGAAGTTAAAATTCTATATTTAACAGAATTAAACAGAAGTACATCTGTATAGTATACTTATGGAAGACACTTCCCTTAATTTTCCGCATTCTAAATACTCTCTCATGTAGACACATGAAAAATATACCTGGAACCAGGCCTATTGAATAGATAAAAACTAGAAATATATGTCTTTTGTTTATATCTCATTGTGTTGAATCAGGTGGCACACAAAGCTTAATTGTCTCACAACTGTTGATCTTGGTTGGAAGTGGACTGCTGATGGCTCCATTCTGGCATAAGCTTTTTAGTTTGTAATTATGATTCCATGATTAAATCCATTACTGTATAACTAAATGAAATCAACACCATTTTGTAGGATGTGCAAGTGCTTTGTGGTCCCCTTTGGGGCTAATTTTCATTGTTGTTTTATTAGAATCCTTTCATTTGAGATCTTCTGATTCATCAGAGAATTGCTCTGTAAAATATCCCTCCTCTTTTAGCCTGGATGAGGAGTTCTGCCAGTCATAATCTACTGCCATCTGCTTCCACAATGCTGAACACTTTCTATTACCCTAATGTGATGATCCTTTCTTAACTACCACATTACCTTTCTCCTTATCATATCTATCTCATCAAAAAAAGGAGAGGGTACTTAAATTAGTTGACCTGCTCATCACTTGAGATCACAGAATGAAAGATGGCACACTCATGGTGACTATTTACAATGATGACGTCAGGGGGTCGAGCAGGATTGTATGTGGGGCAAGAGAAAGCAGACAGCTGTGAGAACAGCACTGCCTGGTGGTATCTGTGAACCTCAGCAAAGCTCAACCAGTGTGTGTCAAAGTAACATGGAGAGAAGGCTGGAGGGACTCCTCTCTCCTTGTAGTGTTCTGTCGTTGTTCTCCATTGACTAATCCTTACACGAATCCCAAAGGGATGCATTTGATTTTTCCTATGGTCCAGCTTCCCTGTGTTAGTGGCAGTGTGGAGAAGAACATAGAATGTTCAGGGACAAATGGAAGACATCTAGTGTTTTCATTCTTGGAATTTACTTCTGTCTAACAAGCCCTCAAAAACAGGTTTAATGAGCTTTTGTGGGCCTCAGAATCTTTTGGGAACTTGGTGAAAACTATAACATATCTCTTATCCAGATACACAGACACACACACACACACACACACACACAGCACGCACTCTCAGGGAGCTCATGTGGTTCTGTGAACCTATACAGAGATCTAGCTTCAGAATATTTGCTGTAATATTAATATTAGGAAACATATTTCTTTTTCATTTGAAGCCTTTGATTCTAACTTCTTTAGTGAAATTTAAAAGATCAAAATAAAGCTGTGTTTTATCCAACTTTGTGATCTCTGAGAAAATCCAAGAGACTGGAAAATGAACAGAATGGCAAGTATACGTGTTTGTTAAGAAATTCACATTTGGAAATTGTATTAATAGGAAAAGAATTCACAAGAATTTATTTGAAACACATTTACAGGATTTAGGGTTATGCATGATATGCAAATAACAGTATGAAAGAGTCACTGAAAATGTGTTTGCTGAAATAACTGTATAGATTTCAAATTATTTTTGCACTAAAATAAACTTACCTTTATTTTTGTTTGTTAGAAAGATAGAGGGACAAAAACAGATATACAAGTCTCCTGTCAACTGATGCTTTCCTCAAATGTCCTCTAAACTTTGTTCTTGGCCAGTTCAAACCCAGGAGCTTCGAACTCAAGTTGGGTTTCACACATGGGTAGCAGGGTGGCCCAAGTACTTGTGTCCATGCCACCCATGTGGGAGACCTGGATTGAGTTCTCAGGTGCTGGCTTCTTTCTGACCCAGACCTGGCTTTTGAGAGCATTTACCTTTCAAATTAATAAATTTTTAAATAATGTTCATATATTCTTATTCACTGTAGCTATATATCAAAGATATGCTTCATGCTCAAACTCATTTCTTTTTTTAAGATGTATTTTTTATTTGAAAGTCAGGGTTACAGAAAAAGAGAGCCATAAACAGAGAGAGAGAGAGAGAAGAGGAAAGAGAGATCTTCCATCCACTGATCCACTCCCCAAATGGTTGCAGTGGCCGGGGCTGGGCCAGGTCAAAGCCAGGAGACAGGAGCTTCTTCCAGGTCTCCCAAATGGATGCAGGGGCCAACTACTTGGGCCATCTTCTGCTGCTTTCCCAGACACATTAGCAGGGAACAGGAATGAAAGTGGAGCAACTGGGACTTACACGGACACCCATATGAGATGCTGGTGCCACAGAGAGAGGTTTAATATTCTATGCCACATCACTGGGATGCTGGTGCCACAGAGAGAGGTTTAATATTCTATGCCTCAGCACCGGCCCCTAAAGTCATGTCTTATACAACCAACTCTTCTATTACAATCTCGTTCTGAAAGCAATCCAGAAGTTAGATGAATTAGGTAGATTTTTTTTTTTTTTTTGGACAGGCAGAGTGGACAGTGAGAGAGAGACAGAGAGAAAGGTCTTCCTTTGCCATTGGTTCACCCTCCAATGGCCGCTGCGGCCAGCGCGCTGCGGCTGGCGCACTGCGCTGATCCGATGGCAGGATACAGGTGCTTCTCCTGGTCTCCCATGGGGTGCGGGGTCCAAGGACTTGGGCCATCCTCCACTGCACTCCCGGGTCACAGCAGAGAGCTGGCCTGGAAGAGGGGCAACCGGGACAGAATCCGGCGCCCCAACCGGGACTAGAACCCTGTGTGCCGGCGCCGCTAGGCGGAGGATTAGCCTAGTGAGCCATGGCGCCGGCCCAAGTAGATACGTTTAAAAAATCTTCCAAACTGTGGAGAACCACTGAAGTATGTTTGTGTTATAGAAAAAGTGTTTGTGGCTCTGACAGAAATCCAATGGATGGTGCTTCATTAAGGATATATCCATGAGGGTGTGTAGATGGTGGGCAGGCCCTAGGGAACGGCTGAAATCTGTGTAGCAATGTAACTGTCAAATTGACACAGGAATGGGTCTGTTGATATTAGCCTGGCTAATCATTTTGCTAATTGGACGGCCAGTTGGGCCAGAGTGCAAAGTCAGATCAGTTTTCACTTTAACAGAAGATGTTTGACTCAAATGCATTACTTTATATCAACACACTGAATGGCTGTAAAAATAATACCACATGTGCTCCTGCCTCTTTTTAATAAGTGTCTTCCTCAATTTTCCCAGTTATAACAGAGATTTCTAACACAAAAAAATTAAAGGTGATTTAAAGGATATCAATTGACAAATGCACCCATAGGATTTTGGAAATAAATATAGCTACTAGTAAAGCTCCCAACAACTAGTCGGTCAGATGTCTGCACTTTAGGCAGTGCTGTTCAAATTGACCTACCTTGGATTTGCTGTTTATGAACACTGTGTCCTTTCTTTCTATTTCCTTCATGCATAGAATGTGACCTCATTTTTAACAATTAATTTTAAAATAAATTTATTCTAATTCTTCTGTTTTGATCTTGAACAATTGGATGTTTACTGTTATTTTATGTAGTAGATAAAATACAGGATTATTTTGAAATGGGCTGACCAAGCATGTAGTGTTAAATAGCTGGCATCTCTTTTAGGAAGTGTTAGCTGATGTTTTTCTTCCATCTCTTCCTTTCCAATTTTCATCTGTAAAATTAAAGAATGAAGAAGTCTCCAGTATAGAAGTTGATCAGCAATTAAAGTCATGTTCTTGTTTCCCAAGTATAAGAAATACTTCCCAAAGCAAGGGATTTTACAATGAATTTGGAGAAACATTCAGAATTATTGCACATATTTCAGAGAAAGTGAATTATTGTGACACGCAAGTTAGTGTGTACTTGCTTTTATTTAATTTTTAATATATGTATTTGTTTATTTGAAAGTCAGAGTTACAGAGAGAGGGGGAGTGATAGAGAGAAGGAGAGAGATCTTCCATGCACTGTTCACTCCCCAAGTGGTAACAATGCTGGGGTCTGAGCCAGGCCAGTAGCTGCTTCTGGGTCTCCACATGACTGTAGGGTCCCAAGCACTTTAACCATCTCGCACTGCTTATCCCAGACTGTTAGGGAGATGGACTGGAATTGGAATAACCAGGACACTAACCAGCTTTGTAAGGGGCAGCTTTACCCACCTTCCCATGATGTTGGCCCCTCTGTTTTTCTTTTAGTTTTTTGTTTTGTTTTGTTTTTTGACAGGCAGAGTGGACAGTGAGAAAGAGAGACAGAGAGAAAGGTCTTCCTTTGCCATTGGTTCACCCTCCAATGGCCGCCGCGGCCAGCGCGCTGCGGCCAGCGCACCACGCTGATCCGAAGCCAGGAGCCAGGTACTTCTCCTGGTCTCCCATGGGGTGCAGGGCCCAAGGACTTGAGCCATCCTCCACTGCACTCCCTGGCCACAGCAGAGAGCTGGCCTGGAAGAGGGGCAACCAGGACAGAATCCAGCGCCCCGACTGGGACTAGAACCAGGTTTGCCGGTGCTGCAAGGCGGAGGATTAGCCTAGTAAGCCGCAGCACCGGCCCCCTCTGTTTTTCTTTAAAACAAGAAGTCTTTATAATGGGAATGAGACTTTCCTAATATTCACAAAATTAGTAAAAAAAAAAAAAGTTAAGCATTGCATTATGAGTTCTCTGACTATAATTAAGGAATTAGTGCAATCTCTGACTGGGTCATTTGATGTTTCTTGTGTATAAACTCATATTAGAGATTGTTCCTAAGTGTTTGGTGTTTAAAGAAGTATTTAGGACACTTAACTTTTCAGATTATGGGGATATCCATCATGTTACTTTATAATATAATTTAAACTGAAGAACACAACCCCTGCCATAGCAAACTATCAGTGAGGAAACAGGAAAACAGATCTGTCTGTGTTTCCTCTTCTGTATTTCTCCTGCCCAATGCATCCTGGAAATGAAGGTGAACAGTGAAATAAATGTTAGAAAGAGAATCTCCGTGTATTTTGGTACTGTGAAGAAACTTCTCTACATGGAAAATATGCATATAATCTTGAAGAATGGCTGGTTTTGTATATATGCATTAGGCTTAAGAAATACTTGAACAAACTGACCTACTAAGTTCTTTGGTAAGAAAATCACAGTCCTGGCACCAGGTTCTAGTCCCGGTTGCTCCTCTTTCAGTCTAGCTCTGTGCTGCGGCCCGGGAGGGCAGTGGAGGATGGCCCAAGCACCCGCATGGGAGACCAGGAGGAAGCACCTGGTTCCTGGCTTCGGATCAGCGCAGCGCTGGCCATAGCGGCCATTAGGGGAGTGAACCAACAGAAGGAAGATCTTTCTCTCTGTCTCTCTCTCACTATCTATAACTCTGTCAAATAAAAATAAAAATAAAATCACAGTCCCTACCTTTTGGTTATGACTCTGTGTATACTCACATGTCTGAAATGCTCAGCCGTTCCATCTCTATGACTGCATTTCCACAGCCTCCTTCACGGAAGATTTCTGTCTACTTCACATGTTCATCCCATCTTCACCAAGCCTGTTCATGAGACCCACTCTGTCTAAGGCCCAATTTGATTCCAATGGGAGTCCTTCCTGCCCTCTTTCCAATTCCTGCCACTGAGGCCGTCCTTAGAGGCTCCTTCTCCTTGATCATTTAACCTCCCAGATCTCACATACTATGTGGTATCAGATAAGTTTATTTTACAAAAGCCTTTATAACCCTGCTTTTAAATGGCTCACTTGTCTTTCTCTCCTTGTAAAATTTGTGAGAGCACAGAGTGTGCTTTATCTTAGAATCACTTTTGTTCAGAATCATACCTGCCTTTTAGGTAATCATTTGGTTATAAATTATTGGTGTATTCAATTTCACCCAAGAATGGGACAGTTTTTGATATGTACATTTATATTTTACATATGTATTTATGTCATATTATTATTGAATGAATCCTATCTGAAGGTATTTCAAAAATTCATGGAAATGGAATTAAAGGCTAAGCTTATTTTGGTGCAAAATTTTGAATTCTATGCATAGCTTGTTGTTATATGTATTTTCCATGCAATTTTTGAAGACCTCTCATATGCATGAACTTTAAAATTTTTCACAACAAAATAAACTTAATTTTAATTTTATATTACACAAATTTTTGGAAATGCAATTGTGTGTGTATGTGTGTGTGTGTGTGTAAAATTATTATTTTTTTTTGACAGGCAGAGTGGACAGTGAGAGAGAGAGAGAGACAGTGAGAAAGGTCTTCCTTTGCCGTTGGTTCACCCTCCAATGGCCGCCACGGCCAGTGCACTGCGGCCAGCGCACCGTGCTGATCTGATGGCAGGAGCCAGGTACTTATCCTGGTCTCCCATGGGGTGCAGGGCCCAAGGACTTGGGCCATCCTCCACTGCACTCCCTGGCCACAGAAGAGAGCTGGCCCGGAAGAGGGGCAACAGGGACAGAATCTGGCGCCCCGACCGGGACTAGAACCCAGTGTGCTGGCGCCGCAAGGTGGAGGATTAGCCTAGTGAGCTGCGGCGCCGGCATGTGTGTAATTCTGACTAAAATAATTCAGATTTTCTTTCTTTGGCCTGCCATATTAATTTATTTATATTCTTCATATAATTGCTATGGATATATACAGGTGAGAAATCAGTGCTTTATTCTCAGAGCTTCAAATATTACATGTTATTATTTTGTTCACTATCCACTCTGTAATTCAAAGAACTAACCATACAATGAGACTATAAAAGGATCAAATCAAGTTTTTTATTCTTATGACCTTAATGGTTTTATATGATGAAAATAACATGTTCATTATACACTACTTAGGACACATGAATTGTTTCTTTTATTTAGGTACCTTTCATCCTAACAGGCCATTGGTGTTATTTAAGTTTATTTTAATTAATGAACAAGTGGTACAACTTTACAGGATTGTTGCTGCTGTTGGGTGATATGATTCATAAACAGAAGGAAATTCTCAGGTTTCTTTGATATAATGTAATCTGCCTAATTTAAGTTTTCAATATACATCTAAGAATGAATTTGTCTTGGTACCCCAGGCTATCTTTAGTCAATTCAGAAAATATTACTACAATTAAATATTTTGGAGAATGGAGAGCCCTGTTCATCCACGCAGATGGTCCATGTGAAAAGCTCATTGTGACTCTCAAGATGTCCAACCTAGAGCTCATCCATTAACGTTCTTCCCTTCACGCATGGTTCAACCACACTGGCCTTTTCCTATTATTTCTCTAGCATGTCTGTGCCCTAAAGTTTTGTTCTTACTTTGTCCTTCAAATCTTCTCAAAGCAGGTTTTTTTTTATTGTCATCCTGGTCTCAGTGTAAACATTTTGTCTTCCCTAATGATGCCCATAAACAGCCTCCTTCAGTTGCTCCCTTTAACATCACTCTTTTTCACTTGTCTTATATTTGCCACCACGTGATATGATCTAGCTTGTTTTTATTTTTGGTCCAGTGGACTATATAGAGGGATTGTACATTCCAAGAAAACAGGGTCCTTATGGTTCATATCTGCTATTTCCTTTCTGTCTCAAGCATTGTTATTTATTGAATAAAATAGATTTCTAAATAAATATCTGGTCTTTTTGCTTGTGCCCCTAGAATAAAATTAACTACTGAAAGTAAGATATTTAGATACAGACAATAGTGTGTGATTTTTGTTCCAGGCTACACAGGAAAAGTTGGTAGCACATCATCAATGAGTCTGGTTAAATGTAAGTAGAAAAAGAGGAAGAATTTGTTTTTAGCACCTAATTCAAATTTGGGGCGCAAAAGGAGTGTGCTGTGGATACTTAATTATAATTTGGTTGAAAATGATCGCATGTGGATTTGAAGTGTATTAGAGGTGTTTGGAACTGAAGACTAGAGTCTGTAAAGATAATATATTATTTTAGCCGTCATTGCTTCTCTAAAATTGAAACTGTGTTCTCCATGATTCTCCTTTGGGAAGGGAGACTTATTCAGAGTAGGGTTTTGCCTGCATGTGATTGTTCAGCTGTGTATCAACTGGCTTAAGTTCAGCAGAGGTCTCTGCCATTTTGCATTCAATCCTCCAGAAAATCACCACCCAAATATCCTACAACAGGGATCAGGCTTCGGTTTAAGTGCTGCTCCCCTCACATACTTGTGTTCTAGTCATTTAGAAAAGTGTGATTAAAAACCATTATGTGCCCTAACAGATGTGACCTTAAAGAGTCTACTAAGGTTTAAAAAAAAAAAAAAAAGGTGCAAAGCAATAGTGGTTAGACTAACACCAGGAAAGTATTATATGAGCTGAACCACATTGAATAACTTCTCATTGATTACTACCTTCTGTTTCAAGAAAAATACCATGATGTTTAAGAATGAGCTGCAATGTTCTTAAATAAGACCCCTCTCCCCATCTCTCTGCTCTCCTGGTTCTAATGAGGAAGAAATTAAACTTAGATGGTTACTGAATTTTAAATGCTCTTCGCTAAAGAGGAATTATTGGATTGTTACCATCTTCATTTCCTGTACGCTCAGATAATTTAACCCATGTGCCAAGAAAATACAAAACAAACAAAATAAAACCATGGAAACCATTTAGAAAATGAGATCCCCTTGTTTGAAAATCTCTCCTGTAAATACTAAAGCATGTTTAGTAATCTTAGGAAACAGGTTAGCTCCCTTTTATTAAGCACACTGCTAATATTCACTGACAGACTCTTGCTAATTTCCCTCAGAGTTCATAAAAGCTTATCAATGTTTTTTGTGTTTAATGCAATGTACTATATCTTGTCCAGAAATATGAGGAAGCTTCCAAAAGTTCATGGGAAGTGGAGTTAAAAGGAAATTCAAATTCTCTGTGTATTTCTTTAGCTCCATTATATACTACTACTGAACCATGCCGAGAGAACATATAATGAAAGCTGCACATATAATAGGAAAGATCTTTAAAGTAATGGTTTCTCCTATTTGTAAAGATTTATAGATTACTCGGCTCCTCTCCCCATGTGTATTTCTTTGCCCTACTTGAGATCAATGATATGAATTGACAAGATATCTCCTGAGCAAAGAATACAACCTGTCACCTTGGGAATTGGACTACTGATCTTATATCTAGTAACACTAGGTACAAAATATGATATAGCAGTTGTCTGAGAAGGTCTATTAGCAACACAAACATTACTTCACTAATATCTTTAGTAAAATTAGAATAAGCTATTTTACTCTTAATTATCAGACTGAGAAATCTGTTCAATTTACTTGCACTTGATTTATATTTGACGTGAATTCAAGCAATAGAACTGCAAAATAAGACTGCTGTAGGCTGGAAAATGTAACTGAATCTCTTATGGTATAAAGAATGAAACTCAAAATAACTTGGCTAGGTTTTAAAAATTATACATTGTTTCATTAAATTATTACCATTTTGAGACATTATCAAGTAAAATCATTTTTACAATAAATAACTTTTAAGGTAAAAATAAAGATTATTTCAATGTTTCCTCATATCACGTGCAACCAGAAGAACATAAAAATATCAGGAGGAACTATACTCACCTCTGGCAATTGTGACTAGATTTGTTGTGTGAAATCAGCTCCCACAAACCCAGTAGCCTTCCTCTTCAAATACCAGCACATTTAAAAATTGCTTTAAAGTTTGCAAAATAGTAGTCTGCTACTGTGGGTAACTGCACTGACACGCTACATGGTTTTAATGATTTAAATTGTATATGTAATGATTGTATAAATCAGAGGCCTGTGGAAGAATGTCCCCCTTCATCCTTGCCTCAAGAGGATGCTATCAAAGAGCTGAGAACAGCAGTTCGGGTAGGAACAGACACCTGATCATTCCGTAAACCTGTATTATCTTTGTCCTTCAGCTGGACTGAGAACGAATGGTATCCTTCAAAAGGGAAACACAAATTTATCAAGGAGAACAAAAAATGTCTTAGAAACAGGAAGCTAAATAATTATTCATAAATCAATAGATTCAAGAAGTAAACATTTGAGGCAGCAATTAAAAATCACTTGCAATGCCCACATATGGTATCAAAGTGCCTGGGTTCAAGACACAGCTTGATTTCTGATTCCAGCTTCCTGCTAATTTGCACTCTGGTAAGCAGCACGTGATATCTCAAGAAGTTGGGTCTCTGGCACACACGTGGGAGACCTGGATTGAGTTACTATTTACTGACTTTAGAGGGATTCAGCCCTGACCTTTGCAGGTGTTTGGGGAGTGAACCAAAAGATGAGCTCTCTCTTTCTCTGTGTCTCTCTGCCTTTCAAGTAAAAAACAAGTCAATTTCAAACTGTTTATGAAACAACAGGTTCAAGATGACACCTTCCCTCACACTTCTGTGTTCCCAATCCCACCCATAGGTTTCTAACAGGAGCTATAAAAAAAGTCATGGGGCTCGTGTTGTGGCACAACGGCTTAATCTGCTGCCACCAATGCTGGCATCCGTGCTAGTGTGAGCATCTTCTGCTCCAGTTCCATTGCAGCTTCCTGCTGATGGCCCCAGAGGGCAACAGCAGATGATCCAAGTACCTGGTTCCCTGTCATTCATGTGGAGGCCAGAATGGAGTTCTTGGTTCCTGGGTTGGCCCTGACCCAGATCTGGCTGTTACAGCCATTTGGGGAGTAAACCAGTAGATGAAAGATTGTGTGTGTGTGTGTGTGTGTGTCAGTCACACTGCCTTTCACATAAATAATCTTCAAAAAACAGTCATGAGCTGACTAATGTTATTCATACAAATGAAGTGGTAAAGGTAATTTATGTACATGCAGTACCCAATCATGATTCAGCATGATGGCAAGATTTCTGACGACACCCAGGAAACACAGGCCAAAGGATGGTATGTAAGATGCTCTGAAACTGAAGAGTAGGTTTGTGATGGGACAAGGAGGACAGCAAGACTGTAAAAAATTTCTTTTCAACTCTAAGACATGGGTGCCAACGTGGATGAAGACACAAAATTGGAAGGAGTTATGTTTAACCTGGCTAGAGCAAAGTTCATTCTTGGGTAGATAACATAAGAACTCATTCTTTTCCTAAGACATGTGTGTTTCTTCTCTAAGGTATATGTTAGTTGTCTTTGGGTTCTAAAAATCTTACTTAGTGAAATGGCTTCGTGTAGACTTTTGAAGAGAAGAGAATGGATGTTGGTGGAAAAGTGGGAAAATTGGAGGGGTGTAACAGGGTAAGAAGGTTGCAGTAAAAGAGACTGATCTGAAAACCATGTCTGTCTTTCAACTGCTGTCTAACTCTTGGCAAGTTACTTCCTTTCTTTGATTCTCAGTTTCCTGAGATTGCAAATAATGATAACAACTTACAGAACTCAACAAAATCACATGAAATTATGCCTAGGAAAGGCCTATTGCAACGTCCGGAATACCATAGATTCTTAATTTTTTTTCTGTTTCATATAGTTCATTTAGAAAATTTTTAATCTATCTTGTCTGAACTAAAGGCAGAGAATTCTTTTTTGACAGGCAGAGTGGACAGTGAGAGAGGGAGACAGAGAGAAAGGTCTTGCTTTTCCGTTGGTTCAGCCCCCAGTGCCCGCTGTGGCCAGCACACCGCGCTGATCCGAAGCCAGGAGCCAGGTGCTTCTCCTGGTCTCCCATGCGGGTGCAGGGCCCAAGCACCTGGGCCATCCTCCATTGCACTCCCGGGCTACAGCAGAGAGCTGGCCTGGAAGAGGGGCAACCGGGACAGAATCCGGTGCCCCTACCGGGACTAGAACCTGGGGTGCCGGCGCTGCAGGTGGAGGATTAGCCTATTGAGCCATCGTGCCGGCCTATTTTTAGCATTATTTTTTCATCATCTATTTTGATTAAAACAACATAAATTTAGAAAAGTCTAATGCAGTTGTGATACCCAGCCTGAATGTACACTTGATCCTAAGACACAAAAAGAAAGCAAGAAAGAGATGGCCCAGGTGAGCTCTGGGGACAAACATGGCCTTGCAGCCTGGATATTTCAGCAGAAGCTTTTCAGTTTTGGAGGAAACGGTGGCACTCTATGTTCCTGTGTCCTGTAGCTGCTAAAGAGAATGGACAGGCATAATAGTGGACAACTTATTATCAGATGGCTTTGGAGTGTAGCATGAGGTTGATAGTGAAAAGAAATGTCCAGACAAGTCTTTACAAGCAAATGAGAGCGTGAGTGGAGGGGATAAATCTCTCACATTCTGATTTAGCTCTGAATTGAGCGTGGTGCAGTTTTACATGCACGGACTGTCACATGAAGCGTAGCTCTAGCAAGCGATGAGGGATGCAGACGTCTCCTTTCTGCTCCAATCCAGTTTGTCCTAACTGTGCAGCTGAAAGTGAACACTGCATGCACACACAAACACGCACTCACACACATGTACATGCATACACATACATTGACACATATGTATTGGGAATCTATTGCTCAAAAATGACTTCTAGGACTTAAAAAATATGACTTCTGCTTCTCATTTAAATAACTGAAAATTACTAGTGCATTTCTTTTCATACTATTTTGCTTTATAACTGTCACCAAACAATATGCTTTCAGCTATAGACAGCATCAAGTTTGATTTTAAGCAAAGACAATTTAGATAAGCCTCAGAACTTGGGTGAAATGACTTTGTGAGTATTCATGAATTCTGATCTCACACAGTTTTCAACAAAAAGCACTTCTGGATTTAAGCCAATTTTATCACCATTTGGGTAACCATCATTCTATCTAATAATTAAAATTGTTAAACTCCAAAGAGGAAAATGCATATTTATAATTTATGTAAGGTTATTAACAATGACTCAACCCATATTTTGGTGTCACTAACCATACAAGCAAGGTATATTCTAGCAGAGACAAGAAATTGACATTGTAGTTCATTCTTAGGCTTCATTTTATTTTCTTACTGAACACAGAGATACCTCTCTCCTACAATAGTCACACTGCCTATATGGGAGACATCAACTGCACTTATACATGACTCCAAGTGTACTCCATTGGTGAATTAAGGAGACATGAGTAAACACTGATCACTTGGCAGACATCTAACAACTTACAGAATACATATATTTTGTTATTCCCATTTTTTTCTACTTTGTTACATTTCAGTTTAATGAAGACCACACAGTCGCTGTGAAATGAGTGAATTCTTCAGATTGAGATTTCATATTTTTAAATGAGATTGCTTATTTTGGGAAGGTTTCCACTGGAATAATACGAACAATGACTAAGTTATCAAAAATTTTTCTATAGTTAAAATACAAATGCTATCATAATGTCAACCTCTTTTTGTAAGAACTTCTAAGATCAATCCCATTTTTAAAAAGCCACAGAAAAATTTTAATAATTATCAATAAATCCAAGCTGAGGTCTTCTTCATATTCAGTATGATGAGTATTATTTGGGAACACTTCACAGAAAATGTATTTAATATAGCTAATTAAAAACTAAAATATTTGCAGCCATGAAGGGATCAGATATGGGCAGTTAAATTCCTTTGTTCTTCAAATAAAGAAATAAAATGAAATGATTTTGTTTTGTACATTTTGATTTAACAAACGACTTTATGGAATATAACAGGAAACCAAGCTAATTTTCTATCAATTGCACTGTCGAAGATTGTCCCAGTGTAATATTTTGGTTTTAGGGCTTTAGGACTTATTTCTAGTGGAATACTGGGGTAGAACTATTCAGTTCTGACATGGTCATTCGTTTTTGTCTCAGGGCCTAGGTGCATTTTAATAGATGGGATGAGAGAGAAAGGGCTTTTTTGTCTCACAAGGAATTGCTAAACCAGATGTTGAAAAGGGAGGAGAGATTTTAAAATTTTAACTGAAAAGCACTATCCGATGAATTAAAAACTGACATCCAATCAGTAACAAAGCCTGCACACAGATAGCTCTGGGCATTCTGAGTCCACCTCTGGTCAGTTCTTTGCTCCTCCTTGAGGTGACTTTCCAGGTCACTTCTGATTGTATATTTGTGGAGGATTTGTGCAAGAAGCAGCAGATGACCATCTGCTGCACACATCAAAGGCATCCATCTCAGAGCTCCTCACTGCAACAATGGTCAATGTTGGACTTAATTCAGGGAAAGCCACTCATAAAATGAGTTGCAGATTTTTAATGCATTTTAAATTTTAAAGGAAGTAAGTCTACATGATATTGAGCTAAGCATAAAATGTAACTGTATGATGGTGTCATAATTAGTGTTTTTTCTAAATTATACTATTTTCTGTTTGCTTACTTACAGAGAAAAATAAATAACATAGCCATATTTCCAAGACCTTGTAAAGTCTTCATTCTGTCTTAATAGGTAAGTTTTTAAAAACTCTTATTTACTTAGCACAAAATTGTTCTAAGCTCATTTTCAACATAAAGAAATGTTTTTGAATGGAGTTTGCCTGTTTTGACATTAAGCAAACTTCCCTTAACTCTGAAATTTTCCAGGAGATCCTCAAGATTTATGTTTCAAGCCACATACACAAAAACCAAGCAAATGAGACCCAAATTTCCGATCTTTGCACTCATGTGAACTTCCATGATATGCCAACAGAGGGCACTGTCATTCCACAGATGAACTAAACGGCTCTGCGGAAAAGTGGATGCCCAGAGTGGAAATCTCTGAAGAGAAATGTGTCTTAACACAGCTACCTCAGGAAAAGGGGAATTATTGCACTTAATTAAAGTGTATTGACACCATATGGAGCCCCACCTCCTCACCTCTCCTTTTTTGGATTCATTAATGATTTTAAGAAATCAAAGACCAGTAAAGGCAATTTTCCTATAGCGTCTGTGACTCAACCCCTGAACATGAATCCTACAAAAATGACAGTTAAACACCAAGTTACTTAGCAATCAGAAGTATTTCCAATGAGTCGACATCTGTTCGTTATCTCAAGAACTCAAAGGAATGCCATTGAAATCTTTCAGAAAATATAACTCTTTTAAGGGCAGTTTGCATTTTCTTATGCAACATTTTAAACAATTCTAAAAGACAGCAGAGCTCTGATTATTTATGTTAAGAAAGTGCATATAAATGTTTGAATTTTTCCACAAACTTTTTGAAATACTTTTGAATGATTATTACAGTTGGATCTGCTTAACATTAATGCTTCAAATCTGGATGTTGCTTATGTTCTAATTAAACTGGGTTTTTCTTTGTATTTTTAAAGATTATGGCATTTTATTTAAAGCATCCCAATTATTTTGATTACAAAAGAACAAACACCACTATCTTAGGAAACAGGCATTCACTGTAGAGCATTTAGAAAATATTCCTACCATAAAACAGAAGTTTAAAATGACCCAGACTTTAACTTCCCAGAGAGATGCTGTCAGCCAGACATTTCTTTTCTCTTTTTTCTTATAGGTGTGCATCTCATATATATTGATAACTTTCCACATAGGTTAATAGATATTTAATATATGTGTATAGATAGATAGATAGATAGATAGATAACACTGGGATATACTAGTTACAGAATTTTGTAAATTACCCATTTTACCTTGTGTTTTGTATACCTTTACAAGCCTTACAGTTATCACTATGTGATTTTAAATGCATACATTTTACCATTTGATTTTAGAAGTATATATTATGATACTACACATTTAAATGTGTATGTTATACATTATTACATTATATGGACTTACCATAATTCATTTACTTTATCCTTGTACATAAATGATATATCTGAAATTTCAGTAGCCTAGAAATTGAAAATTGATTCCAAGTCAGAAGCATTCCGTCATATCAATTCTGTCTTTTAACTTGAAAATCCTGTCCTTTAAATTAGGTTCATGATTAGTCTAAACAAACAGCTAGTCACTTTAATGAAGACATCTTAAAAGAGAAGAGAAATAGTGACTGCATGTTTTCAGGAATGAGATGAATATTTTAATGACTAGCTTAATAGTATGGATTTCAAAAATAGAGTTTATATTTCTTGTTTATGTAACTATCTGTTATAGATTCAAGCCTTTGATTTAATGTTCCTTTTGTTAAGACAATTTAAACTGTAGAATATATGTCACTTTTTCAATATCTTTACACCCAAAACTCTTTTCTGATACTTTTTCTGCCACCATACAAAACTCAAAAGTTAAATTAGGTACTTCACTACAGCATTCAGAATCATGCACTCACTAACTAAATTTGAGTGATAGGTTCAAAATCTTTAAGAATCTTACAAAGTTGAGTGAGGTTAATACTGAAAAAATGTCTTCTGTGTGGAAAGAGTGTGTTTCTCACCCTACCCCACTCCCTATAAATCCTAATTCTCTATCAACTCATTCATTTTTTTCAAGTTGATACGAAAACGATTGCATGGCTTGCCCAGTAATTGTATATTTGATTTAACCACAAATAAAATGAATACAGAGCTAATTACAATCATTGACCTTACATTTTTAAAAATACTTGTTGTATGTGGTATATAACTATCTACATATCTGTTTTATATACTTTCACAGACCTTGAAGTTATAAAAGGCCTTTTACACTTTGAGGGAGTAGGTAAAGTCTGGGTTTCTATTTCCTAATAATATGCAGGAGGAAATTTAGAATTGGGTGAAATACTAAGAAAAGACTCCAGTGACACAGCAAACTAAGAACTGAATCCTATTTTTGATGCATATTTTAGTACTTATTCCATTACATGTTCTTTTAGCCTACTAAAGTCTTTTCCTGTGTAAGTGTCTGGTTGCACACACTATGCATAATATACAATATTACATGAGTATCATATATATGTATGCATGCCCACAGAAAGAATACAAGGAGAGCACGTTATGGAGTGTATACAAATGAAAGCATCTAAGTATATACACACTGAACTATTTTCAGCTCTTATAATTAGTCAAAGAAAAATTAAATAGCAACTTTAAGAATCTTACATTTCTTTACACTCTGGCCAATGGATTATTTTAAACAAAGAAACATTTTCAGCCTTAATCATAGCTCTGAGTAAATGAGAGAGTTCTTGCACATTTGAATTTCACAGGTTTTGTGTTTCACACTGGGAGTCGGGCTTTCACAGTTTTTTAACTACCTTAAAACCTTGTTAACTTTCAGCTGAAATTGCTGTTTAACAATGTCATGTTCTTGTGGGAATACATGAGCTTTTGGAAAGCAGTTTTGAGGAACTCTATTCCCAGAGCAAGCTGATCCCAAATTGGTGGAAAAAACAGCAGTAGTCAGTAGCAGCAACTATGGCTTGAAGCAAGCAATTCTGAGCAACAAATGGTGGACTGCTCCAGAGATGAGTTTTTTTTTTCTCTAAAACAAGAATTAGCCAGTGCATGTGCTCCGTCCCATGAGGTTGGGCCCGCAACTTCTGGGCGACTCCAGGTGGGACAGTGTTGTCCATCTGCTCCTACCTGGTGCGTCCCTGGATAGCTGCATGCAAGAGAAAGCCCCAGTCTGAGATACAGAGTTAACCCGCAGCTGTGTGCTAGGTTACAGTGTTGAAGGCTTTAATTCTAAGTGAAAATGAAAAGTCAAGCTGGGGACCACCTGAGGATTTCAACAGTCAGTAGGTACGGGAAAGGGCTTGGGATGTTTCCCTTTGAAGTCCAGCAAACGAGAGAACAAAAAGAGCGAGCAAGACTGAGTAGGAATCAGGACAATTACATTTAAGAACAGGCATTTAGCACAAGTGCATAAATACAGTAGACTATGGGGACGCTGTTTTTTAGTAATTATAAGAAATACTCTTTCTTTCTAAACGTTTCTTTCCAAACCAGTTATTTTCAACCTGGAGGGATTTTGCTCGCAGGGAACACGTGGCAGTGTCTAGACGGTTTTGGCTGGGAGGAAGGACGCTGCTGGCTATCAGTTGGTAGAGTGCAGGGATGCTTGGAAGCATCCTACAGTAAGCAGGTCAGTCCCCACTCCACTCCACCCTCATTTCAAAGAACCATCCAGCCCCAAATGCCATCGTGCCCAAATCCAGAAACCCAGGGTGAAGTCCGCTTCTGATTACATGACTGTGCCTACCAATTAACATATGATGATTAATCACAAAAATTATGTCAAAATGGAAACCTGAGGCCTTGAATCAAATGTTGAACTGGCATAAGAGTCTCAGAAGTAAAACAAAATCATTACGAGCCTGAAAGTGCTCGTCCTTGTAAACAGTTGTGAGCAGACTACTTGCTTTTGTCACTCTCATGTGCTTTTCAGGACTTTATTATTTACTTTAGAAAAAGCAGACAGGAGTGTGGAATGCAAATTTGCCTAAACAATAAGTGAAACGAAGTAATAGAGACATTTCAGATTAAGCAAGGGCCCATAAGTAGCTGTAGAAATAAAATATTAGCATGTCTGGTAATGCAATATAGTTTTCATTCTCTCTCTTTTTTTCTTTTTAGGCACATATTGAACTATAAAAGAAAGAGGCATTTGGTTCGTCAGAGCTGTGCTGGGTTCCTCATTATGGGCAGTCCTGTCTCAGCAAGCTTTCTAGACCTCTATGAAACAGACATCGTGGGGTGTGAAACTGCCGAGCGGAGACAAAAGGCTTCCAAGGGGCCTAGCGTTGCATTAGGAGGCACTTGTTTTCCATCTCCAAATCGAGCTTGCATGTGATGAAGTCTGCTTTTTTCTAAAACTTGGCAGCAGCTGACCAGTAAAATTCAGTCTTTGCCGGAAGTCTTAGCTGCAGCAGTGGCAAGGGTTAATATTAAACCCACCACAGCATTTTGCACAATCTCCCAGGAGATCTCTCAATGGATTTCCACTGCCACTGGAAATAATGGCTCGCAGCTGCAGCAGCCCATGGTAACACTTGATATTCCCGTCGCAAGCGGCCCAGTGCTTTCAGTGGAAATGAGAAAATCACTAACGCTGTGCTATACATTGTGCCTGGGGTCAAAGTTCCGATGTCACAACCTCAGATGACCTTTTGGCCCAACACTCAGCCTGGGTTGCTCCTGGATGGGTTTATTATCTGCTCATTTTATGAAAAAAAAAAAAAAAAAAAGCTTGAGCACACATGTACAGACGTAAAAGCCAGTGAAGAGCCCTGAGGAAAATGATGTCTCCAGAATAAAGGGAATGAATTTCTATTTTTCAGGGTAGTTTTCATCATCTGCTATCCTTGGCAGGCTGCACAAAAAGTGCCCAAATGTGTCCTGTGATTCCAATGCTCTGAGATATTCCTCCAAATTGCTCTATTCCATTGGTCCTAGTGCTAAAATTTCATCACCAGAGGTATCATTCTCTTGGGATAAGACTTTGGACATCAGAAACAATTGATAAAAATGGAGCCACCTCCCAAGAAATTTGAAAAACTATTCTTTGGAGAAGTCCCCAAACATGGTGGTTCCTATGACTGTGATACTATTCATATAGTTTCTCTACTCCCCATCACCTGGTAAATCAACATTTATTTGATCAATTGTCCTTTCCTGTATTTAGATAGGTGTTCAGCCAGTCTCATCATTTGTGCAGTCACTGGGTAAACAGGGCGCACACTGAAACACTGCTAGACCAAAGGTAGGTTGTATGACCTGACTCATTTCTTTTTAATTCTTATTATTTATTTACTTTAATTTTACTTGAAAGGCAGAGATACAGAAATAGACAGATCTTCCCCAAATGCTTATGGCAGCTGGAGATGGGACAAGCCAAAGCCAGTAGCCCAGCATTCAATCTGAGTCTCCTGTGTGGGTGACAGGGACCCAAGCACTGGAGCCATCACTGGCTGTCTCCTGGGGTGTGAATGAGCGGGAAACTAGATCAGAAGCAAAAGAGTTCATAGCGGAAGGATGCGCTCTGATATGGAAAACACGCACTCAAAGCAGCATCCTGATCACAGGGCCAGATGCCTGCCACACACTGAAGCATTTCTATGGGCAGCTTCCTTGTTCAGACCAACTGCCTTAAAGAAAAACTCCTCGGGGCCTCCCAGGGCCACAGGGGTTTAGAAGAAGCCCAACTTTCCATCCACTACATTGCAAACTACGTGTCTGCCTCAATACAGTCTATTTAAATTTTATTTAATGCTTAATTTTTATATTTTGCTTGATATGATTCAAATAGCTTCCAGTGCACATATGTCTGTGCACACTGCTCACCTGTGTGAATGTGTGCGTGTAAAGGAGGTTTGTGAGGCTGCCCCAGGAAGACCACAGTCCTGTGCAGTACTGGAAATTGGCTGTGACAGAATTTTAAAGTCTCAGGAAGCACTGGAGCTACTCGATGACGTCATGGAGGTCCCTTGAGAGAATGTGGTCATTAACTGAGTTGCATGTGGTGATAAGAAGCCATTAAAATAAACAGAACTTCTCCATAATTACTAAATTTCTCAGAAAAACAATTAGGGTGCTTGAGATATTCTGTGTCTGTCGTCTACTGAGCTCAAAGTTTCCGCTCCCCCCATTTTCTGAAAAGTGCTGCTTGAAGTTGTGCGGCATAATCAAAAGAGAAAAGAATCGGAGGCCCCTCTGGAGGATTTGACAGAAATTATTGCCTGTGTTTAATTTTCTCTTAAACATATGGGACTCTAAAATAGAACGGAATACGTGGACTTATTATATGAGAAAAGCACAATCACAATTCACTTTGTTTTGCATGATGTAAATTCTTAGTTATAATAGTTAAATGGCAACTTTATGTGATGGGCAGCCATGTATATGAACATGTTATGAAATAGAGATACACATTGTACATCAGAGTATTATCTTCATATGTATACATATGTGTATTATTGTGTTTCTGTTATATTCACATGTATGTATGTATTCATATTCGTGTATTTGTATGTATTGTATTCATATTGTTTATTTGTGTGTGCTGTGTGTATTTTATTCATGTGTGTGTTGTATTCATATGTGCATTATTGTATTCATGTATGTATGTATTGTATTCATGTAGCCTAGTGGGTAAAGTCCCGAATGGGTCCTGGTTTGTGTGCCAGCTGCTCCACTTCCAATCCAGCTCCCCTGCACTGGCACTCACATGTGTTCATGTATGTTGCACTCACATTTGTGTTATGTTCATGTGTGTGTACGTATGTATTTCCTTTTTTTAAAGTTTCTTTCAGCTCTTGCATGTGGGTGCAGGGGCCCAGGCACTGGGGTCAACTTCTACTTTCCCAGGCATACTAGCAGGGAGCTGGATTGGAAGTGGAGCAGCTGGCACGCAAACAAGTACCCATTCGGGACTTTACCCACTAGGCCACAATAATAGCCCCACATATCTCTTGTGTGTCTAAACAGTCTTCCCTTGGTATCCAGTGACATTAGTGCCAGGATTCTGAGGCTACCATTGTTTATTGGTGCAGAAGTTTCTGACATAAAATGGAGCATTGTAGACTTTGCTTATGACCTATAGGATATGTATCCACATCCTCTTATACAATTTAGAACATCTCTGGGTTATTCATAGTACCTAATACAGAATAAGCACATATCAGTGTTGCTTTACTTTATTGTTTAACAAATACTGAACAAGAAAAAATAGTAGTCTTTCCGTGTTCAGTACAGGTGCTTAAGGTTTTTCAGTCCAAGGTGAGTTGAATCTGAGGCCGTAGAATGTGCAGATACAGAGTGTTAACACAGATACACACCTATCATATGTAAACTAGCATAAGGATTCATTCCCTTACTGCTTTCATCAAAGCCAGGTTATTCGAAACCTGGAATTATAGGTAGAAATCCATTCTGATGCAATTGAATTCTTATAAAAATATTGATATTAACCATCATGCTTTCAATGGAACATATTTTCATGTGAATTAAATATAAAGGCAAAGCAAGTTTGTGTGGTAGAATTTGCATTTTTATATCCAAGAATAAAGTGGAACATAAAAGAAAATGGGGGTCTTGAGAACTGGGTGGACAGACTCAGGGGAAGAAAGGAACTGAAAGGGAGCAGCAATGGCACCTGACCCTAGGACACACTGCATCGGCCTCACCACTGTGCTCCAGCCCTGTCCCAGGGACTGGTGCCCAGCAGGGTCTCTGAAACATGCCCTAATCTGCTGTTCCTTGGTGTAATGAAATAAAGGACTGTACGCTATTCTTTTTGTAAATTAAATCCTACACTTATTTATGTGTATGACTACTTCAGAGAAACTTTATTTTCATTTTAAAGGCATAATAAAGACTAAATGGTGGTATGTCAACTTGAATTACACAACAGGTTCTCATTACCAAATGGCCTTGCTGGATTTTGTTGTCTCAGAATGACCTCCTCAGGGCCCTCCAGGAACAACTACTGTCCACACACCCACCTTAATCCACTTAGCTTCTCTTTCTTTAGCATCCTGTCCTTGTTGCCATCACGGTATGTATTTCTGTTTCTATTAGTTCTTACTCATACTTGTTTAGCATTTGTCTTTAGAGTAGGTGCTTCAGAAAGACAGGTGGGGTTGCAGTTATCAAAGTAATATCAGGATCCCTTGGCAGAGTGAGGACACTCAGTGAAATTTTGTGGGATGATTAAGCAGAAGAATGAATGAGTGGGTCATTTTAGTACAACCTGTGGAATGCAAAGGCTTGTGGTCTACCTGACTACAAAGAGGTTTTGCGTATACTTTTTCAGCATACATAGTATTAGAACACATGCTTTTATTACAGTATATATCTCAAAAAATACAGAGATGGAAGAGATGGACATTCTCCTAGGATATTGGGGAGGAATGTCTGGAAAGTTCTCATTTTATAAATATTCTACCAAATTTAAACCTTGTTCAAATGTTTATAACAGAGAACATGTTTTTAGTGGTTGCAAGAGAGCAATGACCTCTAGCATCTATTAATATTCTGCCAACTTTTGGTTACTAAATTTATCATCAAGGATGAATGCTATTTTCTGCACCATATAGAATTTTTTGGTAGAACTTAAACTAAATTTAGAGAAATAACATACAGAATTGTGAGTAGGCTCCACTCACATGTGTATAAAAATAAAAACTGTGTATGACTGGGCTCATGCACTTAATTTGGGGAATTAAAATAAATGGATAGAACTCTTATTTTCACTGGTGGTGGTGAGCAGAAGGATAGATAATTTTAAAATGATCTGGTTTTGACACGCATTTTTAAACTTTACTTTTTTATATGCTTGAGTTGCTTTTGAAACCAACATTAAGAAAAGTGATGAAGTCACAGTGAAAACCTAATTCTAGGAGAATCCACTAATTGTAAATTCCCCCTACTCTCAGGCTGCCTGTATGTATTTAAACTTGTTCAACATCGGGAATAGGGAGAACCTTTTTTTTTTTTTTCTCCTCAGAATATTACACAGCATCAACTTCTTAGAATTAGACACTTAATGGAGGATCTTGTGTTTATGGGAATGTCTTCCTACTTTTTGTTGAACGAGGACTCAAGTCAGAAGGGACATTTACAGATTCTTCATCCCTCTTTATCTCCTTGGTCTGCTGGCAGCTGCAGGCTTCCCCTGGGAGTGTGCCAGTTGACTCGCAGCTGGTAATACACCCCTTCTGAGCTATGCCTGCAGTAAGGCTGTTGTGCGTTTTGATTGGACAGTGCATCTGTTTCTGATTGGTTGTTGCCCACACTCTACCAGACATTAAGTAGTTTAAACATCACCCCTGGGAATAGGTTCCCATGCCCTATTCTTGATACTGATACATTTGACTGTTGCACTGAAGAAAAGTCACCTTAATCAGAATCTGAATGAATTTGAAAAACTCCAACGTGGGTTGAGTGGAAAATGGGTAACAAACCCTTTGAAATAGGTTAGAAGTCTAAGTTTTAGGATACTTTCAAAGGAAGCAGAATAGGAAACATTGTATATTACTGATTAACAAATTTATGTTAAGTCAATCAGACAGGAAATCCATTTATTACATGACTTATTGGCAAATGAGTGCTGTTAATGACACAAAACTAATGATTCCCACAGGAAATGAATATCCTTATTTAGCTATGAATTTTCATTTTTATGTCCTTTCTTCATTAGTAATATAAGTGAAATTTCCTCCCTGCCTATGCTTGCACAGTAAATGAATATTGTATAAATTAATGAGACTTCTTCCTATTTTTACTTCCCATATTGTCAAGAATGTAGAATCAAGAAAAGCAGAAAAGCATAAAGTTGCAGGAGAAAAAGTAGTGATATCTTGGAGTTGAGCAGAATCTTCCACCTCTACCCGATATTCAACATTCACTTGAACAAATAAACGAAAAATGGTACTTCACAACTATAAAAAAAAATTCAGCTGTGAAGGTACGGTTAGTGGCTAGACACAGCTGGAAATAATTGGGAAACAGAGTACAGTGCAAAAGAGTTTAAAAACCACATGGTCTCAATGATATTTTCATAGTGCTCCAAGCAATTTTCTTCCACAAGTCAAATGGTTTCAAGACTCTCCAGCCCAAAATTACCTACAAAACACAAATGCCAAAAAAGGTAAACTGCAATGCATTAGGACAAAACAACCAGTAACCCTTGAGGAAATTCCTTGTCAAAATTGTGAATGAGACACTCCGTGGCACAGACAGCCTTGCGTAGCCTTTAATCAATCCAAACTGTCGGTGTCCTTCGTATGCCCTGGTGAAGAGAACGGGTAGTGATGCACACAAGATCCTAAAACACACTTGAATCACCTGTTTATTTCTGCAGTAGAGTCCTCGAACTAAATCTCTGGAGGTGTTCATATAATGAATGAGTGTTTACTATGGGACTACTTGAACCGCAGTCTTAGAGTCTGTCCTCCAGGTGGCTTTGTGGGTTAATTGATATGTTGGTAAAAGAAACTCTTACACTGTCTTTCCCAATGATGCAGACAATCAATGATGAGTCAAGTAAACAAGAAAGCACACGTTGTCTATACTCTTGAGGAATGGTGGTTTTTCTACTTACTAATTGTTGAATTCTTTAATCTGTGAAAAGTTGGCGATTCTAAAGAAAACTGAAAGTATGTGATTATAAAAGTTAAAAAGAAAGGTAAGAAAAGAAGGAGAAGGGAGGGTGGGAGCAAGTGAGGGAGGAAGGGTATGGTGGGAAGTATCATTATGCTCTTAAAACTGTGCATACTAAATTTAAAAAAATGCAAAAATTAAAGAAAAGAGAAATAAAAGAGTGAGAAGGATTTGAAAGAGGGAGGAAGGGAGGCTAGTATGGTTATCTTAGAATTGTATTTATGGCCGGCGCTGCGGCTCAATAGGCTAATCCTCCTCCTTGCGGCGCCGGCACACCGGTTCTAGTCCCAGTCGGGGCGCCGGATTCTGTCCCGGTTGCCCCTCTTCCAGGCCAGCTCTCTGCTGTGCAGTGGAGGATGGCCCAAGTGCTTGGGCTCTGCACCCACATGGGAGACCAGGAGGAAGCACCTGGCTCCTGCCTTCGGATCAGCGCGGTGCGCCGGCCGCAGCAGCCATTGGAGGGTGAACCAACGGCAAAAGGAAGACCTTTCTCTCTGTCTCTCTCTCTCTCTGTCCACTCTGCCTGTAAAAAAAAAAAATGTATTTATGAAATACACAGACTTGGATATTTTATATTAAAAGAGAGAAAGAATAAAAAATTGTGAACCTAATTTTGCTCATAGTTCATAGAGCTAGGTTCATCAAACAAGGTTCTGTAGGAGATGATGGCCAAAAATTCTCACTTAAGTTTTCTATATACAAAATAAGATATATCACATGGTAATATCACTTGCTGGTAAGTCATGCTTTCTTTACCTAGCTAACTTATTTTTTTAACTTTTGTTTAATAAATATAAATTTCCAAAGTACAGCTTTTGGATTACAGTGGGTTTTCCCCCCGTAACCTCCCTCCTATCCGCAACCATCCCATCTCCCGCTCCCTCTCCCATCCCATTCACATCAAGATTCATTTTCAATTATCTTTATATGCAGAAGATCAATTTAGTATATACTAAGTAAATATTTCAACAGTTTGCACCCACACAGAAGCACAAAGTGTAAAGTACTGTTTGAGTACTAGTTATACCATTAACTCACATAGTACAACACATTTAGGACAGAGATCCTAACTAACTTATTAACAGCTTTTTTTTTTAGTAGATTGCATACAAAGAAGTTTTACTTGGGGCCTGCATTGTGGCATAGAGAGTAAAGCCGCAACCTGCTATGATGGCATCCCATATGGGTTCAAATCTCAGCTGCTCCACTTCTGATCCAGCTCCCTGCTAACAAGTCTGGGGAAGCAGCAGAAAATGGCTCAAGTACTTGGGTCCCTGCACCTGTGTGGGAGACCCAGAAGAAGCTCCAGGCTACTGCTTCTGCCTGGTCTTTTGGGGAATAAACCAGCAGATGGAAGATCTCTTTCTCTTTCTCTTTCTCTTTGTGTGTGTGTGTGTGTATGTATGTGTGTGTCTCCCGCTCTCTGTGTAACTCTGCCTTTCAAATAACTAAATAATCTTTTAAAAGGTTTTTATTTTACTCTCAAAAATTTATATGAAGGGAATAAATGTTATGCATCTCATATATATATAGTTTTATTATGATACTTCTCAAGCACTTTACATATAAATTCAATACAGATTTTAAAAAATAATTTTTTAAAGTAAATCTTATAGATAAAAATACACTAATTGTTAGAGATAATAAGTAAATAACACAAGTTCATAAAATTCATTATTACTGGAGCTGGGATTTTTAAATTCCATTCTCTTTTCAAATTTATGAAAGATAGGTATGTGAGATCCCAATAGACCTAATATGAAAGTAATTATTTATTAAATTAAAATAACAAATAGTTGCTTATTGCAAACTTTAATTCCTTTCCATGAAGGCAAACAAATATTTCCCAGATAAATATTACTAAATATTTTCCAAATTAAAATGTATTGAGATTTTGCTGTGAAGGAGACAAGATTGCGACTTGGGACTAGACTGGAAAATTCTAGTAACTGACAATATCAGATTAAAAGATTAATAAAATGCAAATACCCAGAAAGTAGGCTTAGCATGATCATAAGTAAATATGCTCCGAAACCTCTTTCCAGGCAGATGCTTAGCTAAGAACAAAGTTTTAGTCTCTTTTTAATACTCATGTGCTTATATATAGTTATAGTCCATTTTGGCGTTCCAGTAACTGAAAATGGGCTTACCTTTAGAGAAAGCTACTTCTCTCCATTCTTGGGCCTTTAAACAAGAATGACATAGACTAGGAGTCACCAAACTAGAGACCAAGGACCAAATTGGCCTTCTGCATATTTTGTAAATAAAGTTTTATTGGAAAACAGTGAGACTCATTCATTTCTGTATGGTCCATGGTGACTTTCATGCCACAACAGCAGAGCTGAGTGTGTGTGACAGAGACTGTCTGAACTACAAAGCCAAAAATATTTACTGTCTGGTTCTTGTGCAGAAAATTTGCCAATCCCTGACCTAAATGATTGTAGCATATGTTTTTAAAAAAGAGGAAAAAAAAAGTCAAGACTACTGAGGCCTTTGTAGACAAAGGGAGACAGAGTTAAAGTTTCATGCTCCTTCCCAGACAGTGCCCTGAGTCCCAGTGGCTTGCCATCTGTCATTGTACCTTCCTGACTGTTATTGCAGAGGACATCTATTTGGCCTAATGGCAGTAATGCTGCAGACAGAATTTACAGAAAGAAAAGAAAAGTTGCCAGAGCCCATTAGTTTGAGATAATATTTTATTGAATCCTCACCTTATTACAAAATTTCAGTTTCCAAACCACTCCAGTGTTTTTAATAAGGAGACATTTTGATAGGGTTTTGGACAAGTCTCTGAGGAATGTAAATAGTTTTCGAGATGATCGTAAGATAGTACATTTTAGTACAGAATCTAGGTTGGTTTAGGTATCTCACAAAATTAGGTAAAGCTAAATGAGATCATAAGAGAAAAAACCACCAGTAGAGGCATAAAATCATGGGTAAGCATCATCTTTCACTATTTGAATTGTGGTACTGAAAGACTGAATGACATGAGGATTGGGTTGCTTTATCCCCAGATGTGGCTACAAATTAGCACTTTATTTTCTAGGACTTAAAATTGACTGAGGAACTTTGAATTCAAAGTGAAAAGAATAATCCAGAATTCCATGGACACTTGCTACTCAATGCCACTAGCTATCTCGATATTCTAATGCTTCAGTTGCTAAACGGGTGGTAAAAATTCTTGAGGAATGACAAAATTAGAAAGCCATTAATTTACATATGCAATTTTGTTATTATAAACACTGAACCTTTATGAGACTTCAATCACATTCCCCACAGTATAAACATTTGGTTTAACATGGGTTGATCTATTTTTAAAAATTTAGCAGACCTGATTATAATAGAAGTTATGCCTATCTGTGAAATAATGGCTAATGCACCTGCTTATAATTGCCTCCATTACCAAAATACTATCTTTATATAACTTGTGTGCACCAAATGCTATGGTTTGATATAGTTTGGTCCACCAGATGCATGCACAAATTGAATCCCAAAAGCTGTGTGTTACTGGTGTTAAGAGGTAGAGATTTTTTCTTTTTAAAGATCTACTTATTTATTTGAAAGTCAGAGTTACACAGAGAGAGAGAGAGAAGCAGAGCTCTTCCATCTGCTGGTTCACTCCCTAGGTGGCCTAAATGGCTCAGGCTGGGCCAGGCTGAAGTCAGGAGCCAGGAGCTTCTTCATTGTCTCTCATGTGGATGCAAAGGCCCAAGCACTTCAGCCACTTCTCCTGCTTTCTTAGGTGCTTTAGTAGGGTGTGGAGCCACTAGGACATGATCCAGCACCCATATGGGATGCTGGCTTCACAGGTAGTAGCTTTACCAGCTATGTCACAGCTGGCCACAAGAGAGTGGAAAATTAATCTGTGATAGAGTTGGAGACTTTGTGATGCAATTAGATTAGATAGGGTCATTAGTATGAAGTCACCATGACTGAGTACCTGGGGCTTTTCAAGGACAGACACACATTGACACAGACTCAAGTATACTCTGTCTTGCCATTTGACGTCCTATGCCACCTTTGGACTTTCCTACAAGAAAGTTATTACCTACACAGACGGCAGGCCTTTTATCCCATAAAGCATGGGACAACATTAACCTCTTTTCTTTATAAAGTAGCCTGCCTCAGGTATTTCACTGTAGCAACGAAAATTGTACTGACATCAAAATTGAGTTTTGTTTTTTTTTAACAAAAAGATTGCATTGAGAAGCATTGGGTGCATGATTCAAAATAATAAGCAGAAAAATGAATAATTTTACTTTCAGGTTGTCTTCCTGAACTGTTGATTTTTTTCCTTCACACATTTAGCGAATAAAACTGTCCAAGCACCAATAAGACACACAATCCCAAGTTGTTCAAACAAGTACAATCCATGTTTTTTACACTTAGTTTATATTAACATGAACTTGATATTTAATAATTCCCTTGTTATAATAAAATGACCCCCGTATAAAGCTATCAAATTATAAAGGTTAATGAATAAAATAAACATTTTGATAAATACTTTGATAATTTCTATGATGCTTCAATTCATTAATAAGTACTCATTAAATAGCTTTTTATGGTGGGAGAGGAATAACAGAGCAAGTGATTCCATTGATACATTTGTGTCTTTTACAAAACACTTGTAAATCAAGCAAAGATTTAGAATCTTGACCTAAATAAGCACAATTTAAAAATCTGTCCAGAAACAAATATGATGAGTTTTGTGAGCCTTTGGTTAGATGTTTCATTGACCACGAGACCAAAAGCGTTTATACAAATCTTCTGAGCTACACCCATCCATTAAAAGGCCACAAAACAAATTGCCAAGTAGCACAACCCAGTCAAAGTGGATACAGCCATGTCCTAGAACTTATTAAAGGAATCATCTATTCCTAGTTTTGTGAATGAGCTATTTTGTCTCGGTTGCTCTTATTCTTAAAATAGAGAGTTCCCACACCCACAGCTGGCTACTGTGCTAGTTACCATGTCTGCAAGTAGATCCCAACTCCTGCCTCCTTCTGCATCTGCACCTGGAGATTGTATTGGCAGCATTGCTTTATCTGGGCTCCCTGACTTTCCAGCTTCCAGTTGAATTAGTTCAAGAGGAAGCACCAACAGAAGAAAGGGCAGGAGAGAGGTGTCTTTCTTTCCCTGTGTGTCACATAAAGGCTGTGATATTGGCAATATCTATGTCTCTCGACATATGGGTACAACTCAGGAGGAGCAGTCTCTCTGCCATGGCAGAAGGCAGGCAGGCAAGAAGGAAGGAATGCAGGGAGGAAGGAAGGAAGGTAGGAGGGAAGCATGGAGGGATGGAGGGATGGTGGGAAGGAAGGAAGGGATAAAGAAAGAAAAAGAAGGAAGTGAGAGATGAGGGCCAGAACTGTGGCATAGCCTCTGCTTGTGGCTCTGGCAACCCATGTGGGAGCAGGTTCAGGTCCCTGGGAAAACAGTGGAAGATGGTTCAGGAAGAATCTCCTGTCTTTGGATCAACTGAGTTCCCACTGTTGTGGCCATTTGGGGAGTGAATCAGGGGATGGAAGACTTTTCTCTCTAACTGGACCTCTCAAGTAAATAAATAAAATCTTAAAAGAGAGAGACAGAAAAGACAGAGGAATGAGGGAAGGGAGGAAGGAAGGAAAGAAAGAAAAGACATGGAAATAATGTTATAGGTTAATTTGGTTATAACAGAAACTATTTAGTATGTTGACAGTAGTATGGGATTTTACATTATTCAAAATCTTATTTCTTCATTATACTTTGAAGTATACCAAAGATTTTGACCTCTCAAATTTTAGTAAATCTATTGAAAAGGGAAGACTCTAAAAGTCAGAAGTTCAGCACTATAAAGATAGAAAAATAGAGAATGCCAGTAATGAACTATTTTATCAGTAAAATAAAGAGCTTTTATTTGATTTGGTTTTTCTCAACCCTATCAAATATTTATTAATTGATCCATATTACACATGAGCACTTTGAGAATCAAGAAAACTAAGTCACTTATATATGAGGTCCATCAGGGCTGCTGCCACCGGGTTCTCTTTGTTATGGACTGGCACCTTCTAAAGATATTTCTTGGTTTGTCACAGCCTCTAGAAATCAGCCTGGGTTCTCATCCTCCTCATTCTGGCCTCAGATACTTTCACACCCTCTGGCATTCCCAGAGGTTTTGTATTCTTTCTCATGAGGTTATCTCAAGACATAAGCTTGTAGGTGTTCCTATTCCACTTCCAAAGACTAAATAATTTTCTGTAAGACTGTCTCTTCAGAAAGACAGTAGGGTTCAAGGCCATGGTTTCTTTTTCTCTAAATATAAGATTTCAGAGCTTTGTCCCAAGGAGGTTGAAGGCTGTGGGACAGTTTTCAAATACTCTGCATCGAAACCAAACGTGTACTCTCAGATCCTCCTAACTCATTCATGTTCAGAGTTTTCCTTTGGAGGACACATTGTCACAGATTTTTCTATGTCAGGACAATATTAGCTCTTGTTATTGATGTGTGCAGAACAATTAAGATATTTGCTCTCTCAAAATAAATACTCTTGGAAGTCAGCAAGATTTCCAGTTCACTAACAAGTCTACAATTATAGGCTATAGTTCAGAATTTTAAAAGGAGCAAGTATTTCCTTTCTCTAGATACTATTTTCCTGTTTCTTGAAGCTATTAAAACCATCATATTAGTGAATCACAAACATCTAAGAAACACTAAGTATCATCTGGAAAAAAACGCACTAGTTATTATTTCAAGACATCCTTTCTATACCTAGATAAGTCTGCCATCATGTCTATGTCTACTTCACATACTTGTGTGTGTGTGTGTGTGTGTGTATATATATATATTTGTTTTATATAAGATCTCTGTGTTCCTAAATCATGCATATTTACTTACAAAATACATAGCTAGTGAACACTTTGTTAAATCATTAAAAATAGCAGTGTGATAATAAACTTTCTGGTATAAATATTCCAAATACAATTCCACCTGAATTTTCAGCTTCTGAGGACCCTGGGAGGGGCATGCAGTGAAGCATGTCAATACTGAAATGATACAAATTTTTAGATGATAACCATATAAGTTGTTTCCCTAAAACTGTGCTGATATCATACTTTTTCCATAAAGTAGCTCTTCCATATGCATTACAAGAATAAAATGAAATTATCTACTGTAAAACAGTATTTTAGATATTTTGCCAGCTAGAATTACATATTTTGATTAGAATTCTTGAAAACTGATGGAAATTATGATGCATAGAAACAAACATGCACGGGTTGATGCTTTGATAACATAACATTTGTCATTGTGGTATGATTACATAATATCACAGTCTATATTTTGCATTTATTACATTAGTCACCCATCTTACTACTGAATGTAAAATGGTTGCAAATGGGTTTCATCAAATATTAACTCTCCTATTATCCTCAGTCCCAACCTTAAAAAAGGCTGACTTACCCAATCAATTTGCAATTTTTGCATTATTAAGAACATATTTTCTTCATACTACTCAGAAAGCATCTGTATATCATGTTCTCATTCCACTGCATTGCCTCTGGCCAAAGCTTTCTTCTTAACGACATAAAAAGCAAAAAATGCAGAAAACAGTTAGTCCTAGAAAATTCAGTTTAAATGCCCTACATTCCTTTAATAGAGATTGCAGGTAGAATTTCATCTCTATTAGTCAGGGTTTCAGAAGAGCAGGTAGTATCTGGATGTAACTGTCAAATTTTCTATGAGTAATTCAATTGGCATGGAATAAATTTGGTTATGTCTTTGACTGCCTGGTATTTCAGTTTTTTTTTTTAATTTGTTTTTTTCCATTGTGGTGATGGACTCAAATCTAAACATCATTTAGTGTGGCAATTTTATCGCACTGTTGAACTAACTCCCATGTCTCCTTCAACAAGTCCTGTTTTAAAAACCCTATCATAGTTTTATTTCTATTTACATACAAAGAATCAAACCCACATATTTGTGTTTTCTCCTTCTCCAAACACCACAAATTTAAATAAATAAACGAAAAAATATAAGCTTTTTTTAGTGACCAGCCTACAAGATGTTTTCCCATGACCCCTGACTCCCTATAGTTGCAACAATTGTTGCCCCCTGCCACTATTTTGGTATGTTGGACCACCATCATATGGAAGAAATGAGAGGATATCATTTCTGGTATGAGCTTACAAGAGAATGTGTCGCTTGCACTTCTCACCAAAGGGGAGGGCAGAAGACAGACTTATCTTGAAAGCAGCCCATGGAAAAATTCTCATAGAAACTGAAGCTTTTGATCAACATCCAGTGAGAAATAAATGCTTGCCACCAATCACATTAAAGAACTTGGCATGAATTTTTCAGTCCCATTCCAGCCTTGAGATAAGGGCAGTCCCAGCTGGAAGTGAAAACCTGATAGAGATCTCCACAGAGACCCTGAGGTCCTACCACCCAGCTAAGCCACTCCCGGATTCCTGAGCATCCGATCCTGTGAAGATAACGAATGCCTGTTGTTTGAATCAGCTAAGCTTAGGTATCTTGTTGGGCAGCAGTAGATCATTAATACACACATCTACAATGAGAAGGATATCAACAGAGCAATCTACAGACAGTAGATCATGACTTTCAGAGCAACATGTTTGCAGTAGGGATTGCCAAGCCAGTTCAAATAGTATCTCGGGAATTAAAGTCACAAGATATTGAGGAGAGCAATGCAGGTAAGGTGGTAAAATTAGGGAAATTGGATGCAAGCAAACAAGTTTTCAGTCAACAATGGCTCACGTACACGACAGTAGACCCATAAAATTGTATTGCTTGGTGGTGTCATAGCCATCTTAATTTGTATAAGCACACTCTATTATGTTTGTGCAAGAAGAAATCACCTAATGATGCATGCGTTACTCAGAATGTATCACAGCTGAGTGACAACTCTAGGCGTAGAAAGCAACTAAGTTTCAATACTACATCCATTACTTGGATGAAAGAAAAAGGATTCATTCTATGGAGAAAGCAAACCAAAGAGCTCTTCATAATGGGAACAGCCACGGTAGATAGTTGGTAAGAAACTGAAACCAAGGCTCCAGAAGAAAACTGATGGATCAGATAGTAAGACTCTCAACTCTTTCTGGACTTTCAGCTGGGGTCTGTGTCTTACAGGACTGTTTGCTGCTAATACAGATAAGGGATAGTTTGACTCTTTCTAGGAACACATGCACACACACAGACACAGAAATGCCTAGCATATGTGTTACTTGGAGCCTCCCAACAAAACTGCAAATCTCTACCTATTACCCTAGAATGAATCGTGTTCTTGGGTAAGACCTTATTGCAAATACTGAATTTCCAACTATGCAAACAGCTTTCTAATGTATCTTACTTAAATGTAAGTAAATAAAACAAAAAACAACTAAAAACTATAGTTTAGGGGAGATGAATGGATTACAGATATTAGAACAAAATTTAAAAAAGCATGCTTTAGAAATTTAGTTAGCTAAGGGGATACAAATATTGAATGCATTCACAGAAGCAAGATCTAGTAAATGAGATATAAGAAGAAAGGAGGAGGTTTTGCAAATAAAAATGAGGTCCACAATTTTTTAAAAAAACCAATAGATAAATAAGGGGATAAGTTTGAAACAAGTGTCAGGAGAATGAAAACTAATGATGGGGTGGGCATTGTAACACAGTGGGTTAAGACACAAATTGTAGTATTCACTTTCTATATCTGCATGTCAATTCAAATCTCAGCTGCTCTGCTCCCCACCCAACCCTCTGCTAATGCACCTGGGTAACAGCAGATATGGAACAAATACTTGAGTCACTGCAAACCACGTGGGAGACCTGGATGGAGTTCCTGGATCCTGGGGTCAGCTTTGGCCAGCCCTGATTGTTGTGGCTTTTTAAACAGTGAACACGTGGATGGTTCACTTAAACAAGTTTTAAGTTATTTATTTACAACTTTATTTTTCAGGTTGTCAGGAATGACCTGTTACATTGCTTAATTTGTTAGAATTATAGTTTTAACATTCTCTTCATTTTGCAAAATAAATGATGTGGGAAAAATTTACAATAAGTACTCCCATGCTGTTTATCCCCACTCTGTTTCTTGTCTTTCAAATAAATAAATAAACATATTTTTAAAAAAGAAGCAGGATACACAGCAGACTCATAGAATGGCAGATGTCCTAAACAGCACTCTGGCCTCAGAATCAGCCCTTAAGGCATTCGGATCCAGCTGAAACGCCCATGAGAGTATTTCAGGCATGGAAAGCCAAGACACTCTGGAAAAAAAAAATGACCTAAATGAAAGATCTCCACGAGTGAGATCCCAGTGGAAAGAACAGGTCATCAAAGAAGGAGGTACCTTTCTCTGAAGGGAAGAGAGAACTTCCACTTTGACTATGACCTTGTCTAAATAAAATTGAAGTTGGCAAACTCAAAAGGCTTCCATAGCCTTGGCAACTCATGACAAGAGCCTAGGGTGATTACTGATGCCATAAACAAGAGTGTCAATTTGTTAAGTCAACAACAGGAGTCACTGTGCACTTACTCCTCATGTAGGATCTCTGTCCTTAATGTGCTGTACATTGTGATTTAATGCTATAACTAGTACTCAAACAGTATTTTTCACTTCGTGTTTCTATGTGGGTGCAAACTGTTGAAATCTTTTCTTAATATATACTAAACTGATCTTCTGTATATAAAGAGAATCAAAAATGAATCTTGATATGAATGGAAGGGGAGAGGGAGTGGGAAAGGGGAGGGTTGCGGGTGGTAGGGAAGTTATGGGGGGGAGCCATTATAATCCATAAGCTGTACTTTGGAAATTTATATTCATTAAATAAAAGTTAAAAAAAAAGAATGGGGAAGAAAAATTAAAAAAAGATACAATAAATGCAAGTAAAGTGGTATTTAAGATACAATACAAGGAATATGATTTAGAGATAAATAGGGACTGCTTCCTGGATTTATCTTGGATTTCATGTTTAAAACCTTAAGAAGAAAATTTATTTACTTTTTACTTTTAAAATATTCAATTAATTTTTTAAATTGACAAGTAAGTATTCTATATACCTATACTGTACAGATATTTTGATGTAAGTATACATTATAAAATGACTAAATCAAGATATTTAATATATGTATTACCTTATATTCTTGCTTTTTTGTGGTGAGAATACTTAAAATTTACTTTCACTGATTTTAAAACATGTAAAATATCATTATTAATTGGAGTTACTATGTACAATAGGTATCTTGAACTTATTCTTTCTGTGTAATTTAAATTTTGTATACTTTGACCACACAAGTCTGAACTATATAATCAGTTTTAATTTAAAGATTAGCATCATTCCAAAAAAAATAAAATTAATCATACCAACTCATATAAAAGGGAATGAGAGAGCAGATGTATGAGGTTCATTATCCACTTGCATGAGTCTCATGAAGAGAAGTAAATTATGGAAGTAATATCACCAAAAAATTATCAAGGCAGGGTAGCTTGAAAGTTTATATTGGAAGTGATCATCAAGTAACAGGAATGATTCATAAAGTACACAAACTAAGACCTATTATCAGAAATCTTCAAAACCCTGGAGATATGAAAGATTGCAAAACCTTCATGAACCATTTTTTTAAAAAAAATGTATTGAAGTGTAGCCTGGCATGTCTTCTCAATGAGCAGCACTGCAGCTGGGATGTAGTAGGATATTAATGACTAACTGGAAAATATTTACCTTCATAATCTATTTTAAGTCAAAATAACTATCAAGCAAGAGAACGTAGCAAAGATATTTTCAGAAGTTCTAGGTGCAAAGAAGTACCTTTGTTACATGTGTCTCTGGAAACCATTGCTGGATTTGCTCCGTCAAAATAAGGGAATATGCCAAGAAAGAGATCAACTGGGGGTGAAGGAAATTGGAGTCCAAATAAGAAAGAATTAAGCAAATCTATAGTCATTACATTCCAGCTCCCTCAGCATAAGTAATGTCTGAGGTGAGAATAAGAAGGCTTCAAGAAGAGTTAAGTCTGGCTAATAGAAAAAACAAAAGGAGTGAAGAGGGGGAGAGTAGCAGAACAGAGAGTATCACGCTCAGTGTGGCCAAAGACTGTGTTGGGGCAATGTGGTGCCCTTGTGTTTCCCTGGTGTCTAGAACAGACTTATTTGCCTGTAATATCCATTCTCTTTTCTTCATGAGTGGGGACCCTGAGTGGTGGGTAGACTCATAGCACTCAGAATAAAACTAACTATCTTTGCCATCTATATTGGGTAGTCATTTGAGGCTATTGCAGCATTATGCAGCAGGGTGAAGTAATTGGGAAGCAACTTTTTAAAATAGAGGTGTTGCTTTCCCTTCCTCCCCTTCTCTTCTCCTCTTCTTTTCTCTTGGAGAAGAAAGTGCTGACTGGACTGAACAGGTCAAGTAGTCAAACTGGAACATAAGGAGAGGACAATACCTAAGGATAATGGGACCAAGAACTGAAGGATACTGGGCCCCGCCTTTCACTGGCTTCCACTGCAGCCCTGCACAGTATATATTTGGACACTATTATCAGAGATTTTCAGCTGTTAGCGGCCAAACCTATTCTTGACTAATTCGCTGGCTTATAGTATATCTTTAATAAACACTTACTGTGTAAACAATGAATGACTGAACATCTGACCAGACAGAATGTAACATTCAGAGCATTAGTCCCATCTAAAATAAAGTCATAGAAGAACTAAAAACACTGTTATGGATATTGAAGTAAAATAAAATATTTTAACAAAAAAGGAAACTGTCATTGCAGGTGACTGCTTGGCTCAGCTGAGTACTAACTTACAAACTTTAGAAAGAAATAGCAAATAATGGTTTAACAAAAAAATAATGACTGCAGAGGTGGACGGAGGAAAAGTGGGAAGATGATGTATGCGATTGTGTTCCAGCCTCATGTTCCATTACAGGCGATCATCTGGCAGTGCTAAATTGGATAAATAGTGAAATAGTGGAATATGGAAATCATTTGGTTTTGAGATGAAAGTAAACACCATGAAAGTTGTTGAAAGAGTTGAAAGTGGTCATCTCTGGAAAACATAGCTCATAGTATATAGAGAGTGGGGGCCAGGTATTGCTGTACAAGTCTTGAAGTATTCATGACATCTTCAGCCTGATAAAAATACAAAATTAATTAAAAATAAAACTATGCAGATTATAAGAAAATTCTGGTGATTTAAAGAGCAAGTTACCAAGTTACTTCTGAGCTATTTACATATAGCTCAACATACCACATAATTTTATTTCTATGGAATGATGTATTTTACATAATTTTTACATCTAACTCTACAATGAATAGATTGTGTATTTAACATGCAATCCAAAAACAATGCCACACACGGGTTATTGCTTTCCCAGTAAAACAAGTTTTAAGTTATTTATTTACAACTTTACTTTTCAGGTTGTCAGAAATGACCTGTTACATTGCTTAAACTGTTAGAATTATAGCTTTAGCATTCTCTTCATTTTGCAAAAAGAAATGTGGAAAAAGTTACAATAAGTTCTCACATGCTTGACAAATACTTTCAATGGAAATTCAGATAAAGAGTTCATTGATACCTGGTGATGTGTTTCTTTTTCTCAAAATGTCAGGTCTTCTATTAGTATTTAGTTAGCTCTTTCCTTGCTTAATTATGTTTAATTATTATTTATAATTTCATTTTGCTTGAGACCATCTTTCTGATTCTGTCAACATATCATTTGTCTTTAAAACTTCAGCAGCTCCTAGTTTTGTTTGGTTTTGTTTTGTTTTCTGGTTTTGCCACCCATGTGTTGAACACAACTCTGCAGGGATGGTTATATTTACTTAGGTCCAGTTTTTCATCAGCCAAGTGGTCAAAGTTATTTTCATATTGGGGAAAAAGTTGGATTATACAACATGTGATGCAAAACATCCCTTCCCACTCACTATTTATGTATCCTTAAAGTATGTTACATGCCTAATGCCTTCTCACATGTATTAATTTAATGAAATACCTCTTTTAAAAATTTCTTGCTAATGATAGGATTTGAGTTGTGGCAGGCAATATTTAGGGTATTTATTTTTAAATAAGGATGATGTGTGTATTTATGGGCAAATGGTCTTATTTCCCCTGGAGAGTCATGGACATGTTTTAATGGTTACTTTCTTATAAGTATAAGCTTCTTCCTGGGTGTAGAGCCATTAAAACTAATTTCAACTCACATTTAATAGACCAAATATTTGTATTCATAAGTGATCTATTTTTTATTTTTTTAACTGACTAGTAAGTCAGTGTGGTTGAAATATTATAAGTTGTACATGGAGTAGAGAAAAAATAAATTTTATATACATTTTATATATATGCTTTTGATATGTTTATGTTAAAATAAAGTTTAGACATCTAAAAAACCAAAACAGTAATTTTAAAAAGAGTAGAAAGACCAGTGACAGTGACAAAGTATATACCCCTGCCTTGCCCCTAAAGAAAGCATAATTAATCTTTCAGAGGATATTTATTAATCCAGATGATGATTTCATAATGTGGATTCCACCTGATGTACTTTCCAATTAATATGTGTTTAATTTTGACCTCTGAGACACTACCTCATGAAGGGTAGACCAACAGTGGGAAAATGACAAAAGAGTCTCTGGATATTTTTACAAGGGATGACCACCATGGGCAGGATAAGCCATAATGGTAAGGTCAGTAATGAGACACTGACTTGGCTAACCTTCACTAACTTAACCAAGCGTGAAAGCAGGTCTCCAGCCGAGTCTGTCGTGGTGGGTGAAGGAAATTCACTCCACAGTTGGCTCTGAATGTGCGACAGTTGATTAGCGCATTGTGTTTATGAGAATAAGACCATGGGCATCATCCCAGCCCAGTCCGGTTAACATCATTTATTTGCCTGACCACCAGCTGCACCATTAACTTTGCCAACAATATTTTAAATGCTCACATTTGGTTACCAGGACAATTGCTGAAGAAGCAGCTCAGCGTAAGTGTCCTCAATACTGTAGATTAAAAGTCTGAGACACTGTGGATGGATCTACTATATATTAACAGTGTTTTTATCATACGTCCAAATCTATGTCTAATACAGATATATGGAAAATTTTACCATTTCAACTAGGATTTGGATGAGAATGGCACAAAAATTGGCAAAGAAACATTATAGGGACATAGACTGGTATTTTACCATAGCGACCCATGGGATGATTCCTGGAACTTAGAGTGTGAAGTGCTCACAATATGTGTGCTAAGTTTTTCAGATTAATGCAAAGCAGACCTCAGGTGTGTAGGAGAATCTAAATCATCTAGTGAAATCAAAATTTCCACAGTCAATAGGATTTTCAGAAATGACCTGATTTACAGGAGTGTACAATCCAAGACTTTCCTTTCTTCTAGTTCTTCCTATTTAAGCTATAAAGTAAAAGTAATTGATGAAGCTTATTGATATTAGACTCCCTTTCAATCAGGAAAATAACAATTTGCTGCTGTGAAATTATTTTAGAAGCCCAGTGGAGGTAGACACAAGGTGGGGTAAGCAGCTGCTCTTTCCAGTTTCTTTGATGATGAGTAGTGGTAACAGAGGTGGCAGTGATGGAGCTTTTGCTGCAGTGATTAAAATTGGTAGTGGAGGGCCAGCGCCGTGGCACACTAGGTTAAGTCTTCGCCTGCAGGGCCGGCATCCCATATGGGCGCCAGCATCCCATATGGGTACCGGTTCTAGTCCCAGCTGCTCCTCTTCCAACCCAGCTCTCTGCTATGGCCTGGGAAAGCAGTGGAAGATGGTCCAAGTCCTTGGGCCCTTGCACCCAAGTGGGAAACCCAGAGGAAACTCCTGGCTCTTGGCTTCGGATCGGCACAGCTGTGACCATTGCATCCATCTGGAGAGTGAACCAGCAGATGCAAGACTCTCTCTCTCTATCTCTCTATCTCTCTATCTCTCTATCTCTATCTCTCTCTGCCTCTGCTTCTCTGTAACTCTACCTTTCAAATAAATAAATAAATCTTTTTAGATGCTTGCGATGCCCACATCCCATACTGGAGTGCCTGAGTTTGAGTCCCAGCATTCCTGCTAATGTATACTCTAGGAAAGCAGCAGGTGATGGCTCAAGTACTCAAGTCCCTGCCACCCACATGGGAGACACAGATGGAGTTGCAGGCTCCTGTATTTATTTATTTATTTATTTATTTTTTTGACAGGCAGAGTGGACAGTGAGAGAGAGACAGAAAGGTCTTCCTTTGCCGTTGATTCACCCTCCAATGGCCGCTGTGGCCGACGCGCTGCCATGCTGCTCCCATGGGGTGCAGGGCCCAAGGACTTGGGCCATCCTCCACTGCACTCCCGGGCCACAGCAGAGAGCTGGCCTGGAAGAGGGGCAACCGGGACAGAATCCGGCGCCCCGACCGGGACTAGAACCCGGTGTGCCGGCGCCGCTAGGTGGAGGATTAGCCTAGTGAGCCGCGGCGCCGGCCTGCAGGCTCCTGTATTTAGGCTGGCCCAGTCCTGGCTGTTGTAAACATTTGGGACAAGAACTAGCAGACAGAGGATCTTTCTCTGCATTTCAGTATCTGCTTCCATCTTACTCTCTGCTTTCAAATAAGTAAAAATAAACATATAAAGATTTTCTAAAACCCAGGAGTACCAGACAAACAAACGAAAATGACCTTCAGAAAAAGGGGGCAATAGAAGTGATGTTGGTGAGGATATTGATGCTGAAAGGAGTGACAGATTTGGTGGTGGTGCTGGTGAAGGTGGCAATGGGAGAGGGAGAGGAGAGAGGGAGCGCATAGTGGAGTTATGACTAAAGAAGATTGTGGAGGATGCCAAGGCAGTGATATGAAAGTTGGAACTGATGGAGGTAGAGAAGGTTGTGCAGGAAGTTGTGGTGATGGTGTTATTGCAGGTGGAGGTATGAATGGGAACATTGGTAGTGATACGGGATGCTAGCGCTACAGGCCGGGGTATTAACCCGCTGCACCACAATGACGGCCCCCTATCATTTTACTTTTAACCCCAGATGATTAGCGACTTAAATGACAACTCCCAATTTCTTCACAATGACACCTGGCCTTGATTAGTGTTTGGTTGAATAATAAAAGATGAGAGACTTTCTTGAGGGGGTATTCTATTTGAAATTCTGTATTTATAATCTCAAGCTGTCATTTAAATTTGCTTGAATTTGTGAAGATGACTTCCCATGAAGTGACCTAAATTTTCATCAAAGATGAAGAGATTGTCTTTTAAATGATCTGCCTAGTTCCAGTTACATATAGTCCACAATCTCTCCTTTTATTTCCTCATTATCTTCCGTCATCATCATTATTCCTGAACTTTTAATTTCAGCAGGCCCAATTCATGGCTGTAAATGTTCACAATTTATAATACATTTATGTTTATACCATTTAGATTCTTTAAAAAAAAAACATGTATTCACTTTATTTGAAAAGTGGAGTGACAGGGAGAGGGAGGGTGTGAGGGAGGAACCAGTGTCATAGCAACCAAAAGATAAAAAAAAAAAAAAAAAACCTTAAAACTCAAATAATTCCAAGTCTTTTTATGGATTTTCCCTCAAAACTGGATTGCTGGAACAAAGCACAGATTCCCACCATTATCTTCTATTGGGGCTGCAATGTTCTTCAAGTAGAGATCACCACAAACAGACCTATGGTTAATCAAGTTGGGCTTATTGTTTTTTGCAGAAAGTGAGAACACACATCATTGTGAACCCACAGTTGTCTGAGTCTGAGATGTTAGGAAGAATCTGTTAGGATTTGTCTTTGGTTGAGTGATTTAGGAGAAGTTCTAAGAAACAGGCATTTGCTCAAAATTATATCCTTTCAGAAAACAGGAAAATTCTAGAATTATGTCAATAAATCTTGCCCATAAAATAAGGAGACGAGGACAGACAAAACTGTGGTTGGTGAAGTAAGTCTACCATTTTAGAAAACAAGTGATGATATTGTGCAGTTTTGGGGTGACACTGTGACTTTTTTTCATCTGTGCTTAGGCAAAGTTACGAAGTATGAAGCATCTAAGACTAAGTATTAACTAAGTCTAGTATTTTGTGAATAGACCAGGTTCAGTAGAAGAAAGGCACAGCCTAAAATGAGAACCACATCAGATTCTGAATATCAGGGTAGGTTTAGGTTGTTCATTCTTGGTAGTGCTCTAGAAATCAGATATTGATTTATTTCTGTATAAACTATAAAAAAAAAGTTTTGGGACCATCAATGGCAGAGTGGTTAAAACACCACTATGGATTATGATATTATAACCCACTACCTGTTCCTCATTGGTAAGGAATTGACAGGAGAGACTGGGGTATGTGAAACTCCTGATAAAAAGGCCATCTCGGCCGGCGCCACAGCTCACTAGGCTAATCCTCCACCTGCGGCGCCGGCATCCCAGGTTCTAGTCCCAGTCAGGGTGCTGGATTCTGTCCTGGTTGCTCCTCTTCCAGTCCAGCTCTCTGCTGTGGCCTGGAGTGCAGTGGAGGATGGCACAAATCGCTGGGCCCTGTACCCACATGGGAGACCAGGAGGAAGCACCTGGCTCCTGGCTTTGGATCGGCACAGCGCGCCAGCCATAAGGCACTGGCCATAGCAGTCACTTGGTTGGTGAACCAATGGAAAAAGGAAGACCTTTCTCTCTGTCTCTCTCTCTCTCACTGTCTAACTCTGCCTGTCCACAGCTATGTGTCTGTGGTGCTCTGATTCTCAAACTTCAGAATCACCTGGGTGTGGGGGCTTGTTAAAGCAGAGACTCTCATTCAGTAGATCTGGGGTATGACCTCCAGGCTTTTTTAAAATCACATTCTCAAGTGATGCTGTGGCTCCATGGTGCTGCATTCTGAGAAGGACAGATAGAGCAAGAGGAGAGTCTTAGCAAACAGACACCACGGTGTTGGCTCCTGGGCATGAAGTAGCCAGAGCTAGTGCAGAGAGAAACCCTATGGTGAGCTTAGGGAGCGCACACAGAACACTGCAGCAGGTACCAGGACAAGAGTGAGGGCATCAGGACCCAGGTCTCTGTGAATACAGACCTAGCACTCTAATACATTCGTGTTAGGATACTTCATGTATCACAAGAAACTACAAAATAAAGCTACTGGAGATTAATCAATCTAAAAAATTACTTATTTGGGAGAGAAAGAACAAGAACAGAAAGATAAATGAACAGAGATCTCCCATCTGCTGGTTCACCTCTTAAATTTCTGCAGTGGCCAGGATTGGGCCAGGCTGAATCCAGGAGCTGGGGTTTCCATGTAGATATCCCATACGGATGGCATTAACCCAACTACTTGGGCATCACCTGCTCCTCCCAGGGTGCTCATTAGTAGGGAGCTGCAATCAAGAGCAGTGCTTACCCACCAGGCCAACCACCTGCCACTATTGGTCAAATTCAGTTGAAAATAAGTAGGATGAAATGAGGAATCAGATCATATACACAATTTACAGATGATCAATTGGAAATACATATCAATTGAAACTGAGAAATAAATTCATACAAACTAAACAAGATATATTTTAAAGGGTAGGCATTTTGTGTTTTCTTTTGTGCCAAGATCTAAGTTACTGTTTTTAGTGTCTTCAACAAATCATCTTAGCTGAAAAGTTTCAGACACCATCATATCTCTTTGCTGTCAATCTCATGATCTAGTTTGTTTGTTTGTTTATTTCACAGGCAGAGTTAGACAGTGAGAGAGAGAGACAGAGAGAAAGGTCTTCCCTCCACTGGTTCACCCCCCAAATGGCCGCTATGTCCGGCACTCTTCGCCAATCCGAAGCCAGGAGCCAGGTGCCTCCTTCTGGTCTCCCATGTGCGTGCAGGGCCCAAGCACTTGGGCCATCCTCCACTGCCTTCCCGGGCCACAGCAGAGAGCTGGACCGGAAGAGGAGCAACTGGGACTAAAACCTGGTGCCCCTATGGGATGCCAGCGCCGCAAGCAGAGGATTAGCCAAGTGAGCCATGGCACGGGCCCCTCTCATGATCTAGTTTTAACTTCACTTAATTTTTTTTATTTGGTAAATGTTTTTAAGTGGCTAACTTAGCATGATTTAATGTTTATGACTTTACAAGACATACCCCCAAAAAATGCACAATTCATTGAAGAATAATTTCGGAATAGCTTGCTCTAAAACTTTGAATTTAGGTAACATGTCACTGTACTCTGGACTTAAGTCAGTTCCTCCTGCCTGTGTTGAAGCTGACAATATGTTCCTTGTCCCTTTGGGCAGGCCCAACCTAGTGGATGTGCTGTGAGGAGAGCAAGCACAGGTAGGCAGTGATAGTCTGGAAAGTTTTTCGGAGGAAAGCCAGGTACCAGTACAAAGTTTATCTATGTTACACTTTTTTCTAGGGCAATGGGAATAAATCCTGGTCTATACTACCTCAGACACTGCCAGGGTTTTCTATATGTTGACACACAGATCTTCATTGCACCCAGTGAGGTGAGGTCAATATGTGAGGATTTGGCCAAAGTGAAAGCCACTTCATGCATTTTTCATGAGAGAAATTTCAATAAAGTGAAATAACTTGGTGTCCCCAACACTATGCCAACAAATGACAAGGAAGGCTGTTTACATTTGGATTGTGCAACCAGAACAGCTTGGGTTTCCGACATTCCAAGGCTCCCAGCCAGCACTTTCAGTTAATCCACTTCATCCCCAACAAAGTTCAATTAAAAATCAAAAGAGCTGTTTTAAGAACTACCTGGAAAACACATATTCAGATATTAAACATCTTTTCTTTAAAGGAGATTCCTTGAAAAACAGTGACTTTCCTACACACAATTTCAATTTGTGCATGCAAATATAGTTGGAATTTTGACCCAAATTATCTCAATTATTTATATACCTCATTCTCTGGGATACCCATTCAATTGAAGAAAAATATTTAGTTTAATTCTTGAATATTTTTTGGAAAAATAGCCATTCTTCTATACCAACTGAACAATGCATATAATCTAGGAAATTTCCAAATGTACTGAATAGGTGGATAATGAAAATATAAATAAATATTAATTTGCAATAGGAAAAAGAGCAGAAATATAAAATATCCTCTCATCAGGTAACATTCCTGTATGTAGATGAGTGATTTTCAAAGTGTGGTTTCTGGATCAGCAACATGCAGACCTCCTGGGAATGTGTTAGAATGCAAATTCTAAAGGTCTTTCCCTAAACTGCACAGAACTTAAGTTTGAAAGCCAATGATATGTACTTTAACAAAGCTTCCAGTTCTTTTGATACAAGCCAAAGATGGAGATCCAGAGAACTAATGGATATTTAATGACTAAGTGATAGCAAAAGAACTCTTGAAAGGCTTATAATCTGATAGCAGAGGTAATAATTTTTGTTTTTATGTATTTATATGCATAAATAAAAAAGGGAGACAGAAAATACTACACTTTAATAGCATTACAGGCTATTTATTTTTTGCCAGAAACTTTTTGGTTTTCCAACGATTTCTTTGTTGAACTTGTATTAATTTAGTGTTTGAAAACATATCATTAAAGATAAATGCATGCAGTATCTCTATTGTATTGTGGTGCATTTAGAAATTGTGCCTAGTGGCAGCTGTTTGGCAAAGAAATTAAGATGCCACGTGGGATACTTGCCATTCATGTTACAGTACCTGTATATGAGTCCCAGCCCTGCTCCCAATTCCACCTCCTGCTAATGCAGACCCTAGAGGCAACAGTAGTTGGGTACTTGCTACCATGAGGGAGATCAAGATTGAGTTTCAACCTCCTAGCTTCAACTTGGTTCAGTTCTGGTTATTAAGGGAAGTTGAGGAGAGAACAAGCCAGTGGGGGAATGCCCTCTCTCTCTCTCTCTCTCTCTGCTTCCCAAATAATAATAATATACATTGTAAAATATTTTTAAAGTTCTTGTGAAAATAGAGTCAAATGATAAGTGTGTAGAAAAGAAATCTTGCCTACTTTTGTTATAGTAATTAACAAAGCAAAAAATCATCCAATATGGAGCAGATATATGCTCAAGGCTCTGCTCCCTTCATAAAGTATGGAAACTGTCGTCACCAAGCTTATAACCACATTTTCACTGGATCTTAGAGGAGCCACTTAAAACTGTTGGACACAGCATACAGATTGATCAAGAGCCACTTTGCTGCATACATTCTTATTTCATTCCTTCTGGGAGTGGAACCTATATCTCCTTTGGTCTGGTTTGCAAACTTGGTTAACCCTGGCTTCTTAGTGACCATGGTAATTTGAAAGTTTTTTTTTTTTTTTAATGATCAAGATGAGCAGTATTAATTTGGGACTGAAATATCTGGAGCCTTCCTTGCAGAGTTAAAGACAACCCCATCAGACAATGCCTTCTGAATGTCTGGTATGGTTCTGTGTGGGAACTGTCAAGGAACTGGGAAGGAAAATCTGTCTTCCAAAGTGCATTAGCTTCCTATTGCTGTAGTAACAAAGTTCCAAAAATGTAGTGTCTTCAACAACACAGATTGGCTGCCTTGCAATCGTGGTGGTCAACGCCCTAAAACCAAGGAGTTGGCAAACAGGGTGCTGCTTCTCAAAGCTCTAAGTCTGAGTCCTTGCTGTGTTTCTCTTCTGTGTTCCTTGGCTTACAGCTCCTTCCAATCAAACCCTTCCTTCAATGCTTCCCATCTCATGCATCCTCTGACTCTGTTACCCGCCCCACATGTCTATGCATTTTATCCAGTATTATTGGAGAAGTAGATTGGCTTTAACATCTACATTTCAAAAACTATGTTACTTTGAGAATTCTACCAGTTAAATCTCTGTGCATATCCACAATTTTGTGTACGAAGGAAAATGACCAGGACACAGAATGGCTAAGTATTTTTCAAATGCTTACTACTATGATTTATATTAATGCCCTAAAATCACATGTAGCTAATAGTATAATAGCTAATAGTACAAAATCACATGTAGCCAATAGTTGTCAAAAATTTTATCCATAATTTCTTTGGGGATACAAAGCACAGTGTCAAGTATTAGTTATAGAATAGAATATCCAGACTTTATTTAAAGATCAGGCAAGTAAACATATTTTGGGATCTAATTTTTCAAACTGTGTTTGTTTGAAATATATGGCATGTAATGCCATCTATACAGAGAAGATCTTACCTTGCTGTGGGCAGAGATAACCTATAGTAGTGAGTATAGTTAGACACAGCAAAGTAGACTACTCCAAGAAAGTAATGGAATATTGGTAAAATGTTTGGGTTGGACTAAAGCTAACCGAATCCTTGTTAAAAGGAAATATCACCAGGATAATTTCTCAAAGGCACACCAATTAAAGTTGATGTTCTCTAAGGTAGTCCGTGAGATATTTCCACTCTCCTGTTGACTTACATACCTGTAAAAAACAAAAAGCAATGCATTTTTCATGGAGTTCCTTATCATTGGGTGGTGAGTCTTTAAAATTATTTTCAGAACTTTAATTTTAAAATTACAGGATGCAAATAATTACACATGGCTTCACAGAGCTGTTACTGCATTCCAGATACAAAAGTGAATGCTATGTGCAACAATATTTCAAGGACTTCTTGTGAGATTTGTATATAATCATTTATGTGGTCTTAGAACAATACAGTCATACTTTCTTAAGTTTACTTATATCTTTTTCTTTTGTGTTTTCTACAGTAAAGCTGATGGCATATTTTATAAGAGATTTTAAAAATAATCAACAAAAATGCATAAGAATTTGTAAAGATAGGAAAATGGCCAATTGAAAGCTTCATTGCACTTTCTACAAATAGGATACACAAAGGAAACTAATCATTTTTCCTTATTAATGTTACAAGTATGGTGGTAGCTATAAATATGTTTGTATTTAATATGTAAGATGCATGAAACTAGTAAAATCTAAGGAGAATTATGAAATCATTCCATACTAAAATCTATATACAGTAAATATGTATGTGTGAATGAAACATTATAATTTCACACTGAAACCTTACTTCAGAATTCAGGCTTTTGGATATGCTATCAAAGATTTAAGTTACCAAATATTTTACAAGAGCCAACACATATCAAGACTGGTTCTCTCGACTTTAATCATATGCACCAGTGATTACAAATGATTGAGAGTACCTGAGTTTTAATCAACTCATAATGGACCTGGGGTTGAAGCAAACGTCTAAGTAGACACACCAGCATAACTGGAGTCCCAGGCTGTTCCCCAGAAGTAGATTGCCTTTGAACATTATGTTGATCTCACCTTGGGAACTGAAAATCACTTGTAATGAATTCAATTCAATTTCTTTAATCTGTGAACTCATGGTGAGGTGAGGTTATTTGTTTTCAATGAGCCATTTAATATAATGAAGGAGGGTTTTTGTAATCCCCAATTAATTTTTGCCCTCAGCTCACCGATTGATTAATAACCTAGAGGACTGAACAGTCAGCCACCTTCCCCAAGAAAATAATCACTATGCCAGTAGGAATGTCCCATTCAAAATCACTGTCACTAAAATAATCACAAATTTGAGTAAATGATGATGGCATTAATGAGTCAAACAAATTTCAATTTGTATTGATTAATTGGTAAAACGTATACTCTAAGCACTGCAAAACTACCTTAAATTAATGTAGAAATAGAGAAAGGAGCTGTAGTTTTTATTGAGACTACTTCAACTATCCAAACAAATGTTTCTTTTTTTTTAGTGAGCAGGATATAATATAGGACTGTGCAAGATGACTGGCTGCTATATTTAACTCAGACAAACACATAACAAATCACTATTCTGTAGTGAGAAGGCACACCTCATATGCTCTTTTTTCTTCCTTTCTTCCTTTCTTTTTATTTTTTCTTTCTTGGGGCCTGAACATAAGACCACAGCCATCTAAATAATCCTCCAGAAATAAACCAATGAAATTGTGAGTCTGACAACAGACACAGTATTATACCTGCAGCTGGTAAATGTTTCCATAGTCCCACCACCTTTCCAGTAAAAATTTTGTCCCGGGGGAAAGTCAGCAACTAAGATTTTAACTACTTTTCTGCAACAGAAAAGTTTGGAGGTATTGACCTTTATAAATTTTCATATTTATGACTTTTATTTTTCTTAGAGAATTACCCACCCATCAAGTATACTGGGAAAATACTACTACTGTATTACTACATTTCCAAAAATAAATTCTTCTGAAAAAATCTAGATGATTAACTGTAAAAAGTCTACCTCATAAGAAAATAATTCCAGAGCTATTCTGTTGTTTTCCATATAATTTTCTATGCTTATAATTATTGTAAGAGAATTTCAATTAAATGAATATTGGAGACTAAAACAGGCAGTTATATGGAATGTGACCTCCACCTGTTGGTCCTCTATTTTGACAGAATTCCTGAATGTTAGAGTAGTGAGATTTTGCATTCTCCATCTTTTCTCCTGTATAGAAATAACATTTACTACTGTACAATCTTTGAATTCTTGAAAATATTTTCCAATGATGCTGATATAGGTATATGAAACAGTGAACTTTGTCTTCCCAGGAAAGAATTTACAGTGGTATTGGAAAGAAAGCACAGATCAAGAAACATCAAGACATTCCCAGAACGTTGGTGAGAGTATAGTTACAAGTTTAAAAGAAAGATGTATATTACTTGTCACAATTTGAATTCATCAACTATTTTACTTGACATTCTAGCCCCACAAAAATATCTAATACATGGGGCTAGTACTGTGGTATAGGGGTAAAGCTGCCACCTGCAGTACTGACATCCCATATGGGCACCGGTTTGAATCCTGGCTGCCCCACTTCCAATCAAGCTCTCTGCTATGGCCTGCAAAAGCAGTGGAGGATGACCAAGTCCTTGGGCCTCTGCACCCACGTGGGAAACTCAGAGGAAGCTCTTGGCTCCTGACTTCAGATCCTTCAGATCGGCGTAACTCTAGCCATTGTGGCCATCTAGAGAGTGAACCAGCAGATGGAAGATCTCTCTCTCTCTGTCTCTCTCTCTCTCTCTTTCTCTGCCTGCCTGTGCCTCTCTGAAACTCTGCCTTTAAATAAATAAATCTTTAAAAAAATACACATAAGTTTCTATATGACAAAGATTATATATATAGTTTATATATAATGATATATAGTATACATTGATGTTTGCCACCATATTATCTGTAATAGCAATGAACATCAGTGTGTGAAAAGATTATCCAAAGGAAACCATACCTAGTGTATATCCTTGGTTAGGAGCCTGCTGGTGATTGGAAGCTCCCCTTGCATCTGGGGCTTGTGAGAACCTTTCACAAGTGCCCACAGTCAACATTTAGCAACTGAATAAAGGGCACCTAGCTCTCGCCCATGTGTACGGAGATCACCGCTTCTGTCTGTGCTTTGCCGCAGGTGTGCCAGTTCTGCTGTCCTCTTGCTCCTTGGAAAGGTCTTATCTTTCCTTGATTTTAGGCTATTGATTCAACCTTTGACCTTGTCTCTCTGTTGGCTTCAATAAAAGTAATGGTTTCAATATTTATCCTTTTATTTATTTTATTGTTAGAATGGGTTTGACATCCTTTCTAATTTCCTATATTTTAGACAGAAAAAAATATATAATTCCTTGAGTCTAGTATCCAAGTGCCGGACAGTTGGTTTCAGTCTGAACACTTCCATGAAGGTCTACCCCAAAGGCCAAAGCATGAAGGTATAGATTTGGTCAATTTCAAAATATGTCTATTGCAATTATATTATGCAGAATTAAATGCTCATCATTTGGCAAAAAAGGCTCTTTTGATATTGTATGTAGTGTTCACTTGATGATTAAATACAAATAGCTTTTCACTGTTCCCTAGTGCATCAGTAGTGCAAAGAAAGTGTCATTGGATTCTATTTTCCATATAAGTTTTACCTCCCCCAACTTCTCAACTGCCTGAAGTACTGTCTTAATTAGTGAATCCACCTCCACTATTTTATGTATTCTGTAAGCCTATAGATACTGGGGCAGAAAAAGGCATTGTGGGCAGGGAATGAAAACTAACATCCAGCCCATTCTGTAAAAATGGATCTCTGCCTCACTGCAGCAATGAAGATTTTCAAAATAATCAAACTGCCACCAATAACTGGCTGGTCTCTTTCAGGACATGGAATATCAGGATTTCACCTTAAGTCTGCTTCCCTTACTTTGGGCATTCAGTAGATCATATTGTTTGGCCCCTGACTAGCTTCATATGACCACTCTTTCCATCATCTTACTGCATGTGGCATGGGATAGCAAAGGGGCCATCTACACTGCCTGATAGTATAGCTAGATGATTGGATTCTCTTGTCCTAGGGTTTCAGAATGCAAGGCACTGTCATTAGGGAAAGACAACTTTTTCTTACGTCTCCTATTCCTGCTTGCTTCATTCATTGAGAGTTGACTTTCAGACTTCTTCATTTGAGATTTCTTGGCCTCTGAATGATCACTTCTTGGAGGCATTTTATAATATTACTAGGCCAATGTTCCTATGCCAGTTTTACATCCAGAATCCATATTTCTGTTTCAAGTCACCATCAGAGGGGAGTGCTTATGAATGGTTATATGGTAATCTGTGATAATAATATTGATGTTAATTTACTGACAGTCTGGTGACATGTTTCTTCACCCTCCAAACATGGAATTTATTTCAGATATTTTCTGAAAATGCTGTGCTCAGATTCTTAAAAATTATTTTTTGGCATTTAAGTTGTTGTTTTCTTTTACCCAACAAAATTAAAGAATAAGATTAACATGTGAAAACAGATAAACAAGAGACATATTAAGCAAAAGATGTATAAATAGTATATTTATCAGCTTCTTTATCTGTGCTCCAATTCATTATAGAAAATAAAGGAAAGGGGTAGGTGTATGACCTAGTGACCATGACGGTAGTTAAGACTCTTGAATCCCATATCACAATGTCTGGTGTTGAGTCTCAACCTTGGCTTCTACTCCAGCTTCCTGCTAATGCAGACTCTACCAGGCAGCAGTAGTAGCTCAAGTGATTGGGTTCTTGCCAACTACTTGGAGCACCTGGCCTGAGATCTGGACTCCTAAGTTTGGTCCCAGTTCAGCACTGGCTGCTGCAAGCATTTGGAAAGTAAACCAGTGTGTGAAAGCTCTCTCTCTCTATGTCTGTACCTCTTTCTTTTTTTAAAATTTTTTTGACAGGTAGAGTTATAGACAGTGAGAGAGAGAGAGAGAGAGAGAGAGAGAAAGGTCTTCCTTCTGTTGGTTCACTTCCCAAATGGCCGCTATGTTCGGCGCTGCACCGATCTGAAGCCAGGAGCCATGTGCTTCTTCCTGGTCTCCCATGCGGGTGCAGGAGCCCAAGCACTTGGGCCATCCTCCACTGCCCCCTGGGCCACAGCAGAGAGCTGCACTGGAAGAGGAGCAACCGGGACAGAATCTGGCGCCCATATGGGGTGCCGGTGCAGCAGGGGGAGGATTAACCAAGTGGGCCACTGTGCCGGCCCCTGTATCTCTTTCTTTTTCTTCTGAAAAAAAAAAAAAAAAAAAACTCATTCTACAGTCTAAAATTGTAACATAATATGTTAAAATGCTGTGATCACATACCTTTACCATAAATGACACATGTATGATGCTTTAATGGTTTACTTTCTTAGAAAAGGGAAGTAAACTTAAGAGAAACAAGCAAATATCTCATAAACTTTAAAGAGTAAGTTTAAGTATCACTATTCCCAGCTCATCCACACTGTTGCTTAAGATCTCAGGAATGTGGAATATCTAATACTATCATTCTAAATGTCTAGAAGTATCCATCCTAATAAATGTTAATTTAGGTCTGAAGATACCTCAGTGAAAATATATGCCAAACAAATATTTTTCAACATTTTTTGTTCTTAATTTTTCAATTTGTCATTTACCTCTTTTTGTTGAGTGGATCCAACCTCAGTTTGACATGTTTTATGTAAGAACTCGTGATGGTGGTAAGTATTGATATGGCATAAGTGAGAGATAAGTGAAGACTTTTCAGACTGCTTCTGTGAGCTTGAAGCTATTAGTGGAATATATGAAAGGCAAAATGTTCAAAATGTGGTCCCAGAGGCGTATATGTTTTAATAGGCTTAGGTTAAAACTATCCACTTTTACCTCCACATTTATGAATTTTGTAGTTACATATTTATTGATGTTATTCATTTTTGACATTCTTTCTTTCTTTTAATAAATTAAAAGTCACCAGACTGATGGCTATTATTTTGAGGCAAACTAAAAACACACCTATTAGGAACATATTTGATTTATGATAGCTAGAAAAACAATTATGATAAAAGATGGCTTTCATTATCTTAATCCTCACCTGTAAGAGCTTCAAATACATTCTGGAAAAAAAAGTAAAGTAAGAATAAATCAATAATAAAGTAATTTTCCTTTGGGTTTGGGATAAAGATGGACTTTCATTAAATTCACATTTCACACTTTCTCATGTTTCTTCTTATACCTGTTTACATATTTGTGAGACGGTTGAGTGGGACTTTGGGGTAAAATATTTAGCTGTGGAAAATTTTTCACTGTGCAAATCCATATGGCCTAATGAATACATTTATTCAGTTTAATTTGCATACTGACTCTAGGAAACTCAAGGTTTTCTCTAGGAATTCCATTTGAGGGCATTTTTTTCTGTGTCCTGTGGAAACATAGATGAATTTAGAGTTGTTTCCAAGCCTGCTGAAAAACTCAGCTTGGGCACTGCAAGACTTTGGAACATATGCGATATGAGCCAAGTAGGTATGTACCTGGCTTCTGAGCTAAACTGGCAATAATTTAGGAAACCTAAGAATTTGACCTATGTATAATGATATAGATGGGCCTTCTTCAACTATTTCAGAAGATAATGAGAATGATTCAAAGGGACATTATTCTTATCAAGCAATACAATACCATGGCATTAAAGTTAACATAAGGACACTAATAATTGCCTTTCACAGATATAAGAGAAAGTCTGTAAACAAAAACCAAAATTTCTAGGATGCTGGGATATGGCTTTGGAATATCTGATCACCAGGTTGTTGAGACAAGAGTGATGTCATTCACAAAGTTTAGTTTCAAGTGTAGTATCTTACATAGGAGCCTTTTTATTTATTTATTTATTTATTTATTTATTTATTTATTTGAAAGTCAGAGTTACACAGAGAGAGAAGGAGAGGTAGAGAGAGAGGTCTTCCATCCTCTGATTCACTCTCCAATTGGCTGCAATGGCCGGAGCTACGCCGATCTGAAGCCAGGAGCCAGGAGCTTCCTCCGGGTCTCGCATGTGGGTGCAAGGGCCCAAGGACTTGGGCCAATCTCCACTGCTTTCTCAGGGCTTAGCAGAGAGCTGGATCAGAAGTGGAGCAGTCAGGTCTCAAATCAGCATCCATATGGGATGTCGGAGCTGCAGGTTGCAGCTTTACACGCTTTGTCACAGCACCGGCTGGGGGCCTCTTTTATTTAAAGCTTAAAAACATGGTATTTTTCCTTTATCCCAGTTTTATCTTGGCTTGTACCAAATCCAAATCTTACTAGCTGAAAACAGCAAAAATCATTAATTTTGTTCAAGCATCTGCATGTGGGCACAGCTCGTCTCTGTTCCAGGAAGTACTACCTAGGGCAGCATGAGCAGGATTGGAAGATCCGTGCTTAAAAGGCTTGTTTGTGTGGCTACTGAGCAACTGCTGTCTGCTGCTTAGAAGTTCAGCTGGAGCTGTCAACCAGGATCCTCAGTTACTTGCCCAAAGTCTTGTCCATGGGACTGTGGGAGTGGCTTCACACTACGCTAGATGATTTCGATGTAAACCATTCCAAAAGACAAGAAGTGGAAACATGGCACGTTGTCACTGTAGATTCCATTGCTTAAAAGACACACAGCACCACCCAGAATAAATGGAAAGAACATAGACCTCTTGTGTCACTGGAAGATGTATGAAAATTTGTGATCATTATTTTTAGCAACTTTAGGAAAAGTAAGTTCTAGTGAATTTGGAAGGTGTTATTTGCATAAATTCATTTATGATGCTTTAAAAAAATGTTCCCTCATTCGAGAGTCTGGCACCACAAAATAGTAACCATAGGTAATTAAATCACAATCACACCCATTTTGCAAACGTATCTCTGCAGATTATTTTTGGTGTTACTAATATTTCTTTGATTTTTTTAAGTCATAGTCATATTGAAATAAAATTGATAGTTTGCCTCAGAATAATAGCCATTAGTCTGGTGACTTTTAATTTATTAAAAGAAAGAAAGAATGTCAAAAATGAATAACATCAATAAATATGTAACTACAAAATTCATAAATGTTTAGGTAAAAGTGAATAGTTTTAACCTAAGCCTATTAAAACATATACGCCTCTGGGACCACATTTTGAACATTTTGCCTTTCATATATCCCACTAATAGCTTCAAGCTCATAGAAGCAGTCTGAAAAGTCTTCAATGACACTTCTCAGAGAAATATAACATCAATCCTAAAATTCACAATAAACCACCAAAACCTCCAAACAGTCAAACTGATCTTGAACAAAAACAAATTTGGAAGAATCACATTAGCTGATCCTAAAATATACTACAAAGCTGTATTACTTTTTTAGTATAGCACCAACATAAAAACAGACATACGAAACAATGGAACAGAATAGAGTTCAGAATTAAAACCATACATCTGCAGTCAACTGATCTTCAACAAAGGTGCCACAAACACTCAATGAGGAAATGATTGTCTCTTCAATGATGTTGAGAAAACTGGATACCTTTATAAGAAGAGTTAAATCCAACATGCCTTCCCAACCAATCACCTATACAAAAATCAGCTAAAATAGATTGTAGACCCAAAAACCATGAAGCTACTTGATAAAAATATAGATAAAAACTACATAATATTGACTTGTGCAATGATTATTTGGTTATGACACCAAAAGCTCAGACAACCAAAACAAAACTAGACAAATGGGACTAAATCAAACTAAAATGATTCTTCACAGCAAAGAAAACAATTGACAGAGTGAAGAGACAACCTACAGAGTAGCAGAAAACATTCAAAATATCAGGGGGATGGTAAAAAGTCGCACTATAAGAAAAGAATGCATGGATTTCAAAAATTTTTACACCAAAACATCTGTTTTCCTATAGATATTTTCAAGTATCTTTACATATATGTAAAGGATTAACATCCAAAATAGGTAAAGATTTCAAACAACTCAATAGCGAAAAACCAACTCAATAAAAACACGGGCAGGGGCTATTGCCAGCCCTTGCCCATGATTTTATTGGGTCAAGCCACATCTAATAATGGCAGCATTCCACACCAGAGCAACAGTTTGAGTCCTGGTTGCTCTACTTCTGATCCAGCTTCTTGCTAATGTGTTTGAGAAGGCCGCAGAAGATGGCCCAAATACTTGGGCCCTTGTCACCAAGATGGGAGAAAAAAAGAAGTTCCTGGCTCCTGGATGAGACCTTCCTTATTTTGGCCGTTGTGGCCATTTGGGAAGTGAATAAAGCAATAAAAAATCTCTTTGTTCTTCCCCACCCCATCCCACAGTTCTTCCTTTAAAATAAATAAATGAATCTAAAACAAAGATGATCAAAAGATCTGAATAAATATTTCTCAAAATAAGACATACACATCTTTACCAGGTACATGAAAACACACTCAACATTATTAATCATTTGAGAAATGTAAGGCAAAATCATAATGAAATATCTCATACTTGACAGAATAACATCAAAAAGACAAATGATGAGTCTTGATGAGACTCTGGAGAAAAATGAACCCTTGCACACTACTGATGATAATGTAAATTAGTACAGTAATTATGAAAAACACTATAGAAGTTCCTTAAAGAGCTAAAATGAAAACTACTGTATAATCCCGCAATCCAAATACTGGGTGTTTATCCAAAGGAGATGAAACTGGTGTGTGAGAGAGGGATCTGCACTTCCATGTTTGTTTCAGCAATATTCACAATGCCCAAGATACAGAATCCATGAGTGTCTATCCACACATAAATACAACATAAAATGTGGAATACACATATCTGTATAGAATGGAATACCCATCAGCCATTAAAAACAGAAATCCTGCCATTTGCCACAACACAGATCATTTACGCCATCTATTTTTTTTATCTTGGTCAATATATACATTTTATTTATTTTTGTCTATTTTTTCCATTAAATTTGTTTATTTTTTCTATTTGTAAGATAGAGAGACAGAGATAGCATTCCTCCATTTACTGGCTGATTGATCAAATGACCACAACGGCCAGGGCTGGGCCAGGCTGAAGTCAGGAGCCTAGAATTCCACCCATATCTTCCACGTGGGTGATATGAACACAAATACATGAGCCACCATTCTGCTGCCTTACAAGGTGCACATTGGAAGGAAGCAGGAATCAGATGCAGAGCTGGGACTTGAACCCAGGCACTCTGAAATAGGATGAGGGCCTCCCAACTATTGTCGTAACTACTGTCGTAAATGCCCATCCCTATTTCTTTCTCTTATTCGTCTCTTTACCATGGCACTAATCTCTGCTCTATTCTTTCTCATTCCTTTCCTTCTACTTGCTTTGTGCTTCATTACTGCTTTTATTCCTATAAGATTACATTGCGATTTTAATGTATGCATGCATTACCAAACTAAACATTTAATACTATGTATTTTCCTCTAAATACTTCATTATGTGCTCTCCTATAATATTGACAGCTTATATCTTTATTTTCATTTATCAAAAAATATATATTTAGTCCCCCTTACGATACAGAAAGGACTTTTATTAAGTTTGTTGGAAGAGAATAAAACCTTCTGAAACTTCCTTTATACTCTCAATAGTACTGATTTCTTCATATTTGCAAAGGTTGTATCAGCACTAGAAAAGGAAAATATAAGGTCATGTTCAATAATATTCTACTCCTGGAAGTATACCCAAAGTGAATAAAATCTGGAAGTGAAAGAGATAGCTGCACTCCGATGTTTATAGCAGCTCAAGTCACAGTAGCAAAACTATGAAATTAACCTATATAGCCAATAATTGACAAGTGGATAAAAATGTGATGTATGTATACATGATGGAATATTTCTCAGTCATAAAAAGTAGGAAACACTGACATTTGCAACTAAATAGATGGAACAGGAGATCATCTGCTAAGTGAAATAAGCCACATCCAGAAAGGTAAATATCATCTTTCCCTTATTTGTGGAAGTTATTGTACAGAGAATATGAAACTTTGTGTAGATGTCATTATCATTGGTATGTAGTTATAATATTGCTTCACTGATTCGCACTATGTCCATGACAATGTACTCTTCCTTCTCCCTCATTGTGATTATTGTCACGAAGACCTCACTTGATGATGTTAGTATCTCAGTTTAAGAAAAAAATAAATATTCCTAAAGTTGTACTTATGGAATTTAAATTCCTTAAAAAAATCCATTTAAAAAAGGAAAACAATCATATGCGTATATGCATATAATGTCCACATATGCAGTGAATGTGGCCAAATGTTAAAAACTGATAAATTTGAAGACAAAAATATAAACTTACAAAAACACTATTCTAAGTGTCAATGCTTCACTCTCCCCAGTTCTCTTAACTTGTGAAAATTCTGTCTCTGCGATCCAGGGATTCCCTCTCCACACCTTTCCTCCGAGATAGCTGTAGTTCTCACAAATCTCTCTTGGCCTTTGTTCTCTGTTGCCACTTCCTGTCCTTGGCAGTAGCCATCTCTCTTTAACTATAGCAAAATGCTTTTATTGGCTAATTTTATGAGGAAACATGGGTTTACTCTGGCCTCATTGTTTGATCTAATCCAGTCACTCCCCAAAGACACCATCTCCAAATATCATAACTAGATTAAGCTTCCTCCCTCTTAGTATTATTAGCATAAGACTTTGGGGACTGAATTCAGGATGAAAGACATTCAAAGCATTTCAGCTGGTTAGCCCATTGAGGCACCACTTTGTAACTGTTCTTGCTCACTCCTTGTATACCTGTCTATCCCCCATGCCATGAAAGTCTGACTGAAACACTTCAGCCTTCTGATGTTGGTGGACTTCAAGACTATTGCCAACAGCATCTCATTAGGGTGCTAGAAATCCACAGGCAATGCCAGTGTTGCTGACCTGGCCAAGACTTCTTAGTCTAAGTCCTGGAAGTTTCACAGAAATAAAAACCTTTCTGGTCAACATCCCTGAATTCCTCATTATCATTAAACCTTTCCAGTAAATAATCCAAGAAATGGAACCTCAAGAAGTTAATGTGTGTGAGCAAACACCCTTTACTGAATCATTTGCTTCACCATACTAACCAACCTGGGAATTAAGCCTTTTTGTGCCTTATTCTGATTATCTGTTCAGTAGTCACATCCTTTGTTGGGTAGTAACTGAACAAGTTGGATGGACACCCTTGGGAAAGACTTCAGCATCCACTACTTCACTGTGTGCAGGACCAACATGGGTCTTTAGGCTTTTGTGTTCCCTCTGCACGGCCAGTTTGCTTCCTCCCTTCTGTGAACAGTGAGATTACCCTCATAATTAACAAAAGCCACCTCGTCCTCTTCTGCATTTTGGCCACAGTTCTGGCTGACTTTGGTCCAGCAGACTTTCATATTTTTGAATTTCAACGAAGCCACTGTTCTCTTCTTGTGTGCTCCTCTAGACACACAAACCTCCCTAGATTGATACTTGTGGATGTTGGTGTTTGTGAATTAATGAATACAGCTCAGGGCAATCCCTTTATCTATGGCATCTGTGCCCTAATTCAATAGTATCTATAAACAACGGGAGTGGCTTTTGTGTTTTCCATCACCTAAATCAGAAACAGGCAAAAGGGGCTAGTTTTGGGACTTTGCCCCAGGTAGAGGAACACAATATAGTTATTGCCATAATTGTTTGATGAATCACTGGGAGCTTTGCTCTTTACAGGACACACACGAAAAAGAGGCAATGGGGAATTATCTGGGAACTAATTAGCCTTGGACACTCAGTTTTCTTCCTTGACTGACTTTGTAGCACAAGTCTGGCATAATCTCAAATAGCCTTTACTTGTTAGGACTGACTCTGTACACACTGCATGGTTTCTGCTACAATATGTTCAAGTTTTAATATAAATGGATATACTTTCCCCTAACACTTTGCATTTGAGACTGAAAAATGTCTGATAGAAAATGTTGTCTTACTTTCTAAAGGAATTGGTTCATGTGGATGCTATCTTACAATATCCACAGTATTCATAAAGTACAAATATGCTTAGCTCTTACAGCAGTAGCTGTGCAGGCCCTACTGCCATTTTTCTGTTGAATGCAATTAAGCTGGTAATTAAGTCTATGACTCCATAATGATCAGACTCATAATTTAGTCTGTATATATTTCTTTTTTAAAAAAAAATATTTATTTATCTATTTATTTGAAAGTTAAAGTTACACAGAGAGAGGAGAGGCAGAGAGAGAGAGAGGTCTTCCATCTGCTGGTTCATTCCTCAATTGGTTGTAATGGCAGGAGCTGTGCTGATCCAAAGCCAGGAGCTGGGAGCCTCTTTCGGGTCTCCCATGTGGGTGCAGGGGCCCAAGGACTTGGGCCATCCTCCACTGCTTTCCCAGGCCGTAGTCAAGAGCTAGATGGGAAGTGGAGCAGCCGGGACTCGAACTGGTGCCACATGGGATGCTGGCACTGGAGGTGGTCACTTTACCCACTATACCACAGCGCCAGACCCAAGTCTGTATATATTTCTATTGAACAACCTGATTTTGCCTTTCAAAAATGTACTTAAATGTACTTTTAAAAATGTACATTGGCACTCAGATTCTTCTGGATCATGCGACTATAAACAAATAAGATTTTAATCAGCTGGTGTTTATCTTTTGTATACCAAATAACTATTTAACAATTTTCTTCATTGTAAGCTAAACAGAAGTGATATTTTTATATTACAAGAAATGCTCATTTGCAGCATTTTCTGGGATAATGTGGAGACAAAAGGAGTTCTACTGTGGTTCTTAAGTTATCCAATTTTATGAAGTGGGATTTTTCAGTATTTTTAAAAATTTTGACTTACTTATTTTCATTTTGTTTGAAAGGCAGAGGGACCAAGGAGAAAGACAGAAACAGAAACAGAGAGAGAGAGAAAGAGAATATTTGATTCAGGATTCATTTGATTTCAGGATTCTCTGGCTAATGCTTTTCATCACTCTAGCGCAAAATTCATGTGAGCTGATAATAAATTAATGTCCTGTTGTCCAGGCACTATCTCTGGATTTTTATGTAGCAAAATAGTGTACTCTCCCAAATAATAAAATTATTTGAACATAAGCAGATGTACACCTCAGTACCAAATAGACATAAATATAAATTATGTACACCCATATGCCATTTAAAATATGCTTTTGCTTTAAAATTACATTTGGAGGTCACACTGTGAAAATAAAATAGCTGTTGATTTATGAGTCTTAATAAGAGGCCGATCCTTTCTTATAATAGAAGTGTTATTTATGTTGTTCCTATTAAGACAGGAAGGTTTCTCCGTGGGAGAAGAAGCCATTGATCTCCCTTTGGGGGTCTTAAAAGTGATTTTCTGTTTCATACGCTGGAAAGGAGACCCCTGTGTACTCTGTTTTATGCATACAATGCTTATCTTCCCTTCAAAACCTACTCAGGCCCTCTATGATTTGTGTCCATGAATCTTTCCTTGACCTCTTCAACTCTGTGACTTTTGCAGGGCTCTAAACAAAGTGAACCGATTTCACTTTCAACAATGGGAAGGAAGATGCAGCAGGGGGGATACCAGGTGAAGCAGATAGGAACTGTCCCAGAAAACCGAGGATCCCACGGTGAAAGGACTGCGGGAACCGTGAAGATGGCGCATTGCCCAAGGGTCTTGATGCAGACAAAGGTTGCTTGGGACCTAAATAATTTCTAGTCTTTTGATGAGAGTGATGCAACACACTGCTCATGCTGAATCATTTGTGGTATTCTTGGGAAAGGAACAACAGAATGGAGTAAACAGCTAGACAAGTGACTGCTCTATCCAAGCAGGAGAAACTCCAGGGTATGAAATCCTAACTTTCCCATCATTACTACTGTTATTACTTTAAAATTCATATTGATTAATGTGCTCATGATGTGTGCATCCTAAATGTAGAATATTAGTTAATTTTAATTAACTACTCAACTTCGAAACTCTCAGTGTCTTTTACCAACTGCATTTCACTTTCTTATGCGTAGGTTGACTGGCTGTAGCTCCTTGGGGTTATCTGTCCTGTTCTCTTCTTAATGGACCTCAGAAGCACCAGGAGCAAGGTACATCACAAATGTGTGTTAAAGTCTCAGGGTATGTTTGATGTTTGCTCCCATAGCACTGGGCACAGCAAGTCATTTGGTCATTTGCCCAAGTCCCACAGAAGAGGGTCAGAAACTTCTCTGTCTCTAGAGGGAGGCACTGCAGGTGCGTGCAGTTGTTATAAATGTGTGAACAGGGGCTAGCCTTGAGGTGTAGAAGGTTAAGCTACCGCCTGTAAGGCAGGCATCCCATATGGGAACCGGTTTGTGTCCTGGCTGCTCCACTTATAATCCAGCTCCCTGATAATGGTCTGGGAAAAGCAGAGGAAGATGGTATTTGAACCCTTACTGCCCATATGCGAGACCCAGTAGAAGCTCCTGGCTCCTGGCTTCAGTTTGGCCCAGTTCTGTCTGTAATGGCCATCTGGGGAGTAAACCAACAGATGAAAGATTGCTCGCTCTCTATCTCTCCCTCTGTCTCTGAAACTCTGACTTTCAAATAGATAATCAATTTTTTAAAAACAGAAATGTGCGAATATTTAACAATAATAGTTCAATCCATCACATAAAGTTTATAATAAACAGTGTCAACTGTGTCTCAGAAAACTCAGTACCCCATACCATTCCTTCTGAAAATCTAACCCTGCTTTCCAGGGACAAATATATTTTTTGGTGTTTACTTTTATCTATCTGTCTATCTATTTTTCATTCATATATCTACCTGTATTTTAAATACATATTTAGTAAATAATGCATTTATATTTATCATAAATTGACATTCATACATATTTATCAATTTTAACATCATTAACAAATTCCTATAGTAGATAGTGGTTTAAATGTGTTATGTACCCATCCATATTTCTTTCTCCCACTGTATCAATACAATATTATCATAATTCAGAGCTTTAATCCATTATCACTGTTTACATTATGTTACAGGTAGAATTCACTGCCTATATAACTGTTTCTGAATTCTTTAACAACACTTTTTTATTCAAATCTCTTTTCTATTTGAAAGACAGAATAGAGAGAAAGAGAGAGAGAGAGAATCTTCCATTCACTAATTTACTCCCAAAATGACCACAATTGCTGGGGCTGGGCCAGCCCAAAGCCAGTAGCTTCATCCAGGTCTCCCTTGTGGGTAGCAGTGTCCCAAGCACTTAGGCCATCTTCCACTGTTTTCCCAGGTGCATTAGCACAGAAAGAAGTAGATCAGAAATGGAGCAGCCGGGACGTGAACCAGTGCCCATATGGGATGCTGACATTGCAGGTGGCAGCTTTATCTGCTATGTCACAGCATGGGCCCCTCCCACTCTTTTTCACACTCTGCCTTCCAACACATACACCTTGAAACACCCCTCCCTCCTGCACAGATACACTCATACACGCACACATAGAGCTTTGCTGCCTTCTTTTGGATCCACACCAACTTCTCTCTACTGCTAGAACAATAGGTCACTTCTTGGCTTGAGGTACTCTGCTAGTACTCAGTGTTCTGCTAGTATTCAAAATTTCCATTGAGAGGTCTAATTCCAGATTCTTAGTATGTGATCTCTCTTTTCTCCTCTCATCAGATTTTAATGCATACAGTTTGATTTTTATGTCTGAATTTTACAACATATCTTACCCATGATTAATATTTTATATTATGGACTCTTCAAATGGAAGATTTGTTGTGTGTTTTTATTAATAGTTTTATTATTTACTTACCTATTTTATCCCCTAGTTGAACTTCCTAAAGTTTTTCCTGCTTTTCTTCTTTTTCTCCTATTTTTTTCATCTCTTCTGTTATTTATTCTGTTTCTGGACAGTGTTTTCTGTTAGTGTCTTGCTGCTGGTTATCATTACCTCTAGCCTTGATTAGTAAAATATCTTTCAGTTGGGAGTTAAGCTGCTGTTTGGGATGCCAGCATCTCAGATAAGGGTGCTGATGCCTCTGTGTCATGGCATCTCTGCTAAGATTCATATTCTTGCTGATCCATCCCAGGAGGCAGTCGATGATGGCTGAAATGTTTGGGACCCCTGTCACCTGTGTGGGAAATCCAGATGGAGTTCTGGGATCCTGGCTTTGCCCTGGCCCAGTCTTGGCTGGTGTGAACATTTTAGTGTGAACCAATAGATGCAAGATTTATCTCTGTCTTTCCCTCCACTTTTCTCCCCACTATGCCTTTCAAGTAGATGACAATGAAAATAATATTTTAAAAATAAATAAAAGGAAAGTACCTTTTGAAATACGTTCTGAACTTCTTTCCTGTTCTTACCTTTACTTCATTGTTGCTGAAAATCAACAGAAACTGCAGCTTCCCATTTAAACACTATGCAGAATAAATGTTCTCTGCTCCAAACTTTGCAATGGTGTGTATTCTGTGTTTCACCCAGAACAGAAATTAATACATTTTTAATACTATTATTATTATTTGAAAGGCAGATAGAAAGGGAGAGATTACCTGTTCACTGGTTTACTCTCCAAATGTCTGCAACAACTGCAATGGGTTGGCCCAAAGCCTGGAACTGGAAGCACACTTGAGGTTTCTTTTGAGAGTCGCAGGGACTTAAACACTCAGGTCATCACCTGCTCCCTCCTAGGGTTCACATTAGCAGGAAACTCAAAGAGGGAATGGAGCTGGAAATTGAACCCAGGCACTCCAATATGAGATGAAGACATCTTAGCCACTGTGCCAAATTCCTGCCCTGAGAAACCAACAATTTTTATCATAGTCTGCAAGGCCCTTCATGATCTAGACCATCATTAACCCTCTCATGTACTTGTCCTTCTTCTCCTTCTCTCTCATTCTTTTCTAGACACACCAACAGATTTGCTCATTCTCTAACATTGCACTTGTCTTAAGGAAAAAGAGAGTAACAGATGAAATCCACGTGTGTGATTTTAAATTTTCTAGCAGCCAAATCACTTTTTGAACAGGAAATTCAAAAAAAAAAGGTGAAATTAATCTTAATAACATCTCATTTAACCTGACAGATTTAGAATGTTAAAACTTTAAGTATGTAATAAATATTATAAAATTAGTAATGAGATATTTTAGATTGTTTTTCTTAAACTACTCTGCAAACTGATGTGAATTTCAGATTTATGGCTCACTGCAATCAGATGCGCTCTTGATCTAGAATTGTCCAGAGATATCCCAGATGGAGGCAAAGGGCCAGGTCCTGCACCAACCTAATAACTGTGTATAGACTTCCGCAAAGAGAAACACGCAGCAGCTCCTGTCCTCAGGGGCAATGCTGGGGACAGACAGAACTGTCCATCATCAGCAGATTGCAGTACAAGAATACTAAACTCCTTGGCTCTCATGGGAGAGACTGAGCCACACATCAGAGCACCTGAAATGGAAATTAAGATTAAAAAAAAGTTATGAGGCAAGTGTTTGGCTTTGTGATTAAGATGCTGGTCGGGGCACTCACACCTTCTATCAGAGTTTCTGGTTTCGAGTCCAGACTCCACTCTTGATTTCGGCTTCTTGCTAATGCACACCTGGGAAGGAGCAGGTGATGGATCAAGCAGGCAGGTCCCTGCCACCATGCGGATGCCCTGGATTGAGTGCAAGGGCCCTGGCTCGCCGTGTGCACTCTGGAACAGACGAGCCCTGGCTGTTACAGGCATTTGAGAAGTGAACTGGCAGATGGGAGATTTCTCTCTGTGTTTCTCAAATGAATAAAAATAAATAAAAATTTTGAGAAAAAAAACTTTAAGCCAACCACTTGAAAAGAGATATGACAAAAATTAAAAGTAATGCTGAAGCACGTTTCTAAAAGATATATGCTACTTATAACTAATTAATTCATTTACTTTTGAAAAAATAATGGTTGCTCATTACTACTAAGGCTTCCTAGTAAGTGATAGAAATAGAAAGTATAGTGGTTACCAGATGCTAAGGTTTGGAGAGTTGTTCACCGAAAGACACACGATTTCCATTAGGCATGGAGGAACTGTTCAAAAGCTCTATTGATCATCATTGTGACAATAATTAATAAGAATATGCAGTAAACTTGAAAATTGCTAAGAAGGCATACTTTAGCATAGATGTCTAAGTAATGCCAGGTACAAAGCATAGATTGAAACAAAGAAGGATCTATGTATCTATATGCCTACACATTTGCATATGTGCATACATACACACATATATATACTATATATTTATGCCAACATTATCATTATATATGTATATAACATAATATACATTATATATACAGATATATATATATATGTCTTTGCTTTATGTTGCGAGACAGAAACAAAGATTCTGTGCATATGCTAAAAATTCCTCCATAAAAATTGGATTAAAATGATGAGATTTAGGGGAGACCCTAACTCTTTCTTCTGATTAAGTAGTTTAGGGAAAAATCCTCCTAACCTGTGCAGCTCAAAAAGAATGAGGCTGAGACTGATGGCCAAGCCACGGCTTGGGATTGATATCAAGTGTGGGGAGCAACTCGGACTAGACTAAGTTACTGGAATTAAGACTTGTTCTGTGCGTCTGCTCTCCCACAATATGGCGCTGGGAGAGAAGAAAACAGCTTCTACACAGCTGCCTCCAGTTCAGCCAATAAACTGTAGGACTTGCTCCTGATTGGAGGAGAGCAGCGTGCTCGGCGTGTGGGCAGCCGAGTTGGGATTGGTGGAAGAGGACTATATAGGAGGAGAGAGACGGCATGCACGAGGAACATCTAAGGGGAACATCTATCTGAAGGAGCACCTGTGCAGCCCCCGAGAGAGCCGGCCGGCAGTGTGCCGCTCCCCTGCGGAAGTGGGGAATGTGGCCAGGGGGAACTGCCCTTCCACGGAGGTGGAAGGGACAGTAGCCAACCCGGGAAGAACCAGCAGCAAACCCGGGGAGGGCCGAGCAGACGAAAGAACAGCGCAGGGTCCTGTGTCGTTCCTCCATGAAGAGGGGGAGCGACATAATGGTGCCGTGACTCGGATATGAAGCCTAGGCAGGGTTTAGTGTCGTTCCTCCATGAAGAGGGGGAGCGACAATCAAGTGCTCCAAATGCATTTTCTTTTGTGGCCTGGAAAAGAAGCATCCAGAAGAATCTGTGAAAGAAATACTCCAGGCAGAAAGTCTGGAGGACAATAAGCATTCTTCTTGATCAGGCGGGCTTGTCATTGATCCTGCAGGCAGCAGCACGGGACGGGTATCAGAGACAGATGCTTGTGCACGGGGAGAAAGCACACAGAGCAGTACAGGAGCCCTTGATAACTGGCCGCAGCAAGGCGTTTTCCCTGAGCACACAGAGATAAACTCCCCCAGCTGGAAATGGTAACTTGTTTCATGCTTTGTGCTGCTGAAGTGGTAATGAAAATGTGTTATCTACTGTATCTGTTCATACTAGAATTAGCCACCCTCACAGAAGAAGAATGGCATAAATAAGATGTATTATGTAACAGCTATAGAAGGTAGAGAATTTTTAGAATCCTGGAATTGTAGAGGAGACTGGAAAATATGGGGCAGAAGGAATAATTTTAAAAAATAGAGTAAGATATAATCTTTGCATAAGAAGGTCTGAATGTGAAAAATGTGTAGGTGAAATATATGTCAGGCAAAAATCATCAAAATGCTATCACAACTGAAAAGGACAAAGGGGAGAATCTGAAAGTATCAAACAAAAACATGAAGTAAAATTTGTTTACAAATAAAGGAAAAAAAAAGTCTGACTGCTTTCAGATGCCTCCTCCTCAATATTAAACATAAAAATGTAGGAGTTGAAGGAAATAGATTACCACTAAGGATTTCTATATTAGACTAGGAACAATTCAAATGTGAAGGAAGGACACAATCTTGAACTTTCTCTAAAAGCACAACTTAGTTTAAAAATTTAGTTAACTAAATCAAAATAAAGACCTCAAGGTGGGCATTTTAGAGAAAGCATTAGAGGTAAGGAACACAAAATTTATGGTGCTAATTCTGGAATAACAATCATTTCAATGTGGTTCTAAAACAGAATGCAACTAATTATCATAAGATCACAAACACAATAAAAATGAGAATAAACAGATTCTAACTTATCAGATCATATCCACAAAAAGTGAATAGATGGATTTATAGGAAATCATAAAAATGTACTCATTTCCTATATTAAATAGGGAGAGATCAACAAATACTTCCTATCATTGACATCGGTAAACACAAAATATTAATTCCTAGAGTGTTTCCCATGCCAAAATTGAGGTAATTAATTATATGATTACTTGCTAAATACTTGAAGTCAACAAATTATTGCCTTTACTAGAAAATTAAAAACAAACACGTAAAAATGAAACCTAAAAGAGAAATAAGAAAACTTGATATCCCAATGACAGACTTATTAGTGATATCAACAAATACAAGTGAGTTAAAACTCTTACATAAAATGATAAAAATAAGTCAAAAATGCCATCCAGGAACTTGCAAGAAATGAGGCAGCATGGAATCTTGAATTTGTAAATTTCCTCTCCTAAATTAAAATAAGATTTATGGAGTAAACAAAGAATGTAAAGTCAACAGTGAAATAAGCTAAGGTAGCTCATCCAGATAGTGAAACATGCAACAAATTATACCAAACTGAAAGAATTAGCAAGAAATCCATCAATCGTTCCAGAGAAGGAAAAGACAACAAAGTGGTGGAGAGAGCAGATGGTACTTTTAAAATGTTACTACTGATCCTCCAAATTAGTGGGGCCACAAGTCGGGGCACACACAATCGCCTGGAAAACACAAGGCCCTCTCTTGAGCCTTTCCTCCCTCTGTGGAAAGACATTTTAACCACATAAATCAAATTAGCTAGAGTTAGGAGACTCACTCAGATTTACCCTCCCAAATCAAAGACCTTTTTACAAAATGATAGCCTCAAGGAGGCTGGAGTATAATCTCTTCATATTATTTGGAAAGAAGGAAAGAAGGAAAGAAGGAAAGAAGAAAAGAAAGAAAGAAAGAAAGAAAGAAAGAAAGAAAGAAAGAAAGAAAGAAAGAAAGAAAGAAAGAAAGAAAGAAAGAAAGAAAACAACAACAAAACTGTGACTAAAGAGAAAAAATTTTTTGCTTAGTCACTCCAAATAAAATATTTAAATCCCAAAGGCCTCCTCACCTTGAAAGTGAGAAAGCTGGAGGTTAATACAAATATGGATACAGAGTGGATGGTTTTGGAAGAGTAGGGCCCATAGCACAGAACAAGCAGCCAGCTGTGACTTCCACACAGCAGGGCCCTTGACCATCCCTTGACTGGTTTTCTTTCAGCTAAAGCTAGCATAGGTTGATGCTCACACTTGAACTGGGCGTTCTGTTTAGAAGCATTTGGTCTGGCTCTAGTAAAAGAATCACACACACAAAAAATAAGATAGTTCAAATCAAATCTAGAATGCATTTTGAATAATAGGCAACTTAGAAGAGTTAGTGGAGTTTGAGAGGGAAATGGATGTTTAAGTATTACAGAGCTACAGTAAATAGCAGTTTAATTTTATAAAAGATATGATAATTTATGAAGTGGAAAATATATTTTTAAACAGATCTCAAGCAACATATATAAGCCCTAAGTATTTAAAAGATATCTATTCAGGGGCTGGTGCAATAGGTTAATCCTCTGCCTTCGGTACCGACATCCAGGTGGGCGCTGATTCTAGTCCCGGCTGCTCTTCTTCCAATCCAGCTCTCTGCTGTGGCCTGGGAAAGTAGTGGAAAATGGCCCAAGTCCTTGGGCCCCTACACCCACATGGGAGACCTGGAAGAAGCACCTGGCTCCTGGCTTCGGATCGGCACAGCTCTGGCCATTGCAGCCATTTGAGGAGTGAACCAATGGAAGGAAGACCTTTCTCTCTGTCTCTCCCTCTCACTGTCTGTAAATCTACCTCTCAAATAAATAAACAAAATCTTAAAAAAAAAAAAAAAAGGATATCTGTCAAATCTTTTGGAAAAAAATAGCTTGTTCAACACATAGTCACAATTACTGATATATTTATGGAAAAATTAATTTGAATTAGCTGGCGCCGTGGCTCACTAGGCTAATCCTCCGCCTTGCGGTGCCGGCACACCGGGTACTAGTCCCTGTCGGGGCACCGGATTCTGTCCTGGTTGCCCCTCTTCCAGGCCAGCTCTCTGCTGTGGCCCGGGAGTGCAGTGGAGGATGGCCCAAGTCCTTGGGCCCTGCACTCCATGGGAGACCAGGAGAAGCACCTGGCTCCTGCCATCGGATCAGCACGGTGCGCCAGCCGCAGCACGCCGGCCGTGGCGGCCATTGGAGGGTGAACCAATGGCAAAGGAAGACCTTTCTCCCTGCCTCTCTCTCTCACTGTCCACTCTGCCTATCAAAAAATAAAAAAAAAATTAATTTGAATTATATTTGACATCATTTATCCAAATAAATTTCAGATGGATAAAATGTAAGATAATTTTAAAAATTAGTATATACAATTTTGAAAATCATTAGCTGGTCTTCAGAGGAGTTTTTCTGTAAAAGATTCAGGAAGAAGCTAATAAGTCATGGTAGACATCATAAACATTTAAACCTATGAAACTGAAAATATTTCACATTTTAAAAATATACCATAAATAAAAGTGAGTGATAAGCAATACACTGGGAAACATATTTCATGAAGGAGGTGAAATTTATGCATAATCTTTTGTACAACTAAAAATTTCCAGTTAAAATGAGGCATTTGACCTGAATTCTGTAAACAGTTCTGCGTCCTGATTATTTCCTGAAGCACACATCTGAAAGCCTTTTATAAAACACATTTTTTTAAATTGATTTATTTACTTGAAAGTCAGAGTTACACAGAGAGAAGAAGAGTCAAAGAGAGAGAAGTCTTCCATCTGCTGGTTTACTCCCCAATTGGCGGCAACGGGCCAGAATTGTGCTGATCTGAAGCCAGGAGCCAGGAGCCAGGAGCTTGTTCCAGGTCTCCCATGTGGGCGCAGGGGCCCAAGGACTTGGGTCATCTTCTACTGCTTTCCCAGGCCATAGCAGAGAGCTGGATCAGAAGAGGAGCAGCCGGGACTAGAACCGGTGCCCATATGGGGTGCCAGCGTTTCAGGCCAGGGCGTTAACCTGCTGTACCACAGCGCCGGCCCCATAAAACGCACCTTTAATATAGGCATGGTTTACTACTTCCTGATAAGCTCATTTAACATGGGGCAGTTTGAAGAAAATAGCAGGATGAACTCATGAAAGCATAAATTTTGGAGTATGATAAATTCTGTTAAAAATGTGTCGACTCGATGTTTTTGTACTTCAATTTAAATTGTAAAATTCGAATACATGACTCTGTTGGTATGCAGTAAACATTATTTTCCTTTCTTCTACTTGAAGATTAAATAACCCAAGTCTCTAAATAATTCTTTATAAAGGTAATTGCCTAAACCAGGCTTGGCAAGCTGCATGGGTGTCAGATAAACCTGGTTATTCCTATACATAATGTTTTATTGGAAGACAGCTACACCCATGTTTTTACACATTTTCTGTTCTCAATTACCTTAATACCCGCTAAATTGTGTCATTGTGACAAAGGTGATGCAATCTGCAAATCCCGAACTATCAGCTGACCCTTTACAGAAAAGTGTGTCCATCTTATCTCTTGTGAGAAACAGACTTCCTGTTAATTATGTCTCACACGGGAAAGCAATATTTTAATGTAGAGGTATTAAGATGGAAAGTATTTAATATAATTTTCATGTGTTCTAAGCCACTTAGTCAAATGATGTTTAGAATATATGTTACTCAGCTCATGTCTTTTTTCTGTCTTTATTTGCCCTTCCTTCCTTTTTTGTTAGCAAATCCAATGAAAGTTTTAAGCTGTAAAATCATGTATGTGATTGATGCCCCTGTTGCCCACCCCCCCACTTTGATTTTATTACAAAATGGAGTAGAGTTAAGCAGCTGTTCAATTCATTAGAGGCCCTGGCTGAGGTACAATAAAAATGGATTGACTGCCAGAAATCAGGCAGGGGCGTCTGGACCTGGTGTCTTTGCTCTGATTCAAATGTCTTGTGTTAATCCTTCCCTAGCTGGATCTGAATTTATCTATGTGTCTCTGGCTTAGAGATCAAACTCAGAGTTTATTGGTATACGATCTGTTGCAAATTTATGAGCATTTCCTCTTTTCATTCAATACTTAAAAAGCCAAGATTAGGCCATCTTTTTGGATTATTGCCATACCACGTTGGAAATACATAGCTATTTGGCTGGATCATCAATTTGGCAGGTTTAGTTGATCCCATATATTTACATGTTCAAGTAAAATTCTCAACCCTGTGAAAGTGTGGTTTTATCTAACACTTGATTGTAAAATACAGAAACCAAGTGAACACAACGTCAGAATGCTTTCTCTTCCTCCTTGGAACATATTTCTTATTTTTATCATGCTAATCTCCTACATTTTACCATGATTTTCTATTCCTCTGTAGTGTTTATATAAATCAAATAGTCATCACCTTTAACTTTGAGTCATTTCTTGGACCAAAAAAGCATGCTGGCTAATCTCATTTTGTATTCTCTTTTTCTTTCAATTGGTCAATTACATGACCTTGTTTTAATAATTACATTCTTTATTCCACTTCTCTAAATTAATCTTCACCAGAACGCTTCTCCTGAGAATCTGTATCCAGAAACTGGTGCTTCCTGTACCAAAGAGAAACATTGGAGATGGTAGCCAGCCTATGCCAGTTAACTTAGGTTTAAAACTTGTTTAAATTTACAGTTTTATGATCACAGGACAGCTTTATAACTTTTTTGAATGTCAGTTTCCTTAAATAAAAATATCTATTCCCAATATTTTCATTGGTATAGACAATTGAAGCATACCAATCTGATAAAACAGGAATTTTTCCACAAGTATCAGTGGATTTGTCTTTTAAATACCCTTTATGTGCATCTTATTCACATACTCATCTATCTCTTTGTGTTACTTATTTTTATTTTTGATTTTTTTAAAGATTTATTTATTTTACTTGAAAGGCAAAATTACAAAGAGGCAGAGGCAGAGAGAGAGAGAGAGAGAGATGTCTTCTATCCACTGGTTTACTCCCCAACTGGCCACAATGGCCAGAGCTGTGCCGATCTGAAGCCAGGAGCCAGGATCTCCCATGAAGGTTCAGGACCCAAGGACTTGGGCCATCTTCTACAGCTTTCCCAGGCCATAGCAGAGAGCTGGATCAGAAGTGGTGCAGCCAGGACTCGAACCGGCGCTCATATGGGATGCCGGCACTGCAGGCGGCGACTTTACCTGCTAGACCACAATGCTGGCCCCAGTGTCACTTATTTTTAGAAGCAAGAATAAACACTAACTAAAAGATCACATAATTTTGAATAGAATAAACAATGCTCTACATAAATAAACTATTCTACACCCCTGACACTGGAACATCTTCTAGTTGTATTTATCATTCAAATGTTATGAATTTTGTATCAGTTTTGGAAATCAGATGTCCAAAGTCAGGTATTCTATTGTGGTCCTATGGAGGCTTCAGAGGCACAGGTTGGCTCCAACCTTGTATTTCCATGGCTGCATTTTTTTTTTTTTAAGATTTATTTTATTTATTTGAAAGACAGAGTCACAGAGAGAGGTAGAGACAGAGAGAGAGGTCTTCCATCTGCGGGTTTACTCCCCAGTTGGCCGCAACGGCTGGAGCTGTGCTGATCCGAAGCCAGGAGCCAGGAACTTCTTCCTGGTCACCCCATGTGAGTGCAGGGGCCCAAGGACTTGGGCCATCTTCCACTGCTTTCCCAGGCCACAGCAGAGAGCTGGATTAGAAGAGGAGCAGCCGAGACTAGAACTGGCACCCATATGGGATGCCGGTGCTTGCAGGCCAGGGCTTTAACCCACTGCGCCACAGCGCCAGCCCCTATAGCTGCATTTTCTACTATTCTCTCCAATCTCTGGCTCATCTACATAGTTCCAAATAGTTTTCCCATTTAATCAAGGTAAATCCTTAATAAAATCACATCTGAAAATCTCTTTTGGCACATACCTTACATTTTCACAGGTTCCCCAGGTTAGTGCAGGGGCATGTTCAGGAGAAAATTACTTAATGTACCGTACACATTAGGAATGAATGTTTCAGGTGTTGGATTAAAATTACAGTTTCTGTTTATCTTGAAGTGTCTGGATTTTTTTCTTGGCATATCTGAATTTATGGGCAATATTACTTTTATAATAATATGACAGTTTGTAACTTGATAAAAAAAAAAGAAAATCAACTTTTAAAGAGGTATTTAGTATTGCCAAGCAGTTACAGAAATTACTGGTTGCAGGAAAATAAAGACAAAGAAAAAATGAGATATCATTTGTATTTCATACTAATTATATAAATTTTAAAGTAATCACTGGTGATTTCTTTTTTAGAGTTTTATATATTTATTTGAAATGCCGAGTGATGAAGAAAAGAGGTGAGGTTCCATCCTGTGGTTCATTCCCCCCAACAGCCATGGCAGGGCCAGGCTGAAGCCATGAGCCAGGAATTCCAACGAGGTCTCCTACAGGGCTGACAGGGACTGAAGGACTTGAGTCATAATCTTGCTGCTTCCCAGACACATTAGCAAGGATTGGGATCAGCCAGGACATAAATGGTCCTCATTTATGGGATGCCAGTGTCCCAAGTTTAACCTGCTCCTCACAATGCCAGTTTCATCATTGCAATTTCTGAAAAGAATGTTTTTCCCTGTTAAAAATGGTTTCCATGTTAAATCATTAGTTACTGATTTTTAAGTTTGATATGGATAAAGTTCATTCTTAAATTAAAAAGTTATATATATTTATATAACTAAGAAATATATATAAAACTGCAGGAAATAGAGGAATCTAAAACAACTAACGTTCTTATACCAGAGGCAATGTCCTATTCCCAACCAGCATGCTGTGAGAGATGTAACTGTAAGAATTCCAAATTAAATTTCTTTCTGGATGCATTCAAATTTATCCTGAAGACTTAAGTATGCTGCTTATTTGATATAATCATGTGTGATGAATCTGTTTTAACTAATTATAATGTGATCTGAAAATTTTTGAATTGAATTTTCGTATGGAAATAAAAATGTCTAACCAAATATTCAAATTTACTTATTTATTCATATATGATAGAAAAACATCACAAAATGATATTAGAAATGAAATAATCTTCAACATCATTGTTTCAACTATTTACTCCGATGTTAGTTAATTTGAGAATAAAGTTTAAATGCTTGTTAAAACTCCAGGTATAAATGTTTCTTATTCATTTGCGGATAATTCAGACATAGTAATTTTAAAAAGTTCTTCAAAACCAAGAAACTGTGATAAAGATGTGGTGTATGACAGGCACTGTGTTAAACACAGAAATGAATGTTGCAAATAAGCCAGGGAGAACCACCATGTTCTAACAGTGACCACAGGCTGTTAAGCATAAATCGTAATAGGCTATGATTTCACTGAATTGAAATATTAGCTGAAGAAATTACATTTTAGTGGACTCCAAAAGGATATGCAGGAATTAGCTATATGAAAAAGAGGGGGGAGTTTGGGTACTCTAGAACATGGAATTGCTGATACCAAATTTCATAAAGTCATCAAGTTCAAAATTTGGCTACTTAGAAATCATAGGTTAGGCTAAGAGGTAGAGTGAGATAAAACGGAGAGAAAGAAAACTAGAAGGCCAGAACAATGTTTCAGAAACAGAAAATACTCAAATGAGTGTTTAGTCAATTGAGTGAGAGATCCATCACACCTTAACTATTCTGGTAGTCATTTTTCTCTCTAAAAGGAAACACTAAAAATCAAAGCTTCAAACCAGATTCTGGCATAACTTTTCTTTAAACCAAATGTACAAGTAATGACCAAGTGCCAGATACTGAATGCCCAGGTTCAGAAAATCTTTTAATTTTGTATATGACTGAAATTTCATATATGTATTTATCTGGCAGCTCCATGATTCCACAGTGGCCCTGGCTATAGAGCTCTTATTAAAATAAAATCTTCCAGTATAGTCAACACAGGGAGATCCCATATCCAGTTGTCAAATGCTGTAATTGTGCATGCAAAAATAAGACATCTAAATAGTTAGCCTGCTGATCTGTTGATGATTTTATATCCTTGAAGTCACTTTTTATAACTTCATTGTCAAGAGCTCACAGCATAACATGAAGATATAAAAACATAGAAGACACCAGACGATAGCAGTCGTTGAATATATTCCTTCTTTCCTTTTTGTTTTTTGTCCAGGTTGATGTAAAAATGTAAATGCAGGGTTTGATATCAGGATGTTAGCACAACCCTAGAGGGAAAAGGTAGTTTTCTTTATAAACTGGCAAGCCTGGAATGGCCACTTCTGACATCATGGGTATTTTTAATGAAATATTAATGACTCTGATTTTAATAGGAATTTCAGCACAACCTAAATTAAGCCATTGGAAAAGGGATATGGTCCCGTTAAGAACAGTAAAACCGTAAGCTCCCTTCCTGAAGAGTAGCTGAGGGCAGTTAAAGTGACAATCAATTTAACCAGGCCATATTGCTCTGTAAGTCTCTCAAGTGTGAAGTCCCAGCATGCCTGATGTATTTCATTTTAATTTCCTTTTGGACAGAGCTATGGTTGGTGGGGAACCTCACACACAAAAAGGAAAAAATAAGTGTGCAGAAGAAGAGGAAATTATTTAACCCTTTCAAAAAACTATGTAATATATTTAGCTAAGTGAAGAAAAACAAGCAATGTTTGATTTCTCCTTTTGTTTTTAAGGAAAAATAAATGTAGAGTAAATAAAGATGACTCACGATTTTGATAACTTCCATTAAAAGTTTAAAATGCTTTCTTGGTACTATTTCATGAAAGAAATTAGGCGGATTAAAAATAAATCTGTGGTTTCAGTTTTTATATTGAAAGCTAAAAATCATGTAATTTCAAATGATTTTTTTTCTGTCATTGGAATTCATAATCTAAATGGTAACTTGGCTGATCTATTATTAATTTTACATTTTAGAAGTTGGGTTTTAAGATATGGCCTTTGAGGGCCATTGCTGTCACACAATGGTTTAAGTCATGGGCTGCAGTGTTGGCATCCCATACGGGCACCAGCTCGGGTCCTAGCGACTCTAATTCAGATCCAGCTCCTTGCTAATGCACCTAGAGAAGCAGCGGAAGATAGTCCAAGGCCCTGGATCCCTGCACCCATATGGGAGACCTAGCAGAAGCTCCTGGCTCCTGGCTTCAGCCTGACACAGCCCTGGCCATTATGGCCATTTGGGAAATAAACTAGCAGATGAAAAAGATCTCTCTGTCTCTACCCTCCTCTCTCTCTGTAACTCTACCTTTCAAATAAATAAATAAATCTTGAAAAAAAAAAAAAAAGAGATGGCCCTTGGAATCAGATCAGCTTTGAGGTTTTCAAGATTCTTGCAAAGTTGGATAAGTACAATATCAGACAAATACGAAAGACTGTTTTTAAATTTTACAATGTTCCTAATATGTAGACTGTTCAGTTATCTACAGAAATTTCTGCAAGAAATTTTTGTTCCAGAGAAGACAGAAAAGATGATAGGAATTTTGTGCTGGGTATTGGAATGGGGAAGGCAAAGTTGGATTTAAGGGTCAGGAGGGATCAATCAACTTTTATTAACCTTGCTACTAAGTTATAATTTGATATTATTAAAGCTAAGTGGTAACATTTAGTTTCAGTTCTTAATCTCTAAATAAAATACTAAGTATATATTAAACATGGAGCATCTGGCTGGTGCTGCGGCTCACTTGGCTAATCCTCCACCTGTGGTGCCGGCACCCTGGGTTCTAGTCCCTGTTGGGGTGCCGGATTCTGTCTGTGGGGCCCTGCACCCACATGGGAGACCTGGCTTCAGATCAGCACAGCCCGCTGGCCATAGCAGCCATTTAGGGGGTGAAGCAACGGAAAAGGAAGACCTTTTTCTCTGTCTCTCTCTCTCGCTGTTTAACTCTGCCTGTCAAAATATAAATAAATAAATAATAAAATAAAATAAAATTTTAAAAAGCATGGAGCATCCTTTGAAATTTCTATATGTTCAAGAATCAAATTTAATTGAAATCAAATACTAGGTGTTCAAAAAGCAAATGTTGCCATATGAATCATATTTTCACCTTAATACAAGCTGAAAGGGGATTGTCTACATTGAAATTATTCACAGGGATAGTTCTCCCTGAATATTATTTTAATACAAAAATAAATAGGAGCTTTATTTTCTGTCCCTGTGTAAGAAGTGAAAAGCACAGACACATTCTTTTAAAAATAGCATGTATTAATTCATAATTTAATAAATATTATAAAATTAATATTCTTATTTATTTTTTATTTATTTTTTTTATTTTTTGACAGGCAGAGTGGACAGTGAGAGAGAGAGACAGAGAGAAAGGTCTTCCTTTGCCGTTGGTTCACCCTCCAATGGCCGCCGTGGCCGGCGCGCTGCGGCCGGCACACCGCGCTGATCCGATGGCAGGAGCCAGGATCCAGGTGCTTTTCCTGGTCTCCCATGGGGTGCAGGGCCCAAGCACCTGGGCCATCCTCCACTGCACTCCCGGGCCACAGCAGAGAGCTGGCCTGGAAGAGGGGCAACCGGGACAGAATCCGGCGCCCCGACAGGGACTAGAACCCGGTGTGCCGGCGCCGCAAGGCGGAGGATTAGCCTAGTGAGCCGCGGCGCCGGCCAAAATTAATATTCTTTAGGCAGATTTCTGACAATATTGATCATCCTGGTCAAAATTATCTAATGGCTTGCAAGCATGTAATCAGTGCCAAGTCCCTTTTCTTGACTGGTCTTCAAAGCGTTTAAGCTGCTTCTCAACAACTTCTCCCCAGATGGCCACCCTACACTCCTTTCTCCAGTCTTGCTCATGTACTTTTTCCCTATCAGTGGTATCAAAGCTTGTTCAGCTCTCAAGGTCTAAAGCAAATGCCATCTGTTGGGTCAATCCAGTGATTGCATAACATTTTTCCTTCCTGGATTCCATTAGCAGCTGCATTGAGTGATCATAAAGACTTGTATTTAAACTCCATCCCTACTATTTACAGGTGGGTAAACTCACTTATTTTCCTGAATTGGCACTTTATGGGACAGCAATGGAATATCTTCCAAGAAGAGTTTGGAGATATAAGGATAGAATAATGAGGTATGAAAAACACCTTGCACATTTGTTAATACACAATTACTTCCATTTCTTCTGTTGTCTTCTATATAATTATCTTTTATGTGTATCTTTAGATATATAACTTATAAATTGCACAGTAGCCATATATTAATCTCTTGATACTGGCATAAAGCATTGCCTTACATACTTCACAGAATTAGGAAGGAACACATCGTCTCTCTGCTTCAGCCACCATAATAGGAGTTATCTGTTTGCACATTACCTGTGGGATTAACCCGGAAGATGCTTTTTTCCAGGGAATGAATCTTGAGCAAGTAAGGTTAGGATGCGGAAAATGTTGAAGTTCATATTCAGAAGCAGCGCCAGCAGTGTTCTTTTGTCTCAGCACCCTGGCCGACATGTCTCCTGCAAGATCCTTGTGTGACTTTCTGCTACCTGGATGCCTGAGGAAGCCTCTTTCGGGACTGTTTCCAAGCTTGATCCTCTAACATCCCATCGATTACTTCACCCCTTGATCTGTTGGATTCCTCTCTGCTTAGGAAAACCAGTGCCAGGGTCAGTGTTGTGGCCAGCATTGTGGCATGGTGACTAAAGCTGCCGGGATGCCTGTTCCGTCCTGGCTGCTCCATTTCTAATTTAACTCCCTGATAACGCACCTGGGAAAGCAGCGGATGATGGCCCAAATATTTGAGCCCCTGTCACCAATGTGGGTAACCCAGATGAAGCTCTTGGCTTCAGCCTAGCTCAGCCCTAGCCATTGTGGTCACTTAGGGAGAGAAACAGTTGATGAAAGAGTCTCTCTCTCTCTCTCTCTCTCTTTCTCTTCCTTTCTCTCTGTGACTTTGTCTTTCAAATAAATAAAAAAAAAAAAAAAGGAAGAAAGAAACAAAGAAAGCCAGGGTTTATTCTATTTCTTGCAACTGAAAAGCACTTTAGTTAATACAGATCTCAAGGTTCTTCGGAACAGCTCAAGTGACTAATTTCATTCTTACTTTCATTTTCCATCTACTTGAATTACCTTTATTACAAAAAGCTGCAAACTACTCAGCTCTCACAAGCATAGTTCATACAGAAATGTCAGAATAAATGTTTGGTGATTTCCCTTTATTTAACAGCTTCCAAAATAATGTGAAGTTTCTATAGCTTTGTTAAAAGATGACTTATGTAATATTTTATTATCATTTTGAATCCATGGATCTAAAAATATATGAAGTATTTTGACTAGTTGCATTCATATCAACTTTATTGAAGCTCAGGCTCAAGGCTCATCTATAGTTGTGGGGGATCTCTTCAGTTTGGCATCTGATTCCTTTTAACAAAAGCTTAATAATTCTTAATAGCTCTCTTTATTTTTGTTATGATAATTTTTTTAAATATATTTTCCATTCAGAATTCCAATTAACCATTTCTCCCAGGATGAAATTTTGCTTGTGACAATGGATAAATTTTTAGTGACATTCTGTACAAAATAGCAACTTCTATTCTCCAGAATAGAAGAATCTTAATTCCTCCCATTGTGATTCTAAAACTCCTAAATAGCAACAGTAAGGAAGTAAATGTTCTCCTCTGGCTGCTTTGTGGTTAGAATTAGTGGATGACTACAAGCAGATGCCCAAAAAAAGGCCGGCCAAGAGAAAGAGAGAGAGAGAAAAAGAGAGAGAGAGACGTAAATTCAGGTAAGTGAGCTATGAAAGTATCCTGGAAATGGATCTTTAGCTACTAAAAATTGCAAAATTATATCATTTCATTGTAATAAAACAATCTGCACTTGAGTCACCTAAGATGCTTCAACTCCATCTGAATTTAAAAATAGGAAACACCTTCTATAGCTCAAATGCACATGATAAAGTCAAGCCCCAGTTTGGCTAGCTAGCAGAGGCATCCTAATGACCCTAAAGACCCAGACTCTAACTTCTCACTCCTCTGTTTCTAACTTTTCCTAAAACTAGTTGTTTAGCTCCAAGGAGTTGACCTGATGATCCCAAGCACACTAAACATCACACGGGAACTAAGGGAGACAGCAAGAGCTTGCTAGCTGTACCCCAATAGCTATTTGTCTCCTCTCACATAGTGGTATAAAGTTATCATTCTTTTCCCACAGCCTCATTTACAAGCCATCTTTGCAAGTGAGGGTGTCTGAATAATCATGTTCTGATCAATGGGATGTGAGTTATGAGTAATAAACACTTTTGGAGAATCTTTTATAGCCACCTGGCCTGTCTCAGAGTCTTAACTAGTGCATGGACCCTCTCTTCAGAAGGCACTTTGAAACTGGGAAATTCTATCTGAAAGTACCCTCATCCATCCTCAACCCGCAACGAACTAAAGACTCTGGCCAGCACTGGATCACACATCCGTTCCTGACCCAGTTAAAGTCAGTGAGAGAGTATAATGGCATTTATCACAAATACTTAGAGTTGTGCAAATCCATGAACTTGAGCTTGGGATAGACAATTGAATTGCAGGATGATCCAAGTCTGTGTGGAATATTGAGCAAAACAATTTTTTCAGATAAGAAGGGAGAAATTGAACTAAAATAATTACTACATTTTAAAATCATTATGTCTTGTTACCATTTGAATGTGAGCATAAACACACTCAGAACTCTATACCATGTTGCTCTAATGGCTATGTGTCAGTTTTGTGTGCTTGTGAACATCTAGAGTCCATGTTGTGCATGCATGTGACTTCAAACATAATACATACATAGGGATTCTAGTTCTTTTTCTCTTTCGTTATGTGTGCATTTCCAAGTCACTGGAGTTTTCAATTATTATTCTGTCTGTGCCCACATAGTATTTCATTAAGTAAAAGCACTGTGTTATAATTTAATTGTATTGTTCTAACTTTGCATCACCCTTATTTTGCAAACTAGTGTGATTCTCATTTCCAAGTAACATGGTAATGAATGCCTTCATATATTGCCTTTTTTCCCCCTTTTTAGTTGATTTCCTCAGGATATGTTCTTAGCGTGTTCACCAAATCACAATGACCATTATTGTTATCCGTACTTCTTGCTGCCGAATTACTTTCCACAAGGCTATACCAATTTACACACTTCAAATAATGTATGAACATAATGTGCAAGTATAACCTTGCTTGGCTGGAATTTACTTTTTAATTTGCCACTTTAATAAGTAAAAAATGTCTTGGCATTATGAGTGCCATTTAAATATTTTTCTATAACAAGGCAAAATTCGCCTTGTACAGAATTATTTTTTCTCAATCTCTCATTTGCTTTCTTCTTGGGATTTAAAAAATTTCTCACTAGAGATTTTAGTATTTTTAAAGCATAATTCTCTTTTGTCATATTTTTAGATAGTTTTTTTCCCCAAGACTTCAGATGGCTTTTCATTTTCTTTTAGCTTTTCATTTTTAAGTAGATGTACATTTATGATTTTTTTAAAATTAGGCTCTGATCACCTAAATTATTTAATTTTCCACATACAATTTAGTACAAACATGTGACATTGTAAGAAACATTCAGTTAAGTTTCAAATAAGCTTGCACCTAATATACAAATTATTATTTGAAAAACCAATGCCATTATATTATACCTTCCCTTTGAAATATAAGTTTTATATATGCAAGTTGTTTTTGTGTGTTTTAATTACAAGAAAAAATAGAGTGCAAGTGACTAAACTTCTCTGAAAAGCACACTGTTCTCTTTTGTCTACCCTGGACAAATACTCTAAGTACACTTCTCTGTTAACAGGATTTCAGTGGCCAAGGGCATAACAAATACTCTGAATCTTTTTGAAACAATTAATTAGTCTTATTTTTATCTTTCTCTAATGAAGCAGATTTAAGCGTCTCTGTATTAATCTTTATGTTTTCAGTAGAATTTCTATTATCATGTCTAAATAATAGTATTATGGGTTAACACTGAATTCACTTTCATCATTCCACTCATTTTTTAACTCCTCTGAAGTTAGCAATAAGTTCTATTTTCATCAGTTTTGTGGTATCTAGTAGGTGTTAAGAAGTTTTAGTTGAGGTAGAAATGTAGGGCAAGGTTGTTGCTGGAGCTGGGCATACTCTGCTCTTACTTTTTAGGATGTTACTCTTTTCCAATATTCTCCTTTAGTGCCTAAACTCCCAATCTGGCAGGGAATTTTCTGAGATCTTTCCTCTGGAACCTCTGGAATCAGATTCAAAATCTAATTCTCTTGGCTGTACGCCATGATGATTCTCCAATGTACTGGACATCTCTACTCCTTGCCTTGTGTTTACACATCAGAAACACCAAGCTGTAGTATTTAGTCTGCTCAGTCTCTCCATCTCCTTTATTTCTGTATCCTTTGCTTAATTTTCCACTCCTCCAGGACGTCCTCTATCTCATGCTTTTTTTTCTCCAGCCTTGCCCTTGACATTCTTGAAATGTACGTGTAATTTTCTGTAAATGAACTCATCTCACTTCCTCACCAGACTTTTGGCTCCTTTGGGCAAGGACCCTGTCTACCTGACCCATTATTGAATTTCTAATATCCATCCTGAGCAAAGATATATGCTTTCCATTGCAAAGTGTGTCTACCATCATGCTTTCTATATTGTCATTTTGGTTCAAGAGGGACCACACATATGATGGTGGTCCTATTATATCATATTACCTAGCATCATCAGAGCCATTTTAGTTTAAGTTCACTCAATGATGTTTGCACAATGAAATCACCTCAGGATGCATTTCTCAGACCATAACCCCATCGTTAAGTGATGCATAACTGGCTAAAATTTCACTCTGGAGTGGAGTCTGGCACATGGAAGGTACCAAGGGAAAAAAAGTGACTAACAGAATGTTTTTAAAAGATTCAAATCAAGCACCATGTTTACTTGAAAGACTTTACTCCCTTAATCATGTGTTTAAGCCTAACATAATTCATCCAGAAATCTGTCACTGTCATTATCACTTCCCCAAAGAGGCTGAGTGTTACCTGAGGGGCATGTCTTTGTAGTTGTAACCTTAACAACTAGCACAGTAGCTGAAACACGCTAAGTGTAGCATCTCTTTCTCTCTGTGTGTGCCTCTCTCTCTCTCTCTACACACACACACACACTCACACAATCTAAGTCAGTATGTTAAGCCATAGTTTTCATTTGTTTTATATTTCTAACTCTCTAAAACATGGTAAAATCTTTTTTTGTAAAGATTTATTTATGTCTTTGAAAAAGTTACACAGAGAGAGAAGGAGAGGGGGGGAGAGAGAGAGAGAGAGAGAGAGAGAGAGAGAGAAAGAGAGGTCTTCCATCTGATGGTTCACTCCCCAAATGGCCGCAAGGGCCAGAGCTGTGGCGATCCAAAGCCAGGAGCCAGGAACTTCTAGGTCTCCCACACGGGTGCATGGGCCCAAGGACTTGGGCCATCTTCCACTACTTTCTCAGTCCATAGCAGGGAGCTGGATAGGAAGTGGAGTAGCCAGGACTCACTGGCTCCCAAATGAGATGCCAGCATAGCAGGCGGCTGCCTTAGCCACTACACCACAGCGCTGGCCCCTACGTGTGATAAAATATGAACCATGGGAAACCTCCTGTCCCTGCTTTCTGTTACTAGTTCAGGCCTTCAAAATACTGTTGGCCAGAGCTGCGGAGCTGACACACTCATTTTTCTAGAAGTCACCTATCCTGCTGTCTGGGATCTGCACATTCCAGACAGTGTGACACATGAAAAAGGATGTGTAAAAAAAAGCCTTTAAATACTTGCTTCTTCATGGTTTTTCTTTGTACTTTAATACTTAATATACATAATTTAATTTTTAATGGGCAAAATTTCTGCTTTCTTTTACAGGAAGTTCTTGTCTACTGAGCCAGAATGTATTCATACATTCCAGAATTTTTGCCACTGTGAATTTACCTTCACTCTGATGGAAAAGATATGGGCATACAGTGAAGGGTGATGCAAAATGCTAAACTGTATGTACATCACCCAAGGGCAGCAGCTAGTGTGTATTTTATCTCCACTCTGCAGAGATTATGAATCGTGCCTTAGCCATATAATGCGCTTCATAGATGTTTGTTGGATGTAATGAGAATATGTTAGAAAAAGATTTTATAAGTGCTTAATTTATTTAAAAAACCTTCTATATATATATATATATATATATATTATTAAAGGATCCTCTAACTTTACAATATAAATGCCAGTTTAATATATTTTTGAAAAACTTGACATAATAAATTTAACATAGAATGCACAATTAGAGGCTCATTTTCTTACTATGCTTTACTTCATGCCCTTAAATAAATAAGTATTAAATGAATACTTAATAATAATGACCACACAGTCTGAGGTTTGGTGTTTTCTTTCTTTGTTAACCCTAGACCCTGTTATTGAAATGGAAAGTTGAACTGACATTTTTGCAAGTTTTTTTTTTTTTTTATAGTCTAAAGGTTAATGAGCTGTGGTGTGGTTTAGTGCTGCGTGTGCTAAGCTAGCACCTAATATGTTAAGTTGGGCGTGATTCAAGCCTTGCACAATGCTGCAGATGGTGGAGGGAGGACAGAAAGGAAGAGGTCTGTACTATTGTGTTTGTGTAATTGCTCTAGAAAGGAGGTCCTGGTCAGAATGCATTGCTATTTGGGACTTTATACAAGCTCCTCTCTGGGGGAACATAAATATCCCACATTCCATTTTGAAAAGTGCTGGGTTATAGGTTATTGACCAGTTTAGGGATTTATAGCTGGAGTCAGTAATTGTTAGGGAAAAATAGCTTGACAATTTTATTATTCTGGAGACCTGCTGGAAAACTTAAACACAGATTTACCAAAGAACTCACTTGATCTTAACAATAATAAAAATGTGCATGTGTATGTATACATATATACACAAGTATGCACAATTAATACATATACTTTAATACAGATTATGTGTTCATTTTCATAGAGAAATGTTATACAACTTCATATGCTTGCTTATGAAGATGGATAATTATATATATTTGCAATGAGAAGAATATATAGATTATTGTAAACAGCTGAAGTATTGACATGTCTTTTCTAAACAATGGGGAAATTGTTACTTTGTTTCAGATTTCAGAGCATCAAAGGAAGAAGAAAGGAATTATAGCCATGTGACCAAACTACTACTTGCTTATAAGATTCATATCCCACCACCACCTTGCCCACCCCCTCAAACACCCAAACAATTGATCAACCTCTATAATCTAAAAAAAAAAATTACCTAATTTAAAAAATCTATAGATGTTTTAGAAGTGAGTTAAAGACTCTCAGTTATCACCCTGATTTTTTTTCTTCTGTTTAATATCAAAACAATTCACAGATCAAGATTTAGTTCTAAGCATTAGTTTGACATTTTTGTAGCAATATAGAATATCCTAAAAATGACCAGAAAACAAGCTTTCCAAAAGCACATGACACAGAAAATTTCTGGGATAAATTTGAATTAGAAATTATGGATTTCTGTCTGCTTGGCTTTTGCAAGCAAGTGTTGTCAATCTCCCAGATGGGTTCTGGGAATTATGGCTTCAGGACAGGGTCCTATATCATCTTCCAGATATCCATAGATTGAGTCAATGGAATAGGAACATAGAAAAGATAAGTCTATATCCAGATTGGGTACTTTATAGGATTCTTGCTTATGAAACCTGGCAAAAATCTGTGATTCTTAAATTCTTTATTTTGTCTGTATGAATAACTCATGTGATATCAGTCTCCTGTCAGGTTCTTGAGTGTTGAGAACAGTGATCCCAGGAAACAGAAGATCAAAATGGTATCTGGAGATTAATTAGATAATACACTGGAGTAGCAAGTCACTTGTAGGATATGTTGTCCTTCCCCCCAGCCCAAAATAGTTCACCATGTATTCTGCCTCTATATTTTATTTTTTTAATGTGTTGGTTTCCATTTATTTTTATTTAGTTGAAGGAGCAAGATCAAGAATGACAGAAAGACCGAGAGAGAGAGAGAGAGAGAGAGAGAGAGTTCCCATCTACTGGTTCATTGTATAAATGCTGACACCAGCAAGTGTGGATCTAGGAGCCTGGAGTTTCATTAACATCTTGCACATGGGTGGCAGGAAGTCAGGTACTTGAGCATCACCTGGTGCCTTTCAGGATTATTAGCAGGAAGCTGGATCAGAAGCAGAGTAGCTAGGACTTGAACCAGGCACCCCAATATGAGAGGTGAGCATCATAAGCAGTGGTTAATCTGTTGCACTGGCAGTGCCCACCCATCAACCTCTTTTTGAGTTGTAGTTAGTAAGATTACATCAACCTGGGCCCCTAAATTTCACTGGAAATATGAATCCTTAAACTTTTGTGCTGTTTATCTTCCACTTATTGATTCTTATAATTTTACCACATCTAAATTTTTTGGAGCTACAAATCACACCAATGCAATCAAAGTTAAATACTCACTTGGTAGACTCAAATGCAGAATAGAAAGGACGTATTAAAGAGTCAGTGAACTCAAAGACACATCAATAGTGTTATGTTGTCTGAATGGAAAAAGAGTAAAATAATTGAAAGGCATTCCAAAGTTAAATCAATTCTCAGATTATTTTCCTTGTTTGTACACACACGGATGACAGCTGAGGAGTTCAGTATAAGTTTTAAAACAACTGATATTGAAAGATTGGTTACAACTTGTGAGGCCCCACTGAGTTCATTGTGAAAACAATCCATGGAATTTTTAAAAGATCCACAATAAAGGACTTCACTGGCAACTGCTCTGTGAAGAACTGGAAAAGTCTCAACAGCTTTCAGGGAAATAGAAAGTCAACACAAATATTGGAATTATTAGAAAAATAATTCATAGTAAAATTCTTCATGTTCTAGGGAGTGGAGAAAAGGATCTTAAAATGAAGAGAAAGCCACAAAATCTCAGAAAATAAATATACCTTAAAAATGAAAACATACAATATTTAGAAACAAAATAATTGAACTAAAATATTAATAGCAAAATGGAAACAATAATGGGAAGAGAGCGAGCAGTAGACATTATTCAATCTGATTACCAGAGACAAAAATAATTGAAAAAGATGACCAGGACCAGGATTCTAAGAGGCTGATACTCATGGTATCAGAGTTCCAGAAAGATAGGAGAAAGAATGAGATACAAACAAAATGGCTAGAAGGAGAGGAATTTATTGGAAAATTATTTTTAGGGGAGCAGCTATTTGAAAAACTATAGATTTTGCATCAGAAAACAGATGAATCTCTTAAAATGATGAATCCATAACTATGATGATGAAAGTGCCTTTGTGAAGTGAAAAAAATAAACAAAAATTCCTTCTGTGGGGCCAGCGCTGTGGCGCAGCAGGTTAATGCCCTGGACTGAAGCACCGGCATCCCTTGTGGACACTGGTTCAAGACCCAGCTGCTCCACTTCTGATCCAGCTCTCCTTTATGGCCTGGAAAAGTAGTAGAACATGCCCCAAGTCCTTGGGCTCTTGTACCTACGTGGGAGACCTGGAAGAAGCTCCTTGTTCTTGGCTTTGGATCGGTGCAGCTCTGGCCATTGCAGCCATCTGAGGAGTGAACCAGCAGATGGAAGACCTCTCTCTCTGCCTCTCCTCTCTCTGTGTAACTCTTACTTTCAAATAAATAAATAAATATTTAGAAAAAAAATTCCCTCTGTGATAGAAATCTTAAATTTCTTGCTATTCTTTGAGATCAGCACGTAGTTGGAAATAAATATAGAATATGTTTTTAATTTAATATTAAACCTTATGTCTAAATTAAATATCTAGAATTCTATTTTTCCTGTCGTATACTTCATAAGTATGTGTGTCACTTCAGGGTCTGATATTGTCATTTCCTACTAAACTTTAATAGGGTTTTATTTTAAGTTTAGTGATGTTATGGAGCAGTGACACTCTCCTATACAATCGTGTTCTTTAATAGTTTCTATTGATGAGATGAATACAGATTTCCAAGTCACAGAAAGAATGACATGTCCTGAAAAAGTTGTGATGTAGGTTATATTGCCTTTCAACATTCTAGGGATTTTATATGGTAAGAGTAACAGCTAACATGAAGAAAAAACTGATTAGCTGTACTGAATTCAAATTATGAATTTCATATTTTTAAGATTTATTTATTTATTTGAAAGTCAGAATTACAGAGAAAGAGAAGGAGAGGCAGAGAGAGAGGTATTCCATCAGCGGGTTCATTCCCCAAATAGCCGCAACACCTGGAGCTGTGCTGATCCGAAGCCAGGAACCAGGAGCTTCTTCCCAGCCTCCCACGTGGGGGCAGGAGCCCAAGAACTTGGACCATCTTCTACTGCTTTCCCAGGCCACAGCAGAGAGCTGGATCGGAAGTGGAATAGCTGGGACTCTAACCGGTGCTTCACCCACTACGCCACAGCACCGGCCCCAAATTTCATATTTTTATATCACTAAAGAGTGGCATAGAAACGAATAGTGTGCTCCAGAGATAACAATGCATTAAGCTGGTACAAACTTCCTTTCAGAGTTTCCTCAATGGAAATGTAAACCAACCACCTCCGTATGGTCCAGATGTAGAGAGCTGATATTTTGTTATCTGATGAGAATACAGAAAATTGATATTAATTATTAGAAAAGATGGGGTTTTTAAATATGATTTTGAAAAGGCAGGTCAGTCTTCAAAACAGATCTGTATCTTTAATTGTTTCCTTACAAAAACAAATTGAGAGGGGGCACTAATATTGTGAGGAAATACAGAGGAAGTAGCCTGTCTTTCTGTCTCCTAGCCATGTGGCTGCTGCTGTCCCTTTTGTCTCAATGGTTTCCTGAGCATGAGTAGAAAACACTGCTCTCATAATATTACTTGAGCCCTCTCGCTCCTCAGTCTCCATTTAGGCCGGTCATTGGGGGACCCACCAGATGGGAAGAAACCTTTCAAGTCCATTACTGCTTTCCTATCCCTTCAACACCTTCTGATGTCCAGAGGGGTTTTCACAGGTTCTAATATTACTGCTATGATTCAGCAAGCCCTTTGAATCATGTGCAGGAAGGGAATAGTATTCTCTTCCCAACTCTCCATGGAATTTACCTTTCCTTCCTAAGAATGCAGACAAAAACACCAAAATATCACTCCCAGTGAATTAAATAAAATAATCATAATGGAGTTAAGTGCTCTTTTTTCAAAGCCTTGGTTGGTAACAATAAAACAGGAATGGACAAGTCACAGACCAATATTGGCTTTTTTTTTTTTTTTTAGATGAATCGTTTCCCCAAAATTCTTTGGTGTATAACCATATAAATGTGGACTCAAGAAAATTAATAGCAGGTAAAAAAAAAAGATTCCAATACTGATATTAATAGCACCTGGCATTCAAAATACTTCTCCTTGCATAGCTAGCATAATCATTAAACTACAAAAAAATCAGCTCCTTGAGTCTTTTTCCGTTTATAATTCTCTCCATAAGAGTGCCAGCTAACAATTATTTTTAGCACATTCTAGTGTAATAGGTACAAGGCTCCCAGACATAGCATATTGACTATGGGACCTGGTAAGTCTCAGTCTTTTTTCTACTACCAACCCTTTTGCTTTATCCTCTGCTCTCTACCAACAAGTTTTGTCTTTGCCACAGTAGAGCACACTCATACTTCCTAACTTCCAGTCTCTAGTTGGGTCTAGCCAACAGGAGAGGCACACAGGGCATTAGAGAAGAGCAGGGACTATCTTCCTTTTCCCCCCTCCCTGTCTGTCTGAGACTACAAGGATTAATTATGGCTACATTTCCCTAGGGCTCACCCAATCAGCCCTTCTTCCACGCTGTAAGCTGTAGTTAAGACCTTCTGTGGTTGTGTCTTCAGGCTAATGGAGCAGCCTACATTCCCCCTGTTCATAGTTCATGAGTGTCGGTAATATCCTGATTTCCCTTAATCCTGCCCACAACTCTGTAAATAGTTTTCATTATTTTCATTTTTGTCTTTCTGACTCCCCTTTATATTTCATGCTGGTACTAATTTTGGTTAAGGATCCACATTGTGACATTTATATTCGCCATCTCAGTGCCTAGATCTTCTTAACTCAGGTGGCAACAATCCCTTCTTCAATGTCCCCTTTATTCATTTCATACCTGTAGTGTCCATTGACCTATATTTTGTAACACCAGCTCTCTCTGTATTTATTTCACTTGGGCACTAACATGATAAGACACTTTAATTAGTCATTGGAGCTCGGACCCTTATTTTATTTAATAACAGCCCCAAACTACAAGAGTAATAATACTTACCATGTGGATATGCTAAATAGAAGGTGTAAAGTACTTCTTTTAAGTGACAAGGTGGAACTTCTTGATTTAATAAAGAAAAGGAGGCTGGCGCCGCGGCTCAATAGGCTAATCCTCCACTTTGCGTCGCCGGCACACCGGGTTCTACTCCTGGTCGGAGCGCTGGATTCTGTCCCGGTTGCCCCTCTTCCAGGCCAGCTCTCTGCTGTGGCCCAGGAGTGCAGTGGAGGATGGCCCAAGTCCTTGGGCCCTGCACCCCATGGGAGACCAGGAGAAGCACCTGGCTCCTGGCTTCAAATCAGCGCCGTGCGCCAGCCGCAGCACGCCGGCCGCAGCAGCCATTGGAGGGTGAACCAACGGTGAAAGGAAGACCTTTCTCTCTGTCTCTCTCTCTCACTGTCCACTCTGCCTGTCAAAAATAAAAAAAAATTTAAAAAAATTAAAATTAAAAAAAAGAAAAGGAAAAAAATGCTAAGTTTGCTAAGATCTATGGTAATAATAAATCTATCCTTGAAAGTGTTAAGAAAGAATAGGAATGTGTTAGTTTTTTTCCTTAAATATTTAATATTTATTTATTTATTTATTTCAAAAGTCAGAGAGAGAGAGACTTCTTGGTCTCCCATACGAGTAGCAGGTGCCCAAGTGCTTGGGCCTTTCTCCGTTGCTTTTCTCAGGCCATTAACAGGGAGATGGAGTGGAAGTGGAGCAGCTGGGACATGAACTGGCATCCATATGGATGGAATGCTGGCATTGCCTGCATCAGCTTTACCCACTATGCCATAATGCCAGCCCCCCAACTCTGCTAGTTTTGGCACACCTCAAGCTGTACAAGTTATGGCCACAGTGTATGATAAGCAATAGTTAGGATGGAAAAGGCATTATATGTATAGGAAAAAACATAGTATATGTAGGGTTCAAATGCATAGTTTGAGCCATCCAATGGATGTCTTGCAAGGTATCTCTAGTGGATATAGGGAGCCTACTCCGTAAGAACTTTTTGGACTTTTATTTTCTGAAGTTTCCTTTTCTTTTTAAATTCAAAGTGCTTGTTCACATTGTTGAGTTTCTTTGGTATTTTCCTAATAAATCTAATAAATTTCTTTTTCTTAAAAACAAACTACAGTTAATTAAAATTCTATCATTTGTAAATCAATTGATCCTAATTAATTTTCCAGTGGTCTGGAAAAGGGATCCCTGGTATAATTTTTATTTTAGACCATAGGTACAATGAGGCAAAAATATTTTGTATGGGGACTTTCTTTCTCTAGTCATTAGATTTTCCTGTACGATACTTAAAATTTCTAGAACTCAGTTACATAGCTGTGTGATTTGACATACTCTTTCGGAATGTTAAAATTAGGCATACATGCTATGTTTGAAATACATGTAACACATATAAGGATCAGGGTGTGGATGTTAGAGTTTCTCAATGTCTAGCTACTTTTAAGTACTTTAGGCAACACATTTCTTTTTTTTAAGATTTTGTTTATTTGAAAGTCATAGTTACAGAGAGGCAGAGGCAGAGAGACAAAGAGAGGTCTTCTATTCTGCTGGTTCACTCCCCAGATAGCTGCAACAGCTGGAGCTGTGCCATCCGAAGCCAGGAACCAGAAGCTTCTTCCCGGTCTCCCACGCAGGTGCAGGGGCCCAAGGACTTGGACCATCTTCTATTGCTTTCCCAAACCACAGTAGAGAGCTGGATCGGAAGAGGAGCAGCCGGGACCAGAACCAGCGCCCATATGGGATGCCGGCACTGTAGGCAGTGACTTTACCTGCTATCTCACAGTGCCGGCCCCAACACATTTCTTAAATACTTGCTTATCTTTGATGTACATAGCATTTGGATCTCTACTTGCCTGGACACTCCTCGAAAGAGTGAGAACTGTATTTGTCTGCTCTTATAGGAAGAAATGCCTGATTTCTGAACTTCTGAGGTAGCCCTGGGGAAGAAAGAATTCACCATGGCCAGTTGCACTGTTATTTAATATTTGGATGACACTAGTATTTGGTCCTCTTCTGAAGAGAGGAAAAAGGACTTATCTTCCAGGCATGGGACTTCTGCTGCCAAGGTATGTGTTGCTTCCTCCTGTGAATCGTGGAAATCAGCAGCCACTACTTCTCTCACTCCTTTATTCATTCTCAAAATAAGAAAAGATAACAGGAAACCTAACTTGTGGCTTAACCACATGCCTGTGAATATATTGGTTTATTTTGGGGAGAATGTGCATTACTATCCCTGGAAACTGAAAGACTAATTCTTATTTATCCTAGTCCACTTATAAATTTGCCAAGAGAAAATAACTGAGATGTTTTGACTATTCATTTTTATCAAGTTTCATTGGAATGAAAGTCTTCCTCCTTGTGCCCACACCAATTTCAGTATTCTGGAGATTGTATGTCATAGGAAAATCTACTTCTTCCATTTCATAGTTGCTAAATTGCACACTCATGCTTGTCTCTGCGAAGCATATTAAAGACTGTACCCTATTCCATACAGAAGAGTGCAGCCAGCGCTGTGGCTCACTAGGCTAATCCTCCGCCTTGAGGCGCTGGCACACCGGGTTCTAGTCCCGGTCGGGGCGCTGGATTCTGTCCCAGTTGCCCCTCTTCCAGGCCAGCTCTCTGCTGTGGCCCGGGAGTGCAGTGGAGGATGGCCCAGGTCCTTGGGCCCTGTACCCCATGGGAAACCAGGATAAGCACCGGGCTCCTGCCATTGGATCAGTGCGGTGCGCCGGCTGCAGCGCACCAGCCGCGGCGGCCATTGGAGGGTGAACCAATGGCAAAGGAAGACCTTTCTCTCTGTCTCTCTCTCTCACTGTCCACTCTCCCTGTCAAAAAAAAAAAAAAAAGAGAGAGAAGAAGAGTGCAAATTCATTAAACTCAGCTACTGTTCCCTATCCTATATATTAGAAAACCTTCCAAATCTTATAAAATCTAACAGATAGTTTGCTAAAAGTATAGGATGCAATGGTCAATTTAAGAAATTTATCAATAATAATTCCTTTAATTCAAAAGGAATGTAATTAAACTGATTATCAGAAATAAGGTCAAATAGTGTGCCTTTTGGAGCAAATGGTGAAGATAGGCTTGATATTTGGAAATCAAACAAAAAGTACCCTGAATTACTTGGAGAAACCCATTGGAGTTCAAATGAACTTTGTATGGGATGGAGCTGCAAATTGGAAAACCAATTATTATAATGACTTTTTTTTTTGCATTGGGAAATAGCCCCATATCTTAGTCACATAGATCTGTTAGTCATTCTAGAATAGATATGCCCCAACCAGGAGAGGAGGCTGCCACTCTCCAGGTGTAAATCTCACCGAGTTATTTGCTGACAAGAAAGGATAAAGGTCCCTGAGGAGCCATCCTAACCCAGAGTTTTAATGTGGGGATGGCTGTGGACTTTATTGCACTCATATCTTATCTGAACTCCTCCTTCTGCCCCTTCTGATATAGGTGTTAATTCTGAGGGCCTTGCTTACTAAATTTGTGCTCATCAATGTTATTTTCAGAGAATGTTTTTTGGAAAACCTGGGCTAGGCTCATTAGTGCTAGATATGGCCAGAGTAAGTACACCATAAAATGAGATTGTGGAGGGCGATTAGCTATTGTCAGGCAGTAGGTGTTGTCTTAGTGGCTTCTACCAAGCTGATGTTAGCACAATCATTACAACTTTCACTTTTGGTGAACTGGAGTAGAGACCATTGAAAAGGGATGCTCTAAATGGTGTTTGTCCCTTTCTTTGAGATGTGTGTAAGGCTACTCTGCTTCTGATCCAACTTCCTGAAAATGTGCCTGGACATGCAGAAGATGATAGCCCGAATACCTAGATCCCAGCCACCCATGTGGGAGACCAAGATGAAGTAAAAACAAACAAAAAAACAAAACCAAAACCAAACCTCTAGCCATGACAACTGAGCTAATGTTCTAGAATATCTTGAAGCCCCTTTTCCCCACCTGCTGTGTTGAACTTCCTCAGATAACAGTCGGTTACTGCTAGGTTGTTTCAAGAAGATGTTTAAGCTTCTGTACTTCAAAGTAGCTTGTATTCTCAGACAGGTTCTATTCCTATGTCCCCTCTCGGTCACCATACTAATAATTAGGTTCAATTTCACATACGACATAATCCAAGTGGTGCTGCGCTAGATCAACAAAGGCAAGAAAGAGAATCTGTCAAAAGAGCTGTAGCACCCACCAAGCTGTACAAGAAGGAGCTGAGTGTTAAGGCTGCAAATGAAGAAATAGGAGTGTGATATTTGAACAGGTGAGGTTAAATGACTGATTTAGAGAACTCTCCCTTCCTAGATCCAGGAGATTTTGTTGTTGTTATGATTTATTTGAAAGGCAAAGTTACAGAAAGAGGGGGGTGGGAGACAAACACAGAAAGAGATCTGTTGGTTCACTTCCCAAATGGTTGCAGTGGTCAGGATTGGCCCAGTCCAAAGCCAGGAGACAGGAGCTTCAGCTGGTTCTCCTATGTGGGAGGCAGAAGCCCAAACACTTGGGCCATCTTCTGCTGCTTTTCCAAGTCCATTACAAACAACTGGATCAGAACTGGAGCAGCCAGGACATGAACTGGCACCCATCTAGGATGCCAGTGTCACAGGCAGTGGCTTTATCTGCTACACCACAATGCCAGCCCCCTGGGGATGGTTCTAACACTCTGTGAGAATTGTTGCTAAGCATTGGGGAAACAACAGCCACACAAGTTAGAGAAGAAAGATCAGGATTACATCCAAATCAGTGCAAGATAGAATAGAAAGGCACAGAGAAACATGCATTTTGAAATGGATTATAATATTCAGAGTCAAGATCACCCACCAGCTGTTTATGTTCTGTGAGAGGACCTGCAAGACAGCATATTTACCAAGGAAAAGGGGATATGCTGATAAGAAAACTTATGTTACTTCAGAGGCTCAATGATAGCTGTCATCTATAGGGTAGAGCTGATGGGAAGAGACATTATATTACCAATTATTTGTTGGTGGCAGTAGAACTGAGTGAATCCCAAAACAGCAGAGGTGAGCAGTTAATCACCAGAGGCCAGATGGGCTCAGTGAGTGACATGTCGGCCCCTGTTTGCTGGGGCTGTGGAAATGGGCATTGCTACCTCCATAGGATATGACAGATGAGGGGGCTGGCGCTGTGGCACAGTGGATTAAAACCCCAGCCTGCAGCGCCAGCATCCCATAGTGGTGCCGGTTCAAGTCCTGGTCACTCCTCTCCCAATCCAGCTCTCTGCTATGGCCTGAGAAAGTAGTGGAAGATGGCCCAAGTCCTTGGGCCCCTGCACTCATGTGGGAGACCCGGAAGAATCTCCTGGCTCCTGGCTTTGGATCAGCTCAGCTCTGGCCGTTGTGGTCATTTGGAGAGTGAACCAGCAGAATGTAAGATCTCTCTCTCTCTTTCTCTGGCTCTACCTCTCTCTGTAACTCTGTCTTTCAAATAAATAAAATAATTATTTAAAAATAAATAAAATAGATATGATAGATGAGAAGCCAGCAAAGGCATTGCTTAAATGATGCAACCAAAATAAACAAGAACAGATGATCAGGAAACTATTAGTGACAAGATACCTTTCCCAGTTTCTGGAATTGAGTCATTTTTCAGATAAAAAAGAAATTGATTAAAGAAGAGTGTGGGTTCCCAGAGGGATGTTAAAAACTATGACAAAAACTTTTTCAAATATTTTTGTTAATTTCAAGGATTCTTTGGGAAAAGTCTAATACAACATGTTACTCAGTAACCTGAGGCATCATCATAATCCCAATTTGGGTGGGCTATTTGGAGGCCATATAATTAATGGAGTTTTTCCAAAGGTCCAGGTCATATTGTGTTCAATACATCCATGCACCCACCCAGTTTATAGGTTATGATTCCCAAAAGCATAATTAAAATAGTCTATTTGTTATTTCAGAAATGACCTACCTGGCTTTCTTGGCATCTATGACAAGAGTTATCATAGCGAGGGAAGCCAAGTAAGCAGCTCAGCAAAGACAATAAATTATGAATAATTTTGCATCTGTGGAGGAAAAAGAAAGAGATTGTCACTATCCCTAATGACATAAAAGACTCTAAAAGCATCAGATGGTCCTCAAGGGTGACAGTGAAATATCTTTACTCAATAAAATATTCTCTATTGAAACATCTATTTATAGTGTCTGCACTCCGACTCATCAAAATGAATCCGAACCCTTGGGCACAGCCTTTGATCTAGTGTGTTCTGTTTCATTGCTACTAGGCAGAAGGCTCAAGAGCAGGTTCAGAAATCACATGCAAGGATAACTACATATTTCCACTGTGGCTTCACTGCTATGTCAGTCCTTTTGCTCTGTGTCATAACATGGTTTTAGGGAGCTGCATTCTCCGCATGTTTTCAAAATAAGATTTTAGTTTATTTGATATACCATAGGACCACTTGTGCGAAAAATATACATTGAACTGGGTGAAAAAGAAAGCTATACTTATTACACAAGTGGGTTAGCATAATATGAGGATGCAAGAAAATAAATCAGTGGCTGCTACACCACAACTCTGTTGAAGTATGGTTTAGGAGGGCAGTGATGAGAGAAAATCTAATGGCAGAACTTTGGGCAATGAAACCAGGACTGACTTTGTTAGCAAAGAGAAGCTGTGCAACCCAAAGACGGTGGTTAATATGATGGCTGCTTAATAATGGGCCTTAGAAGCTGAAATAGCAAATACTTGAGTCTCCCCAAAATTCATGTCCAATCAGAACCTCAAAATGTGACTTTATCTGAAAATAGGGCCATTGCAAATGGAATTAGTTAAAATGAGGTCATACTGGATTAGAGTAAGCCTTTCTTGCATGATTTAATTGCTCTTACAAGGAGGCCACATGAAGACATAGAAACACCCAGGGAAAAATTCTATGCCATAACTGAGGTAGAGCTCAGAATAATGCATTATGAGCCAAGGAATGCCAAGGGTTGCTAGCAACTAGCAGAAGACGTGAAGAATATTTTGTCCTAACTTATGACTCTTCAGGAAGAATCACCTCTGGGCCAGTGTTGTGGCACAGTGGGTTAAGTCACTGCCTGCCGCACCAGCATTCCGTATGGGCATCAGCTGGGTCCCTACTTTTCCACTTCAATTCCAGATCCCTGCTAACGAGAATGGGAAAGCAGTGGAAGATGACCCATGTGCTTGGGCCCCTGCACCCAAGAGAAAACTCAATGAAGCTCCTGGCTCCTGGCTTCAGCTTGGCACAAGCCTGACTGTTGTGGCCATTTGGGGAATGAAGCAACAGATGGGAAGATTGGTTTCTTGCCCCCTCTTTCTCTCTCTTGCTCTTTCTCCCTCTCTCTTCTCTCTCATTTTGCCTTTTAAATAAAAAAAAATAACTTAAAATAAAATCAATCCTGCTGATACTTTGATTTCAGAATGCTTGTCTCCATAACTCTGGGAGAATGAATGAATGATGTTTTAAGACATGTAGTTTGTGATAATTTGTTGCAGCAGCCCTAAGAAACTAGTATGTTAGGGGACAAGGACATCTGGGAAAGAGGCATATGGATAGACCAACAGGAGAGAACAGAATGTTCAAACATTTTTGTAGCTTATATTAACACTTACAAGAAAATAGTCACTATATAAGAGACCTTAAATCATAAAATGTGTTGTGATTGGATATCAACAAGGCTCAGTAATAGTTCGCATCAATAACATCTCAATAACTATCTTATTTGCTTATTGTATTAACATCACTACTGTTTTAGAATTAAATAACATACATATTCACTAAAAAAGACAGTATTAAAATTGAAAGTGCAAAGTAACTTGAGAATTAGAAGTAAAATCATAAAATCAAAGCCTTTTATTAGATCTATCGTACATTAAATTCTTATTTATGTCACACAGAGACTCAACTATATGAACCCAGAAACACACACAAATATGACTTTGAGAGTGAGGCCACATTGTACAGATTTTACTTTGGGTTTGGTTGGGAAAGAGCATGTAATGAAAGTTCAGATACATTTGGTGTCTATTATTCATAAAAATCGGCCAATGGTGTGGGAGACTTATGGCTTGTGCCCAGTTTTAGAGTCATTGTTTAGTCTACCAAGTTTGAAGTTAAAAATAGTTTCATTTTCCTTTATATACTAGCATGCCATTATTGCTTACAAATCTCACACTACAGTAAATAATACCTCTGTACAAAGACATGATTTCATAAGCAAATTTTAAAAACTTATTTAAAAGGCAGAGAGATATGCACAAGACACAGAGAGAACTTCCATCAGCTGATTTACTTCCCAAATACACACAATGGTTCGGGCACACCCAAGCTGAAGTCAGGGCCTAGAATTTAACCTACGTCTCCCAAGTAGGTGGCACAGCCCTAACCACTTTAGCTGTACCCCAGAGTGTGTGTTTGCAGGGAACTGGAATCAGAAACTAAGCAGAGACTTGAATCCAGCCAGTCCAATATGGCATATGGGTATCCCAAGCAACATGTTAACCACTGTGACAAATGCCCAGCCCTGATAAATAAAACGTCAAGAACACAGTGAAGAATAAGGAAAAGACATATCATTAACATCTAAAACCAGTCTGACTATACAATAAATTTTCTAATAGGGTCAGACATAAACAAATGAGATTTTAAAAGTATATGACCTGATAGGTGCAGAACAATTAGGAAGAAGTTGTATGAAGAAGATAATGACTAGATGAGCTCACTAATTTCCTACAAGGAAAATGTAAAGTTTATAAAATCATGCACACTACATGGAGCATGGTCCAAAGCAGTGTTACAATTAGAAGAATCCAGTTCAAGTGACAAGGTAACTTCAACTATATCAATTTCAGATGGCAATCTTCCTAATCACCCCTAAGTAGGACTATATATAATTTTGAATGTATAATTCTTATGATAACATTTACATACAATATAAATAACACATACAAAATTTAACCCTACATCATTTAAAGCTACATAACAGAGACTGTCGCATAGATGGTTGAATGCTTTTAGTAAGTCTTTAAACTAGTATAATTCAAATTCGCTCATTTTTAAAGAAATTTAATAAACATATAATCCTCACGGCCAGCGCTGCGGCTCAATAAACTAATTCTCCGCCTGCGGCGCTGGCACACCGGGTTCTAGTCCCGGTCAGGGCGCTGGATTCTGTCCCGGTTGCCCCTCTTCCAGTCCAGCTCTCTGTTGTGGCCCGGGGTGCAGTGGAGGATGGCCCAGGTCCTTGGGCCCTGCACCTGCGTGGGAGACCAGGAAGAAGCACTTGGCTCCTGGCTTTGGATCAGCACAGCACCGGCTGCAGCGTCCACTTGGGGGGTGAGCCAATGGAAAAGGAAGACCTTTCTCCCTGTAAAAAATAAATAAATAAATAAAAATAAAATAAAATAAAATCCTCAGAAAAATACCTAATATCAAACACATTTTTCCTTCAATGGCCCATTTACCTTGCCCGATGCAGATGTGACTCTTTTTTCTCTTCAACTCCACTACAGTTAAACATCTGGGCTTCACACCAGAGGATATTTTAGTTCTCATCCCTTCAAAATCCCTCCCTTGTTCTCCGCCACAGAAACACTGAACTCTCTCAAGAGGGAGCAGGGCTTCACCAGAGTTCTCTGCAGTCCAAGAGGAGCAAGGGAGTTTCAAAGGTTAATACCTTGTTTCCTGTCAAAGGGACAATAAAGCAAGAACCAGGTAAGAAGCAACAAATTGGTATGGCAGGATTACTTTTTATAGCTATTATTTCACACCACGTAAGTTGCCCTTCAAGTTATTCCAAAAATGAATAATAGCTCTTTTGTAAAATTAGGCCTAAAACGATAAAGTAGAAGAAGGAATATAAGAACCTGTTCACATCTTTTTGATTTACTACAATAAGAGGAGAAAATGTGGTAGGTAACACAATCATCAAATGATCCAACCACTTGTGTAGACATCAGTCATCTCTATGTGTGCCCTAATCTCAGCCTTTTAAGGCATGATAAGCTTGTTTATCCCCATTATTAAATGATTTATTCTAATTCAAGCCTTCTGGTGACTCTCCACTTGAAGTGCCCTTCTCTCTTGTCCACCCAAAATCAGTGTCTTGACCAATTAAAAACCCACAAGGACCACCAACCCCAAACCCCATCTGAACTGTCTGCTTTAAACCACACATGCCTCCTAACATTGTCTTTGTATTTGTTGTATTATTCTCTAGGACGTTGTCATCATTTTTCTAATACAAAAACTGTGCCAGCTTTGCTATCTAATTGACCATTTCCTATTGTGATTTTACTTAATTTATTTCATAACAACATAGCACAATAATGCTTTAATGCCAATGCATGATGTCAATGACTAAACTGAGAAATGAAACCCGGTGATGTCATCAACTTTATCAGTTGGACTAAAACAGGTTGATTGTAATTTGTAGCTTAAAATTTGTTAAATATAACAAATGGAGTCATTGGAAATGTGTGTAAAACTCCTTTCACATGTGCCTAATAATTCTAGAGAGATTATTCCAAAGGGGGAAAAATTACCTTCATCATTGGGCTTGCAAGAAAACAAACAGAAGTGGATTAACGTAATTGCTTAATCAACAACATTCAGCCAAAACCCTCCAAGAGTGTAGAATTAATCATCTTATTGTAAGATTCATTAAAAAGTAATGGGCAAAGTGAGAACACTGAACAGCTGGGAATAATTTTGTTCTATTAAAAATAAAAATAAATACACCTTGGAAAACACTGTTTTGGCAATATTTTGCTGCATACCTTGTCTTAAAAACAAGGATTCTGTTCACTACTCACGTACTGTGTAGCACCATCATCATAGTTCCAGTTATCTAAAGTGTGTGAACAAGAAGAGTTGAAGGCATTATATTTTTCATAATATCCCTTACCCCCAAAGAAACTCTTAGCTCTGGTTAATGCTCAGTAAAATAGTGAAAACTTTTATTATTCTTGACTCTACAAGGATTATATTTTTTTAGTGCATTGCTTGATGTTTTTAGAACCTAGAATCTAACTAGCAGTTCATGAATTGAAAATTTAAAGGCTCCATATAGAACTTATTTTCAAAATAAAATTACATAGTTAAAAGTGAAGCATCATTCATGAGGTAGGTAAAATTATCAATGTTAGGAGGATGCCAGCTTTTCTATCCATTGACATTTAAATAATCATTATTAAGCTACTATTAACTTTAGCTTCCTGAAGACAAGCAAGTATGAAATCATTTCTTGTAAATGTTCCGGGCATTTCCAAAGACTCATCATTGCTTTGAGGTATGCTGGACAGTTGTGATTCAACTTTAAATTGACAAAGGCAGTTGACTATTTCAGTAGATATGTAGAGAAATGCATTCAGTTTATTCTTTCCTGACTGTGGGTTTGAGCCTCATTGGGCTTTGCTGGCCACTCTTTTTGATCCCCTTGAGGACTAATGTTTTGAAAATGAGATTTGACTTTAATGCCAACCTCCACAGCTTCCAAACTGAATCTTTGCACTTGAATGTATTACTGGCTTTCCTTATCTACATGTGACGTTAGCAGTAATAATAGTAACAACAACTATTACTACATTTAACAAATATGTAGCAACCAGACACTCAACTAAGAAACTTCATCTTTTACCCTTATTTTATTCTTATTTACAGACTTTAAGATGTCTCCTCCTTTGTTCATCCACCCATGTTCCCAGCTTGCATACTGCACTCAGTAAGACTAAAGCTTACCATGTAGCCAAAAGCCATCTTTTTTTTTTTTTTTTTTTTTTTTTTTTTTTGCCAAACATTTCCCTTGAACACTTCCCCAACATGTGCCTGGTGCTTAGTAAATATTCCTTCAACATAAAAGAGGGAAAGCAAAGTCTTGTCCTGAGGAATAACATAAACTCATATTGCTTTATTATTAGTGAGTTTAGAAGGTTAATTTGGATTGTTACATTAACAGTCCTCGGCTCTAATGTAAATCGCCTGAGAAATCTTAAACACATATTTTCCTGGAACCCTCACCAAGAATTACTGCATCAGATTTGCAAGTTAGGGGTAGCCCAGAAGCTCTGAACACGTTATATCTGTCTCAAGTGAGTCTTTTGAAGAGCTGACTTTGGAAATACTTAACTTGTGGACGATAGCTTTATTTTTTTTTAATAAATCCAAGGCTTCTATTTACCAGTATTTTGATGAAATATTTTGGCCCAATCCCAGAATTTGACCAGCCACTGAGAAGTTATTGGTGATATGTCTTTTAGTCTTTCACTTCCAATAATTTATTTATGTATATATTAAAATGACCAGGGCAATACTTAAGATAAAACAAATATTTTTCAGCCTGTTGCATGCCTTGGCAAAAATTGTTAAGGAAGTATTATCTAGGGTTTCCACTTCCAAATCTATGCTGTATCCTTAATCTGGTGAGTTAAATACTACCAAAGGTCTGAACTGATTTTTCAAGCTATTGATAAGAAATCCATTTTTTAAGCTATGAAGTAGCAGCAAAATGAGCAGTGACCCAAAATAAATCTCACCTTTTTGATTCATGGAAAATAACTAATAAAGCAAACCTTTAGCTCTATTAGGCATGGCAAAGAATCTACATCATTTTTGTGAATCTTGATTAAAAATTGCAAGACAATGGAGTGAGCATTTAATGAAGCTGTTAAGATGAGGCTTGGGATGTCTGCATCCCATATCAGAATGCCTGGATTCAAGTTCCAAATCTGCTCTCAAGTCTAGCTTCTTGCTGATGCACACCCTGGAAGACAGCAGGTTTTGACTGAAGTGGTTGCGTCCTTGCCACCCAACTGGGAGAGCTGAGTTGAGTTCCTGGCTCCCGGCTTCAGTTGTGCCAGCTTCAGCTGTTGCAGGCATTTGGGAAGTGAGATAGGAAGTTTCTCTCCCTCTCCTTCTCTTTCCCCCTCCTCCTCTCTCTTTCTCTCTCTCTCTCATCTCTAACTATCTCTACCTCTCATCTCTATCTCTATCTCTGTCTCTATCTCTATCTCTATATTTCTCTCTGTGCATTTATGTGTGTGTTCCTGTGTCTCAATTAAACAATAATAAATATATACATACATGAAAGTAATGGAAAATAATTTGTTTAATGGAGAATTAAAATGCAACCTACACAGTTTTATCAAGATTAAAGTCATGCAGTGTTATTTGATTATCTTCTGTGTGATATTGAAATTGGAAAGCAAATATTATGTTACCAGAATAGATGCTTTAAAAAAGGCAAAGACTAAATATTATAGCATGATTTATATTGATAATTTGTTCACAAAATGTGAGGGTCTTGGAGTGGATTTCCAGGATGTATTAGTTAAATGGATGTTTTCTTATCTTCTGATGACAAAACACATGGCCAATCTGTTACCAATTATTTTCATTTTTAATATATGTGAAGTATTCCTAACTTTTAAGTTTATGCTTCTCATGATACATTTCCATTTCTATACATGAAGATTTTGCATTACTTGAGACTATTGTGTTTATATCAAGCAGAATACTAATAATTCCTTGTTATCAACATTCTCACATGATGACTTAATTGTCAGTGATATATTGCATGTATCTACTACTTTGTGATTTATAAAATATTTTCATGTGTCTTGTTTCCTTGATTGCAATGCACAGTTTTATTTACATTTTAATGTTTTCAAATAATGGAATTCTTCTTAAAATCAATGTGCTTGCTTAATAAGCTAAAAGCTGTTCTTTTTCTTAAAAGCTTTCTTCAAGTCTTATTATTAAAACCCAAGACATTTGTTTTCTGATTTTTATTTGTTTTCATATTATTTGTGAAAGAGAGAGAGCAGGATGGAGATAGGATGCTAGTTCATTTTCTAATTGCCTGCACCAGCCAGGTCTGTGACTGTCTGAAGCTGAGTCTCCTACATGGATGTCAGGGTCTCAGTCACTTGAGGCACCACCTGCTGTCTCCCAGGGTGCGCGGTATCCAAAAGCTGCATCAGAAGCGGAGGTACCAGGACTCACACCAAGCACTCTGATGTAGATTGTGGGAGTTCCAAGCAGTGACTTAAGGGCTGTGCCAAATGCCCACCCTAGCTCATGACATCTTAAACCAAGTACATATGGCATTACTGAAGTCGACTCTCATGACAACACTACAGAGTTGATAAGGCTTCTGTTTTCCTCATTTAAGTAACAATAAAATTATACCATAATTTGAAATTGTTTGGAATTGAGTGAAACTCTCAATGATGGTTATGCTATTGAAGTTATTGCATGTCAAAATTTAGTTATTTTATCCAGGAAAACATATTCAGTCTGTCTCAGAATGCAGAAACACAGACAAAAGAAGAATGCAGCAGTGTGCAGTATGGTTTCCTCTAGCAAGACCTTCCAAGAGGAAACATAATATGTTTAGTTTCAAGTACCTCTTCTACAGGGTGAGTCACGTGGTGTGCACCACTGTTAAATGTGTGGCCCAGGCTAAAGCAAACTCCATCCTTTCAGTTTCTTTGTTTGCTGAGGAACACTACCTACTAAATACCCCATGATAATCTTTGGCCCGTGAAACCTGCCTAACTCTGCCTGTTTCTCTCAACCTGGTGGTGACAGCTTCCAGCTGCTCACCTGATCAATCAAACCTGTCATTAGCCTGCATGTCTAGGGCGCGATTGCTTTTGTTTGTTTGTTTTCTTAGCTTGCTCTGCTGCTTTCCTGGCAGGCTTCCTTTGCTTGTCCATTAAAAGCCAAATGTGAAAGTAGCAAACCGCACCATCTGGGAGAAAGAGAAAGGGTCTGGCACATCTCACGGGCCTTGATTCTATCAAAGCTCCTGGAGGCTGCAGCTACTTTCCTCATTGCAGACATGTTTTGGCTACAATTGTTGGTGATGAAGGCGGAGAGGTGGTTTTTGGTGTTGCTTTTTGGTTCTGCTTTCCATATTTTCGGTATAACTTTAGCATGAATTGGGTCATCGGAGAAAATGTAGGATTTTTTGAGAAGATTCTCCCTGCAAGAAAATAAATGTCTACTTTGACCAGTCATATGATTACCTGAATCTCTATGGACAAGTAACTGTTCACAAACTTTTTTCAACATGTCAGGGGCCTATTTTGGGTCCTGCAAGGAAAGTATTACAGTTTATATTTGTACAGTGATCTGTGGGGGATGTGACATAAAACACTCCTCCCCTTAGGCTTTTCTTTTATAAATCTCAAAATATGAAGTTCAATGGCAAGCAGGATCTCAGAGAGCTTATCATTCAGTATTCGGGGTGAACACTGCCTGTGGAAGCAGCTATATCCCTCACATATGGATTTTTCACATCATTAGACCTTTAGCAACAATTTTGAAGAAGTCATTTGCAGATGAATCACTTTTGTGTTTTCTTTCTTTTCTCACCCACTTATATATCATGTCAATCTACCAACTAAGGGATATGTTTCCTTTCTCCAGTGCTACTACAAAATTCTGCATGATTTGATTTCTATTTTGAGAGCAATAAAGAACAAAGATCAGTGTTCCCACAACACCCATTGCACTTGAGAAAGACTGAGAGGATGGTGTATGTGAGTGGAAAATAAGGAAATTATAAAATGGTGTTTAGTGAGTAGCATAGGCTTTCCAACTTTCAATGGTAGACACAGAGGCTTTGGAATCCTGCTGAAGGAGTAGTTTTCTTGTATCCACTTAAATGCAATCCTGAAAACAGTGTTTTTTTGTTTTGTTTTGTTTTGTTTGACAGGCAGAGTGGACAGTGAGAGAGAGAGACAGAGAGAAAGGTCTTCCTTTTTGCCGTTGATTAACCCTCCAATGGCCGCCGCAGCTGGCGCGCTGTGGCCGGCGCACCGCACTGATCCGAAGGCAGGAGCCAGGTGCTTCTCCTGGTCTCCCATGGGGTGCAGGGCCCAAGCACTTGGGCCATCCTCCACTGTACTCCCTGGCCACAGCAGAGCTGGCCTGGAAAAGGCGCAACCAGGACAGAATCCGGTGCCTCGCGGGTACTAAAACCCGGTGTGCCCGCGCCTCAAGGCAGAAGATTAGCCTACTGTAAAGACAGCAGGAGGGGGACCAATGTTGTGACGTAATGAGTAAAGCTGCCTGTAACGCAGGTGCCAGTGAGTTTTGGCTACTCCACTTCAGATCCAGCTCCCTGCTGATGGGCTGGGAAAGGCAGCAGAAGATGGCCCAAGTACTTGGTCCCTGCCACCCACGTGGGAGACCTTGAAGAGGGTCTGGCTCCTGGCTTCAGCTTGGCCCAGCCCTGGTCACTGCAGCATGAGGAGTGAAGAAGTGATAAAAAATCTCTGATCTCTTTTATGCTGTCTCTCCCCCCTCTCTGTAACTATGACTTTCAAATAAATAAATTCATCTTTTAAGAAAAGGATGGGAGAAGGATATGTATAAACATACAAGACATCTAGATTCCAGAGGGACATAGAATCCCAGGAAACAAATTACTTAACATGAATTTTAGCACTGTGTATAATATCTGCAACGTTCAGAACAACAGGACTAAGAGATGAAACAAAGGGAGAGTGTCATTTTTGACACAACTGAAAGAAAAAAAACAATGGAAGTACAAAATTGAGTAATAAGCAGGTACTCAGTCCCCCTGAGAGAGAAGGCTCAGTCCTGGAAGAAAAGTGCATGAAGAAGCAACTTGGATCCTTACTCCCTTCTACTCCTCCGCCAGCACTGTAATATAAAAATGTTCTTCTCTGCCGGCACCGCGGCTCACTAGGCTAATCCTCCGCCTTGCGGCGAGGGCACACCGGGTTCTAGTCCTGGTCGGGGCGCCGGATTCTGTCCCGGTTGCCCCTCTTCCAGGCCAGCTCTCTGCTGTGGCCCGGGAAGGCAGTGGAGGATGGCCCAAGTACTTGGGCCCTGCACCCCATGGGAGACCAGGATAGTACCTGGCTCCTGCCTTCGGATCAGCGCGGTGTGCTGGCCGCAGTGCGCTGGCCACAGCAGCCATTGGAGAGTGAACCAACGATAAAAGGAAGACCTTTCTCTCTGTTTCTCTCTCTCACTGTTCACTCTGCCTGTCAAAAAAAATTTTTTCTCAGACTTCCTTTATTCTGCAACCCAAATGAATTCACTGTCATCCTGTTACAGTGGATGGGGGGATCAGGTGTGTATATGATAAGCCATTTGGCTAAGAGACTACTACTGCTATAGTATGGTCAGAGTTCATTGTTGTTATGCAAGTTAATGTGTTATGTTGCAATACAAAATTGAACATTTCTGAAACCATTAATAAATATGATTAATGCTTTTGTCCCATAAGTATATGAGACACGTTTTCATCATTCCAACGGGAAATTGTGTGCTTACTTTCAGTGGGTGCCACAACTACCAGAAAGTCTATATAATACAACTGGAAATGGGATATAAAATACAACAAATAGAAAAGCAGAGGGGTTGACAATATGGTGTAGCTACATAAAAGTTCTTTCTCACTTGCCTTTTCATTGTCACTTAATTCATCCATCTACAAAATGGGTACAATATCACATGAGTTAGTTGCAAATATGCCAATGAATATAAAGCAAATAGAATGACATTCAATACCTTTTTTGTTTCTTTGTTTGAGAAGCACAGAGATGGAAAGAGAGAGGAAGAGAGAGAGAGCAATCCCATCAAATGATCCATTCACCAACTGCATGCAAGAGCCCCAGAGCCATTGATGAAAGCCAGGAGCATGGAACTCAATCCAAGTCTCCCATGTGAATATCCAGAACTCAATCACTGGAGACAACACTGCTGTCTCCCAGGGTCTCCATTAGCAGGAAACTGGACACAGTAGCAGAGATCAGTATCAAACTTTGCCACAAATATGGGATGACAGGGTCTTAAGTAGGATCATGCTGCCTGGTTAAACGCCAGTTTCTCAATACCTCCAATTTTTGAACAACTTATTTTCTTATTGACCTGAAAGTTAGATTGACAGAGAGGGAGAACAGGGCTGGGGAGGGGAGAATTCCTATTTTGTAGTTCATTCTCTAAAAATTGTCCAAACAGCCAGTTCTGGGTGAGGTCCAATGCAGAAGCTTGGATTCCCATCCTGGTCTCCCACACTGGTATCAGAGCCCCAAGCACTCGGGCCATCCTCCACTGCCTTTCCAAGCACATGAACAGGGACCTGTATTGGAAATAGAGCAGCAGGGCTTAATCCCGCACTTCCACGTGGGATGATGGCATCAAATGTGACAACTAAACCTGCTGCACCACAACACTGCCTCCAGCCCCAACACCTTTTAAAGAGACCATATGATTTACCCATAGCATAAGTTTTGAAGGAAATTTGAAAAAAATAATAGCAGTGACTGACTGCATCAATCAAATATTCATATTTCATTTCTGGTGTTACTGCTACTGTAACAACATAATCAGCACCATAGACTTTATATAGAATGTTAGTTCTGGTTAAAACCTAAGGGAAAGTATTTTCTCTCATCTTCATTTATTAGAAGAAATAATTCAACAATATAATTTGTGTTTTTGGGGGGACATTCTGTGTCAAATTATGTACATGTGCATTGCATTTACACTCTACAACAAAACACAATGTAATGGTCATATGTACCATGTTGTGAGGTACCATTCTTGGGATTGTACCTAAGTACTTGAGTTTGGGTAAATCATTTCATCTATCTGCATCTTGGTTTTCTCATAAATAAAGATAGATTTTAAAAATAACACATCTTAAGACTCAAGTAGACATATGATGAGTTAATACACATAAATGAACATGCGGATAATCATTGTGACAATGGTCCTTCACTCTCCCAATTTGTAAAGGAGGCACTTGAGTTTGTGACAAGATAAGTCACTTGCCAGTTGTTACACAAGCAGTAAATATTCCAGCATGGACAGACTTCTGCCAGAGCCTTTCCACCTAAATGCAACACTAAAATACCAATTCCACATTTGTTCACATTTACTAGGTCACTAATATGTTCCATGCACTATAGCAGGCTCCAAGCATGTGAAGATCATTAAGGCGTATCTCAAAATCTAATGTCGAAGATAAAATCTTGATAGTCTCATAGCAGTTATAAAAAGCATGAAGCACAAGTCTCAGTAGGATTTGTTCTGTGATAGTATGGGAACCTCGTCTTTTACACCCAGTTATAAATTTAAAACTTTTAAAACAAAGACAAGAAACGAGCTCATATCCGAAAAGTTCAATCAAACTTCTAATAAAACCTTTAGTAAAACTGTACTGCTTGTGATGTCGGGAATGAATCATCATAAAAGGTTTGTTGAACTGGGTTGTGAAAAGTGTGCTTAACTTTGTAAAACATACTCACATTGTAGAAAGGAAGGAGAATGTTGAGCTGACCTAAGGGAAGTTGTGGGGGAAGGCTCACAAAATAGACAGAAACTGTGTTTTCTAAATGCAAAAATTAATACTCAAGTGAACAGCAAAAAAAAAAAAAAGAGTTTTGATCATTTTAAGCAAGACAGTAACATCATCAGAGCCTGTAGAACAGGACTCAAATAAAAGAGTGGAAGAGAGGTGTGGTTGAGGAAAGATTGGGCCATAGAATTGGTTTGTTTAGGAACAAATCATCTGCAATAGGCCATACGTGCGATTGTCTGCATAGCAATGATAGTACAATGAGGACATCTAATATTTATTACAAGTGAAGCACATTATTACAAAAATTCCCTCCAGTTTCTCCAGGAAAGAATATCTGAGACAGATGATCTCTTGTAAAACTTTCACTGAACACATTTTGGTTTCATTTTATTTTGTTTTGAACATGATTTTATTCTCCAAGTTCACAACCAGCCAAATCTGTGCTTTATCTTCTTCTTTGGTATAATGCCTGAGCAAGGCCTTTCAAAAATAGCTTCCTGTCTGGCTTCTTAAAAACATACCTCTTCACTCTTTGAGCTGGGCTGAAGGGAGGATATGAAGTCAACAAGTATAAGGTGAAAATAAATAACCATCCAGTTCAAAAAAACCACTTGCCTCTGTCAATCATTCTGACCCAAGTTCAGTTGTACCCAACAATGTCCCTTGGCTATCTTATTATCACACTTCTGTAAGGTTGACCCTCCAAAGATTATCTTGTTTTGAAGTGATAAGCATCATGCAAGCTAAAATGACTTCGGCATTATCATGTATTGATGATTCACGATGTCCTCCTGCAAAATGAAAACTCGGGCGTCTAATCAATAAAATAATTTTGAGTCTTTGAACTGGTTCCAGGTCAATTTTTCTTGGCAGTTTTTTGGCTTCCTGAATTATACTGACCCAAACCATGAATAATGATCTAAATTGCACAATATACAGAAACCATCTGTTCGATAGGAACAAGAGGGTGATGTCATGGGGCCATTTCTAATCTCAATTTAATGTCCTGCCAGTGCTGATGTCACTGGCTTGGCAACACATTGGCAGGGTCCAGCTTGTTAGGGATGAGTAGGATCAACAGGGAAATTGTATCACTGAGTGGAGAGACCCTTCTTGTGTTTTCAAGACTGGAGATAGTCTAACAAGAAATAGCAAGTGCAGACAGTGGAACGATGAGTATATACTCAACGGCAATGATCTAACATTGTTGTGTCCATTGATACCCCTGCCTCATTTGAATTTGCCAAAATCCTTGATCTTTAAAAAGCCAGATGCAGCAAAAGTTTTCATAAGAGTGAAATACAATTGCACCAAAGGAAGTTGGTGGAGAGAACTTTTGGTTTAAGTGTCCAGAAGAATATTAGCAATTCAAACTGGATAAGTCTATATGATTGATCAAGAATTTGTAAACGACAAAACTATTGATAAAAACATGAATGTTGCACTTGGGAACCGTGAAGTTGTGCCCATCTACATTCAACCCTAGCAGGTTTATCCGTTGGGGTACACTCAGCACCACCGCAACTACAAAGTGGTATGGAGAACTGAGAGAACTCAGAGAAGTACAACAAAAGTTACCAAAAGTCGAGATTATCATTCTGGGATAAAGTGTCGCCTGATTTACCAGCACATAGAAAACTGTGTTGTCTACTCAAAACTTTCAGTAGCTGGTGCCAATGACAACTATGCTGAAAGAATATAATGAAACAGTAAACAATTTTAAGTCTGGAGGAACATCTCAGAAGTGAACAAAACTGTGGCTGATGAGAAATTAAGCACAAATGACACTTGATATATTTTTTGTCATTCACATACAATAAAGTCTATAATCAGAAAAATTGTAAAAAGGTTTAGGTAGGTTGGGGTTTGTGCTGTGGCATAGTGGGTTAAACTGCCGACTGCACTGCCAGCATCCCATATGGGTACCAACAGATCATGTCTCAGCCTCTCTATTTCCAATCCAGCTCCCTGCTGATGGCTTGGGAGGGCAGAAGAAGATGGCCCAAGTGCTTGAGATCTTGCACCGACATAGGAGACCCAGATGAAACTCGTGGCTCCTGGCTTCAGCCTGGCTTAGACCTGACCATCGTGGACATTTGGGAGTGAACCAGTGGATGAAAGATCATTCTTTGTTTCTCTGTCTCTCTCTCTGTAATTCTACCTTTCAAATAAAATGAAATAAACAAATCTTTAAAAAAAACTTTAGGTAGGTTTCCCCATTCTAGAATGAGGATGGGGGAAAAAAACTGCTTAGGATGGGGGTAGTGTGTTTTGCGTGTTAAGGTATCATAAAGATAAAAGAAGCTTCAAATTTTTACCTTGCCTGTAATTTTAAGTAAAAAACAACACTTGTCCAAAGGCATAAATCCTATTTCATGTTATTTTAAGATCACACCCATAACATAGTTTTCTATTATGTTGAATGGAAAGAAAGTGTTTGCAGGCCTAAAGAAAGAAGAAAGAGATTCAGCTACCTCAAGCTTTTCCTCGAATAGTCTTAGAATTTATCAGTAATTACAGATTAGTAATCAACGGGCTTAAATAATACTTTTATGAAAATACAGAACAAAAACACTACTGTTTTATGAAGTACACTAGTTGTGTACTTCATAAGATGAAGACTAATAGCTAAATAATTATAAATTAATACCTTGACCTAGAGGATGACTTAGCAAAGAAAGTTCTGTGGATTGCACCCTATTATAGTCATGTAATTAGAATAGCTGCTTTAAAAATACATGAAATTTTTCCAATGGTAAGGGTGTTTTCTCCTGATAAAGAGAAACTCTGATGAGTCCCAGCCAGGATACGGTTACCAAGACAAAAGGTCACTGGGCTCTCCTTACAACAAACACATGTTTTCCATTGGGTGTCTCCCCTACGGTGAATTTTCTTGCCACTCATTAGAATTTATTGACACAATTCCCTGGCCAAAGAAATTGTAGAAAATGTAGTCTTACATAATCTTTCTCTTCTTTCTTTCTCTGAAGAACTGGGTGAATGGTGTATCACAGTGGCCACTTACGTGGTGATGATGAAGTGGAGGGGAGAGGAAAGACGGTGAGGTATGGGTGCAAAATGTCCATATCCCATTTTGAAACATACACAGGCCTTTAAATGCTTCACTTATCTCATATTGTAAACTCCAACTTGAGGAGAAATATTCACCAGACAGGTCATAAATCATACCCAAAGACAGGTGCAATAAATACCAATGTCAAAAAGTTACAAAGTAAAATTATATTGTTTTGACAAGGCCTCCAGATGCGCTGACAACAGGGCAAGTAAATGGCTGCTTTTTCGAGAGCCTGCCTCACTGATACATGGGTGGGGAGAAGGAACCCAGGTCATCATAGGAAAATCATCCCAAATGCTAATACTTGTCGTCTTCACTACACTAGCTCAAGGATGTGACAAACAATTCCCCTACCTGTGCAAAGCTGCTATCGTATGTTAAAAATCTGCTGTGAAAAAAAATTTCAACATAAAAGCAAATACCACAGGGAAGCATTCAGAATTAATACAATGCACATGCATATAAACCATATATATGGTCCTTGGTGTCATGGATTCTGCAATTGCATAGTTAACCAACCACAGCTAGAAAATATTCTAAAAACAGTCATTTCTGTACAAACATGTAAAGATTATTTTTCATATGGTCATTTTCTAAACTACATCATAACAATTATTTACATAGCATTTATATTATAATAAGTATTATAAGTCATGTATAGCGATAATATAAAATACACAGTGTTATATGTAAAGGTTATAGGCAAATACTGTGTCATGTTAATGTAGGGAGCTTGGACATGCACAGATTTTGGAACCTGTGTGGGTCCAGGAGTAAATCCCCAATGGATATAATGAATATAAACACTATTTACTGAAATAACCCAGTGATTTATCTTATCAAAAAATAATGTGCCCTTATTATTATTTATGTAAATCTGGTACTTAAATGAAAATATATTTATATTAATTGTGGTGTTTCTTAGACAAAACACTTTGAATACATTTAATTTAATAAAAGCTTCTAGCATTAGTTTTTTTGGGTTTTTTTTGTTTGTTTTTTTTTTTTTTTTTTTTTTTTGACAGGTAGAGTGGACAGTGAGAGAGAGAGACAAACAGAAAGGTCTTCCTTTTGCCATTGGGTTCACCCTCCAATGGCCGCCGCGGCCGGCACACTGCAGCCGGCGTACCGCGCTCATCCAATGACAGTAGCCAGGTGCTTATCCTGGTCTCCCATGGGGTGCAGGGCCCAAGCACTTGGGCCATCCTCCACTGCACTCCCGGGCCACAGCAGAGAGCTGGCCTGGAAGAGGGGCAACCAGGACAGAATCCGGCGCCCAGACCGGGACTGGAACCCAGTGTGCCAGCGCCGCAAGGTGGAGGATTAGCCTAGTGAGCCGCGGCGCCGGTTCTAGCATTAGTTTTATAAGTAATTGTTGTGATAGAAAATTTATTTAAGTGGCAGGCATTAGAGGGCCTTTTATGATGTTAGTACCTATGAAAAGAACAGCATCCCAAACACACCTCCTTTTTGCCACATATTTTTCTCAATCATAGTTACACGAAAAGTACAACATTGTTTTATTTATAAATAAATAAAATATAATAATTGGTGGAAAGTTTTATGCATGCACATTACAGATGTGTTCAGCCATTGGAAATGTATAAAATGCCTTAGGCAATTAACTGAATAGTTTAATTCTCTTAAACGATTCCATCTGAACTAAATGGTTGGGATTAATTTATGAATGAAAAATAATAGCTAAAAAATATTCCTTGTTGCACAGAAATATTGGATTTATTTTTTACCAATGATTCACTTGTATGGTTCTGTTTAAAAGACAATCTCTATTTGTTAGGACAGTTCTCACATTTAGATATTTAACTTAAACCAAATTGTGTTGAATGCAAAAATTTGTCAAATGCATATTAACTAAAAGTTTCAAATCTGTATTAGGTCTGAAGAAACTGAAAGATGGGTACATCATTATCTTGACATTTTACCCGGATATGTTTTGATTGACATGGGACCTCATTTCCACCTTTCAATTTTGTTGCCAGTTCAGAATCACACTCTATTAAGAAAGGAAGATTGCTAATTTTAGAAAAATATTTTTCATTTATTTGAGAGGGAGGGAGAGAAAAAAAGAGTTTCAGCACTCCCATTCATTGGCTCATTCCTCAAATGCCTGCAATTGCAGGGGCTGGGCTGAGGCCAAAGCTTGGAGCCAAGAATGTGATCCAGGTCTCCCACATGGGTGGCAGGAATTCAATTACTTGAGCCATCATCACTGCCTCCCAGGGTCTGCACTGACAGGAAGCTGAAGTCAAGAGCTGATCTGGAACTGAACACAGGTCCTCTGAAGTAGGACATTGTCATGATCACCGGGTTAAGCACTGTCTCCAGGAGGTTTCACTACAGTGTGTAACTTTCTGCAGATGTTTACAAAGTCAACTCAGAAGTCATTTCTACAATGCTTTAGAAACAGGTTAGGTTGTATTTTTTGCCTCTTTTTTTTTTTTTTTTTTTTTTTTTTAGGACTCCATTGCTCTATTTTGCATTCTTCTTTTAGATTCAAGTCAGTTTCTTATTTCTACTGAAAACACTCATTCTTCTGCTGACTCCTGTTAGACTTACGATCTAGGGGAGCAGCAGCAGTCAGCAGTGGAAGGCCTGGTAGCAGCATCCTATAAACCTGGCCAACGTGTTCCCCTGGAATGAATGAGCTGCCATAAATGAAGGCACTTGGAGGGTAAGGGTCATGGTCTGTAATTAGCACAGCCCATTTAAGGAAGAATAAGAAAATAATGTTTTACAAGCTGGTAGAAAGAGAAGCAAATAATCATTTAAATGTTCCAATCGTGAGTTCCGTCAGTGTGTGTGGTTTATTTTATAAGCAACTTTGTTTACCAGTAAGAGGCACAGCAATACAGGAAAATCAAGTTCCCACTGATATTCTCCATAAGGCCCTCCCTTTGAGCTTATCTGCATAAGGCTCATTTCCAGGACTCTATCATTTCTGTTACTCCAAATCTCATTTTGACATCAGACAAATGATAGTTAGCATAAGACAAAACATGAAACTCTCTTTAAATAAGACTGTTAGCTGTATTTGAGTATATAAAAGTGAAGCGTTCACAAAAGAAGCAATGTTGCAGACTTTTGTTTTTTGTTTTTCTGTTCTCTGTCCAGTCCAGCAACCGAAAGCTTGTGTAACTCGATAATGTCACTCTTGGACTACTCACTTGCTCATTTCACTTAAAATAAAAAAGATGGATTTTCAGGTGTACATTTACTATACAACTGGCTCATTTTTAGTATAGGAAATGACTTCTGCATAAGCACAGGTAAGTCAAAGGTCATGTGAAGGGAGCATTATTGCCTTCTGTGCATGTTTATAATCACACTTATTGTTTTTACATAGCAAAAGAGAAACATTAAAGTAAGCCTTTTTAATTTCTTGGCATTCAGATATGGAGCAGTACAATTTCCCTGACGTACTTGTAGACTGAGAGTAAAATATGGAACTAGCAAAGTAAGGCACCCCTCTATACATACCAAGAGAATTGAATACACATACCATTATTCCCTTTGAAACCCCATACAGAAAAACACGCATGACGCCTTATTCTGAAATTATCGTTAAGGCAATCCTACTTTGCTGCATTCTCTACAACCAGTCGATACATATAAGTTCCTACTCTAGGTACAAGTTACATTCTGCCTTGGTTTATTTTGCAACATTTTTTTCTTGGCATCAAGTTCTAATTTTTTATCAGAAGTTGATAATGGAAGAGTATCAGACTGGTAAGGTTACTATGGATTTATTAAGACAGAAATCTGGAAACTGATTTCCAGTCTTTGTTCCCTACAGTGGGCAGTAAAAAGAACAAATTAATGGAGTGAAACACGATATCTTGGCTGCTAAACTCCAAGGAACAAATGTGATATTTAATTACTTACAGATATTGAGCCCTCCCCATTTTAATTTTGTCTCCATTTTCTGCCTTATTTGCTTTTTGTTGTGTTCAGTTCTGTTTTTCAGTTACAAGTAGTATGAAGATGACTTATCACCATAAGATCAAAGGGCACAAGCATGACACAGAAGACTCACTTGTAAAGGGACATTCCCCTGGGTGATTGCATTGTTGACAAGGATGCAAATAAGTCATCAAACATTTCACAAAGGATCGTGTTTAAACTGGATCTCTTCTGAACCTTATTCTTTATTTCATGCAACATTTTCTCAGTATTGAATATCTAAATATGTGCTCAATACTGTACGCTGAATGGTTTTATTTTTATGCCCTGACAGCTAAATAAAATCGAAGATGTATATATTCACTTTGCCTGTTTTAAAGGGCTTAATTTGAGCTACACTAAATACAGTGCAATAAATTTAATTGCAGCTTTACTCTATTTGTTCTTCCTAATTAATTCCACAAGATCCCTGCCCCTCTCTTGCTTGGTAGCTTCATATGTGAGAAGGAATAAACCCATGAAAATGGCCACACACAATTGGTTAGGACCACACAGATTGCCCATTCATTATACTGTAAATGCTTCATTAATTATACTGTAAATACTTGCTCTGTGTAGAAAGATTGTACACTCCTTGAGGACAAGAGTTATAAGCCCCTAAAATTCTAAGAAATGTCTAGGTTCAAGATCAAATCTATTGTAGATGTTTATTAATTATTGGAGTAGTTAAGGTTCACTCTCTTGCCACCGAGAAATGCCCATCAGGAGCAAGAAACAAATGAGCGTGAAATTCATTGCCGTGTGCTTCTGCTTTAGACACTATGAAATATATGTGGTCTTAAGAAATCAATAGGATCTTTCTGTGCCTGGAAATTTAACAGCCTAGCACCGATTTTAACAACTATCTCGTTAGTACAAAAGCAATGCATATATTTGAGAAGATTATTTAAGATAAAAATCTATAAAATTGTATAACTCTAACAGCAGAGAAACAGGCCACTTAACTTCATATCTTTTCTTCCCAGGTTAGCTTACATATATTAATCTATACATAACTTGTAGATTTTACAACTACTGAATGGTGTTGGATATGCAGTTTAAGTGTCTTGTTCTTTTCATGCATATATAATAATTTTCTCAGTTTAGTCATATAAAATATCTTAAGTGAACTCATTATGTTCTATAAAAATGAGTATGATCATTTTTTCTACTTTTCTATTTTTCAAAATTTTAGTTGCATTATTTCTTTTAGTGCTGTAATGATCTGAGATAGCACCTATGTGTGCTTCTTCAAATATTTCATTTTGGTAAATTTCAAAAGTTAGAACAGTCCAGATGGTGGTTCACTCCTATTCATTGTGTATATTATCCCAGAGGTTTTGAGCAGTGTATGTCTGCAGACCACAGGAACCCGGGCAGTATCTCTGTCGTGAGTCTTCTCTCCCCTCTCCTACCCCTCATATCCACATGGCCTAGTCATTATCTTCTGCTATTTAGTACCCAAGGAATTCCTGCTAGAGATCTGGCTTTCTTTGTTAATTCTTGCCCTTTGCAGTTCTCTTTAAAAGATGTAATCATCTAGAACAGCAGGTCCCTGCAGAGAACTTGAACATTTGTTTTTAATCAAAAGGCAGAGTTTATATTAAACTCAGTAAACAAAATCAGGGGACTTGTATAAATAACAATTTGTGCATATCATTTTCATTTTTGCTGACACTTTGACTCTGGTATTGATCTTTCTCCAGGTTGTGAAATGCAGGGGGCAAAGTGCAAAGTTCAAAAGTGGCTATTTGCCTCAAGGTTTATTGAAAATAAAACATCAGCGGAAGTCCTCGGAAGTAATTTGAGGAAACCTCTTTTTTCTCCTTTCCAGGAAGGATGTCATTATTCAGTTTCTAAGGTTAAGTCTGCTTGAAGAAAAATAGTGGAGTTAAAGCCGTCTTGAACTGTTCAAAATCTGTCAAAGAACATCAATACAATTATATGACTTAATACAGGAATGTAAAAATTCCAAAGACAAACATTTCATTCTATACCGAACATCCTTTTATCTATTCATCATCTAAATATTGATGCTACATCTTTTTTATTTTTGGCCATTACATAGTACATGGAAAAAAAAGTTGTCAAGTGAATAAAAGAACATTTTAAATTTATTTTAGTAATAAAATTGATTTTTGAAAATCTTTCCAACAGAGGGATTGCCATTTGCACATTAAAGACAATGTTCACTTTTTTAATCGTCACTTTCCACATGATTATTTTACCCTCGAATTAGCACTTGCTTGGAATGTTTCCACACTCAAATAAGACAAGTACATGCCACAGATAGCTGTTTTTAATTTTCAAAGATAACTAAAAACATACAGAAAAGTCCTTCAACTTAGACTCGATATCACTGTATCTTAAGATTCTCGATACGTTTATTAGCCAGTGTCCATCCAACTTAGGAGAATTTTAACAGGCTGCCTAAGGTCAGACCTGCAAATCAGGCCAGGAGTCAAGAGCTCCAGAAATCTTTTCCCAGCGTCAGGCATTAGATCCTGGTTATTTTCAACCAAATTAGACATCATTTTGTATGTTTATTCTCCCAATTATCTGCTTTTTCCCTAATCTGTCTAAGTTTCTTTATGATTTTATTTAAAAATTCTCTGGAGTTCCTGATTACCAAGTGAATGAAGTGTGCTATATTTGAAATCTTCATCCTGTATAGAGAGGGGCACACAAAATCACTTATGTAATAAGACTTCAGCTAACAGGCACCCTCAAGAAATCTGAATACTTATGGAATGGCATGAAAATGAGCCCAGAATTTTAAACTAAAAGTTAAGGAAAATTTCAAGTACTTTAAGCTTTGCTTTCACAAGACTGATATCTCTAGCTCAATGAGTTCATTGCTTTTCCGAGCTTACTTTTGAATAACAGGCATATACTAGACAAATCTCCAAAAAGAAAGGACAATCTCAGATACAGCTAAGGCAACAAAGCAGTGTCATGAATGGTGCTGAGAGTGCTTTAGGAAGGGTTGCCAGGAAAGAACTCATTGAAGAGATGATGCTAAATTTAGTCAGTGTTGAATGAATATAGAAAACAACTATACAATGTTCTTTGGGAACGGCGATACAGAGAGAGAAGTATAAGTTGGTTTCGTTTTTGCTGTTCCTCTAGCAGATCAGACAGGTCAGCAATGTCAGGAAATGTCAGGTGTAGAAAAGTAGGGCATGACACTGAAACAAATTAGTGGACGGAGGAAGAATTCCAGGTGTTATAAAAGCAATGATGGGGCCGGCGCCGCGGCTCACTAGGCTAATCCTCCACCTTACGGCTCCAGCACACGGGGTTCTAGTCCCGGTCGGGGTGCCGGATTCTGTCCCGGTCGCCCCTCTTCCAGGCCAGCTCTCTGCTGTGGCCAGGGAGTGCAGTGGAGGATGGCCCAAGTGCTTGGGCCCTGCACCCCATGGGAGACCAGGAGAAGTACCGGGCTCCTGCCATCGGATCAGCGCGGTGCACCGGCCATGGTGGCCATTGGAGGGTGAACCAACAGCAAAAGGAAGACCTTTCTCTCTCTCTCTCTCTCTCTCTCTCTCTCACTGTCCACTCTGCCTGTCCAAAAAAAAAAAAAAAAAAAAAAAGCAATGATGGCTTTAGAAGGCAGGGTTAACTTCAACTCTCATTCCAGTCTCAGTGTCAAATGTGGATCATTGGTGAAACAAGTATAGATACTATCTCTAGGATATTAAGCCTAATAAAAGTAGAAAAGACTCAAAGTAGTATTTATTTAAATTTCTTTCATGTAATAAGTAGCAATTTAGTGGTGGCAGTAGATTCCATCGTGGTGAGCACCAGCTGTTTCCAGATTTCCATTCTGCAGTGCCTACTGGCTGGAAGACAGGATGGAAATGGGTGAAAAGAACGATCCCTTCTGACCAATGAACATGTCACTTCAATATGCCTCTGGTCAGAAGTTACTCAGCTAAACTGGCTCCAAGTGAAGTCACTGGTCCACTTAAAAACTGAGCAGGTGTTAGAGCTACCATAAAACAACATGAGGACAAGTTTGAGAATGAAAGGGAAAAATGCAAGGAGTGACAAGAAGGAAAGATAGGAATAAACCCTTGAGTTACTAAGTTACTCAGCCCTGGAAACATCCTCTCTTGGAGATTCTTATCAAACAAGATAATATGCTTTATAATTTACAACTATTATGAGTTGAGTCCTCTAGACTTATAGCCAGCAGAATCCTACATGATAACTTTGAAGTGAGGCAGGATGAAGACATAGTATCTACCTTCTCCAGTTTGTCTGCCCAAGTAATGACCTAAATATTTCACTCTTAGTGGTACTTAGAGGTCAGGCCTTTTGCAAAACTAATGTAATTTTGATTCTTCACAACCTAAGATGACAATATGAGTTGCACCTTTGTGAAGCAGTTAGAAACTTGAGGGAAATATGCAGAATGCACATCCAAATATGTAAATATAAAACATTAGAAACTGCAGCCTGGTTTATGTATTTTTCCCAAAGATGTAAAGAAATCACTGATATGTTCATGGATTCATGATGTCTTCATTTTGATTTTGCCTGGAAAGCTGAGCTTTGTGATATCATGGAAGGTGTTGAGGGTCCAATAGATGAGGCCTTGAATTCAAACTGTACCCATTTCACATGCTATTTGATCTCACTGAGATGCAGTTCTTTTTGTGAAATACAAGGTTTGACAAGATGATCAACTTCGCTGCATTATTTCAACAAGATGGATAGTTTACATTTATCGAGGTTTTACAATGTGGCAGGCATTTGTTCTTTTGGTATTTTGGTTAATACACTTGAAAAGCTTAAGAAGAAGGTGTAAATGTTATTTTTCCCCTTGCACAGGTGAGGAAACTGAGACAAAAATAAGTTGAGTAACTTGTTCAAGTCCACTCAGCTAGTGAAAGCTAGAGCTAAGATTTGACTCCAGGCTAGCTGGTTCTAGAATATGAGCTATATGCCTTCTCCATGTTTCAATAAAATATTGCCTGCAGAGTGTTTGGCACATACGCATGCAATAAATGTCACTTATTATTTTTATTTTGCATTTTCCCATCACTTTATTTTGACTTCAATGTGGGAGAGGTGATTATCCAAAGATGTGAATTATCCAAGGATTGTGATAGTCAGGAGCAGAGGAAATATTAGATTTTTCTTAAAGGGAGTAGGATTAAAGATTCCCAGCACTTGAACTAGTCCAAAGCAAGAAACAAATGTCCATAAGCCTTCTTTGCTCCACATCTGTTTTTATTTTTCAGTTTATCAGCTTGCTCTTTCATGACAGGATTTTGCAATATTCTGCTCCCCCGGTGACTTATAGAATATCAAGGGAAGAGAGAATAAAGAAAAGCTTTTAGCCAACTCCAGCTTTTCCTTCCTTAAAACTGAAGATAAGCTCTGGCTGGACACCATGAGTTGGCTGAAAAGACCAATTCATGCATCTCCCTGTTATCAGCCCAAGAAGGGAATGCTGACTTTACCAGTGCCCAGCACTGTCGATAGTCCCTGTCCCTGAGGGACAGGATGGTGGTGTGTGGAGATAAGACAAGCTTGTGGCTGAGGACTGCCCAGATAGAGGGCAGTTTCTCTCTTGCGGTGAGCAGGTGTGGGCAACTTTGGTAGATGATACCTGTGTCGTCACATCAAGGTTGATGTTTGACGAGAACATGAAGAGGAGTGAGCAGAGGTACATGGAGGCTGTTTTTCTCCTACAAATCAGCTGCTCTTATATAAACCACAGTCATGGAATGATGTCCAGTCTTTGACATCTAGTTCATACAGATCATAGCAAAAGCCAGGCCTGGTGTCACTATCAGTCAACAAAATCACTTTAGTGAGAAACAGCCCATTTTCAAGTTGGTGCTAAGATCTTGAAGAAGACTTGAGAGGTACTGCTCATCTTAACATAAAACTTCTACAAGTGGTTGTGAATTGCTGACAACCATTCTTTCCTAAACTCAGAGCTATCAACTCCATATGTTTTACCTTCTCCTAGAGGAGACCAAACCAGTGTCTCCTCTAGTGGAAAAGGCACCAGACTTTAGCAATGCCTCTCCCAAACTACTTGTGGAGTTCACATGCAGTTGCCTCTGTTTCGCTCTTTTTCCCGTTTCCCATCGAGCTCCCTACTACTTCTTCCTAAGGGGCACAGATAGAGATTTTAGAGAATTGAAAACATTTCAAAGTCTTAAAGCATGTAGTGAGTGGTAGATTGGAAAGGCACTGCTGATGTGTACTATGTGGAGAGTGAGGCTGAGTTTTGATTTGACTTGGTTGTGATGAAGAGGAATTAGCTGGTTAATTCTACCCACAGAATGTAGGGTTACTGAGAAAATCCAGAATTTTAGATGGATGAGGGTGGTTTGATTATAAAATCATCAAAATGCTTGCTTATCTACATTTAATATATAGAAATGAAGATGAGAATTTCACAGGGGGCTCACAATCTAATTTGAAATTTTACTAGAGATCTGATTCAACAAAATGGGTAAAATATAAAGTTTTTTGACAATAAGCATTCAACTTTACAAAAATGGTTACTTCTAAGGATTCAGCTTTGTTACTACCCCATCTTTTTACAGATTGGATCATCTTATCACATTATGTTAGCTTCAGTCTTCCTTAACAAATTTCTTTAAATAAAAAAATTCCTTCAAGAATAATTTTAAAAAATATAGGGTATGTGTCAATGAGATTTCACAAATAAGACCAGTATAAGCAAATAATGAAGGATAGAATTAAAAGGGAGAGAATGATCCTGCGGGGGAAACAAGACACACAGCAGTCTCATGGCAGCACTCCTGCCTCAGAATCAACCCTTGGGACATTCAGATCTGGCTAAATGGTCCATGAGAGTCTCACAGGCATGGAAAGCCATGACACAGTGGCAAAAAACAATCTAAATGAAAGATCCTAGTGAACAAGACCCCAGCAGAAGGAACAGGTCATCAAGGAGGGAGGTGCCTTTTTCTGAAGGGAGGAAGGATCCTCCACTGTGATTTGGCCTTGACTAAACAAGTTCAGAGTCGGTGAACTCAAGGGGTTTCCAAAGCCTAGACAGCTCGTAGCAAGAGTCTCGGGTGATTGCTGACGTCATAAATAAGAGTGCCAATTGTTAATCAGCAACGGGAGTCACTGGGTACGTGCTCCCCACATAGGATCTTTGTCCTTAATGTGTTTTACTATGAAACTTAAAAACAACACTACTAGTCGAACAATACCCTATATCTGGTGTGGTTGTGTGAGTGCAGCCTGTTGAAATCCTTGCTTAGTATATACTAAGTTGATCTTCAGTATATGAAGGTAATTGAAAATGAAACTCGATGAAGGGCGGGATGGGAGAGGGAGTGGGAGAGGGGAGGGCCACGAGAGGGAGGGAGGTGGGGGGAGAGCCACAACAATACACAAGTTGCACTTTGTAAATTCACATTTATTAAATAAAAAAATAACTATATAACAAACAAAAAAAAAGAAAAAAAAGAACTTAATACTTTACCCTTTTAGTGATTTTTTTTTTTTTTTTGACAGGCAGAGTGGACAGTGAGAGAGAGAGACAGAGAGAAAGGTCTTCCATTGCCATTGGTTCACCCTCCAATGGCCACCACAGCCGGCATGCTGCGGCCAGCGCACAGCGCTGATCCAATGGCAGGAGCCAGGTACTTACCCTGGTCTCCCATGGGGTGCAGGGCCCAAGCACTTGGGCCATCCTCCACTGCACTCCCGGGCCACAGCAGAGAGCTGGCCTAGAAGAGGGGCAACCGGGACAGAATCCGGCGCCCCGACCGGGACTAGAACCCGGTGTGCTGGTGCTACAAGGCGGAGGATTAGCCTAGTGAGCCGTGGCACTGGCTGGTGGTATTTTCTATTAGGAATTCACTCCTCTTGGATCTTTGAGATGGTGATACTTGTCAGTTCTGGAAAATTCTCCAATAAAATCATCTAAAAATAGCTCTCGCGTTCTTTTCTTTCTTGCTTCCTTTGGATCTTCAAGTTCATACCTATTAGAATATTTATTGGTATCCTACGTGTCTCTCACCCTTGGATCCATTTTTATTTTAATTTTTTCATAGCATAATTTTCTCTCTGCTTTTCATCTTGAATCACTTCTTATTACTGAACCTTTATTATGCTGTATGTAGTCTCTTGTTTAATTTATTCTACAAAGTTTAGTATAAGAGTTTTTTTATTATTATTTTTCAGTGCTAGAGTTTTCATTTGATTTTTTTTTCAATTGACTCTGTTTCTCTGTTGGGATTTCCAGGCATCTGTTTACTCATTTTGTGTATCCCCTTCCCTCCCCCCCCATTTTCTTTAACGTATTTAGAGGATTTACTTTGAAGTGCTGCTAGTTGTTTCCAGTATTAGAGTCAATGTATGGTAGCTTTTTTTTTTACTTTTTTTTTTTTTTTACTATTTTTAAAAATCTTCTCCTCATGGTCTTATATTGTAAGACGAAGCTATCTCTGTCCCTTTTCAACCCCATCTCCAACCTAACCCTCTGTTTCCTCCATCATATACTACAAAAAGTCTTGTAGTTGAGGTGCAGAGGGTAGACAAAAGTAGCTTTAATGTTATGACCTCTTCAGATTCCAACAGGTCATTAAAATCTTCATGGTTATTAAAATATCTTCTGGTTCTTTACTATATTGAAGATCGTCTGCTTTGGGAGGCTCATTATTTTACCAGCACGTGCCCAGTCTTGGACAATGACTTCAGGGAGGGAAGAAGCTTTGATCTTTGCTTGTTTGAGGAGAGAACTTCTCAAAGATTTTAGTTTCTTCATAATTCTCTGAATTTACAAATAGTCAATGTCCTTGGCTTCTGTTCTTGGTGTCTTGTGGTCAGGATGACTGCCTTGGATAATTATCTATACTGGAAAGTGGCCAACTACTGCCCGATTGAGGCTAAATTGCCCTGTAGCCTATCACTTTACAGCCCAAAACCTAGAGAACGGGTTTACATTTTTTAAAGACTGTAAAAGCAAACAAAGAGGAATGTACAACAGATGCTATACAGCTTATAAACCCTAACATATTTAATATCTGGCAATTTACAGTGAAATTTACAGACATTAGTCTATAAATTAAGAGAAAGGCTAATTTTCTCTTTTGCTACTTTTTATTCTACCATTCCAAGCTATTCAGAATATTTGGTACAACAGTTAAGATGTCACATTGCAGATTTACATGCATTATCATAGTGCCTGGATTCAAGTCCTGGCTCTGCTTAGCTTCCTGTTAATGGACACTCTGGGAGTATGGATAGGAGATTCTCTCTCTCTCTCTCTCTCTCAATTTTAAACAAATAAAAACCACAAAGTACAAAAAAAAAAGGTAAAATAAGTAAACTACGAGAATCCTTCTTACCCAACAGTTGCAACTACACGTTATGCTATAATTTTCCCTTCTTTCTTCCTTAATTCATTTCTTCCCCTCTATTCTGTCATTCTGAATGAATTCTTCTGTTTTCTTGTCTGTTTCTTTCATTGAAGTTTTCATTTTGCAAGTACATTTTATTTCATAGGTAATATAATTTTAAAATAGCACCATATTTTCTTGCATATATACAACATATTTTCCCATGATACTGGTATTTTAGACATTCTTTATCATGTATAGCATGTGTTTGCTTAATGTTGCTTTTCTACATTTATTTGTTTTGGCCTCTTACTTTTATATACCATGTATGTCTCCAGACTATATCTGTACTCTGCTTTCTATAATTGAGAGTTATAGCTGAAGGGCAGCTAACCGACCAAAGCTTACTTTTCCTTATCTCCCTTGATAGGAGAGGCTATTGAGCCAGTTGTTATCTGTCACTTCTGGTTCTGATCCAAGGAGTTTCAAAAAAAGTGTTTGACTTCTGCATGTGAAAGTCTAGGATTTGAAGGCATAAGGAAAGAGTCAATCCTCAAAGTTAAAGAACTAAAATATTTCCTGGAAATCTTGTGTAGACTAGAAGACCCACATTTGAATATTACATGAGAAAGAGATAAGCTTCTATTGTGCTTACTCATTGAGATTTTGGAATTATCAGTTAGAACAGGTAGCGCAGAAATGACTAATAATTGCTTATGAGTTTCTAATCATAAATAAGAATAAACTGTTATGAAAACTCATCATAAGACCAATGAATGCTTTTTTTTTTTTTTGACAGGCAGAGTTAGACAGTGAGAGAGAGAGAGAGAGAGAGAGACAGAAAGAAAGGTCTTCCTTTTTCCGTTGGTTCACTCCCCAAGTGGCCGCTGCGGCCAGCGTGTTGTGGCTGGCACACTGCGCTGATCCAAAGCCAGGAGCCAGGTGCTTCCTCCTGGTCTCCCATGTGGGTGCAGGGCCTAAGGACCTGGGCCATCCTCCACTGCCTTCCTGGGCCACAGTAGAGAGCTGGACTGGAAGAGGAGCAACTGGGATAGAATCCGGCGCCCCAACTGGGACTAGAACCCAGGGTGCTGGCACCACAGGCAGAGGATTAGCCTAGTGAGCCACGGTGCTGGCCCAGTGAATGCTTTATAACCACTTCCAACTTACTCCATTGAATAAGTGAGTTATGAAGATGATGGAACACAAGACATCAGACAGTGGACGTATGAGGTCAGTAGAAGTGTATTAGTCACATCTACTCAAAGCAAGGGGAAGAGGGCATCGAGCCACCGAAGGCAACGTAAAGATAGCACCCAGGAATAGAATGAATAACAGGGGCCTTGGGGAGGCAGGCTTTGTAGTATCAAGAGGACAAGTCACCCCCAGTTATGAGTGTGATTCAGTTTTAGCATCGTATCTATGAGACCACATGGCAGGGGAAATATACAGTTAGACCATTTGAGGCCCTCTACATTTACCCCACAAATGGAGATAGCACACATGGTTCATTCTGATTTTCACTGTAGGGTGCTCTGACTGGTAAATTTCATTAAAAACTCCCAAATACTCTTATCTTTAGATTTATTTTCTCTATTCAGATTTCCCAAAGAAGACTGATTGAAGGCTATGTAATTATTGGTTTATTCTGTAATAAAGCAGTAACAGAAATGTGTCACTTTTTTAAAAAAAAGATTTCATTGATGTATTTGAGAAGCAGAGTTACAGACAGAGAGAGGGACAGAGACAGAGAAAGGTCTCCCAGCTGCTGGTTCACTCCCCAAATGGCTGCATTGGCTGGAGCTGGGCAGCATTGAAGCCAGGCGCCAGGAGCTTCTTCCCGGGCCCAAGCACTTGGGTCATCTTCCACTACTTTCCCAGTCCAAAGCAGAGAGCTAGATTTGAAGAGGAGCAGCTGGGACATGAACTGGTGCCTGTATGGGAAGCTGGCACTGCAGGTGGAGGCTTAGCCTACTAGGCCACAGCACCAGCCCCAAACATCTCACTTTTTATCCAGGCCTTACATTGTCCCTCTCACATCAATTTTGGCTAGTGACTCCTTGGTCAAGGAGACAACAAAATTTGACAGAGACTTGAAAAATGTTTGTTTTGTGAGTCTTTCTATATCTCAGGCTCTGAGACCACAGTATGAATGAACTTAACCCCAGTTGCTGGAGCGTGAGGGAGCCTGCAGAGGACAATTGAGGCATCTCAGCAAAACAGATGGTCACTGCCAGTGACATAAGTGAATCCATCCTAGCCCATGAAATTTCTAGGCAACTTACCACCTGACCAGTGGCTATCAGGTGAGCCAACCCTTAACAGAATGGCTTAGCTGATCCACAGACTCATGAACTGAATAAAGTGGTTGTTTTAATTCATTACATTCCAAGCGATTTGTTACACTGCAGAATCTAACTGATACAAACCTGTTGCCAGTATTGGAGTAGAAATCTGGGAGTCTAACCATTCACAATACAAACTTGTCCTCTGTGTGATTCCTCAATGTTAACTGTCAGCTTTCCCTGAGGTCTCCAAGGCCAGAAAAACATTTGGTTTTTTCCCTCCATAGAACACATTTCCAATGGCAGCTGAAATACTGGATGGACCATCTGGCTGTGCAGACTGAAAGAGGTTGGGATTCTATAATTATTTCTTGCTTTTCAAATTTATGGCCAATTTTCCTTTAGTAATACTTCCATTACCCTCATCTCAAGACTTTCTCTTGTTACCAGTTCCTGGGTCAGGGGCAGGGTCTGCAAAGTATATGAGATTAATTCACAGCTTTTCCGAGTATCAAGTTTTAATTCAACATTTTGATCCTGCTAAGTCAGTCACCACTGTCCCAGCAATCTACACTAATGTCTTTCAACTCATTCTCTTTATTCTTGCGAGTTTTGTGTCCTCTTCCAGTTCCTTAAATGATTATTCCAGTTCTTTCAGAAGAGAGCATTGGTCTATGCATGTGCTTTTTCTTCTTTCTTTAACTAGATACATGATTCACTTTCAACACTGTTCATGAAGAAGAAACTTACATAGGTGGAAACATTTGAAATCTGAACCAAACGACCCACAGAGGCCACAGGAGAGCCACAACAGCTCTGATACATATATATGTATAGGTGGGTGTGAGTGAACTGAGGAAGCTCTAAACAAAATGCTCCCTGCCAAAATAATAATGCAAGCCACATTTTCATTAAAATCAAATGACAGTGATAATCATGTATTCCTTTGCTATGCTGATTTTAGCCCAAATTGTGAATAGCAGCTAAAATGAAGTCAAATTAAACGCTGGCATTCTTCCAGAAATGCTGTTACAGCAGTGAAAGAAACCCCAATGGACTGTTTCTGTCCTGTGTCTGTGTGAGTGAGCAAGACACTTGAATTTCCAAGGCATACCTAATGACAAAGAAATTGAACTCTTCTACTTTGTTAACTTCAAGATCAGTCAAAGGATTACAAATTTATTTTTTGCCAAAAGAAAATAAGAGCTTGTTCCTATGTGCCAGCATAAAGAAATCACCTTTCTATACTAACAGTAGAATCTCCACTACACTTATGTTTATGTCTTTATAAATATTAAAAATGTTTCTTGTGCCTATATATACACATATACATATCTTATGTAGAGGCAAAAAAGAAATGTCAGTCTTTCAATCACATGAACTCTGGCAAGTGAGATTAACAAGAATCACAATCAGTGATTCTAATCCTATAATTATCCTCTGATGGCAAGATGATCAGGGATTTTTTTTCCCAACTTGTTACCATTAAAGTTATTAGATAATTCCAGCTAACAAAACTGAAGGTCCTACTATAGAGTTTTTAGTACACAATCCTGGGAAAGAAATGCTTGATTAAATTTTGTCTGACAGAGCTAAGTCGATTGGTAGGAGTTTGCAAGTTTTGAAATCAGAGAATACAGGGGAGGAAGGAAGTAATTGAAAGACATGACTCCTAATTTGTAATGTCCATTCATAATATTCTTTGGGGTAATTTTCTGATGACAGTAATGCTTAAGGAGATAGATCAAGCTTATTCATTAACTGCTCTATCTTTTTGGAGAGGATTACAGATGGGGGAGAAGCTGGTCTGTAGAATTTCAAGTACCAGGGGATTTCGGCAGGCTCAGTCTGTGGACAAAGTTAACAAAGCAAAATGATGGATCCTTTTTCTGAGTCATATTTTTCAGTCCCAGTAGAGTAATCGCAGTCATCATTCCAGGAGCAGAAGATTTTTTTAAAAACTTAAATATAACAACAATAATTATAACAACACACAAACATTAATCACTTGCCATGCATTTGCTAATTTTGTGTTTCAGAGATTTCTCACAAGCTATGAGGTTTTATGATTTACCTGATTTTTACAAGAAATTTGTGGTAAGAGAGGTTAAATCACTTAGTCACACATTCACTTGCAAACCCAGCCAGAACCCAACTGTATTTTAATTTATAAGTACATTGCCTGTTGAAATGCTTTGTTTCCTGTATTATTATTCTTCAGAGAAACTAAAACTAAAGTTTTTCACTCAAAAAAGGAAGAATCACATTTTTATGACAACTCACATTATTGGAGGGAGATAATACAGGATAAGAAAGCAAGATAATGTATAAAAGGGGAATTGGACTATACTTTTAAAATATTTTAAGAGGCATGGATTTATATGACTATAATACAGTTGTATAGAGAATTTAAGTTTCTATAATTACTTATCTTCATTTTATTTGAAAGACAGAGGACAGAGAGAGAGAGAGACAGACAAAGAGATAGTAACAGAAACAGACACAAGGAGATCTCCCATTACTGATTCACTCCCCGAAATGAGCATGACAGCTGAAGCTGGGCCAGGTCAAATCCAGGATTTGCCCTGTGGGTAACAGGGACTCAACACCACCATCTGCTTCCTCCCAGGCTACACACTGAGCTGGAATTGAAAGCAGAGCCTGGACTTGAACCCAGGTACTTTGATATGGGATGTAAATGTTCCCAGTGACAACTTAACCAATATGCCAGACTACCCCTACAAACCATTTTTACCTTCTGTCAGTTTAACCAATGAGCAAGTTATTCAACATCTTCAAACCCAATTTTTCTCATCTGTACATATTCACAAGTTTTATAAAGATCAATGAAATAATACACTATCTCTAGTAACTAGTCAATAAAATTATAGAGATGGCATTATCAGTTAAGACTGGAATATGTTTTTAAAGTAATTGTTTATAAGTTATAAAAATACTCATGTATTCTTCCAAAATTGTTCTTGAAATCTCTCAAAACATCTTAGAAGCAACAATCTGAGAGCGCCTTCGAAATCAGTGGCTTGGCTCACATTTCCAATGGACCCAATCAGAACCTGCTTTCAAGCAAAATCTAAACTGCTTTCAAGCAGTTTAAAATCTAAGCATTTTAAAAATTTAAGAAGCATGAATTTATAAAACTGGGCAAAGAATGACTGGTTTGGACATAAAACAGAAAAATACAGTGAAAATGTTAGATTTTTCACTCCAACAAGCAGACACCTAAGGGGTAAGGAGTTTTGGCAATGGGGAAGCAATGTGGTTTTTTAGTGTTTTTCTTTTAAGCTAAGGAAGCAAACATCAAGGAAGAAGAGAAAATGTGCAAGTATGTGACACTAATGACGGATCTGAGTCCCTGAGATCTTCCATAAGAAGGAAGTGTAGTTCTGATATTACAGAAGGGAAACTCCTTCCAAGATCAGGACGCCAGCAGCTGAAATTCATCATGTGGGTCATGAGGCAGGAGGCTGAAGAAGTCAATGAGCAATGGCAATGTGCTTCCGGAGAGAAGTGGTAGAGCTGCCTTGAGGAAGGTGGAGACAGTTTAGGGAGGAGTTGGCATGAAGAGCAGATGGAAGAAGGCATAATGGGAAGGCAGTGCCTTGAGGAGAGCAGTGAAGGCGTGGGCATGGTTTATGGTTTGTGAGGACTGACAGAATGAGAATGAGCCACCTTCACCTACCAAAGTGATGAGGGAGAAGTGATGTTGCCATCTTGCTGAAGGTACAGGGCAGTTGTGATTGACAAAATGGGGATGCCCAGGGGTGCAGTGCAACAGGCAAGAGTGGGTGGGAGGAGTAGAAAAGGAGCCTGGTAGAAGGAATTAGGATAAAATAAGGAAACTACTGAAGGAGGGGGAAATAACCATTGACATAGTACATGGGGCTCTTGAGTTATAATAATAGCCATGAGTGCTGTTTAACCAAAGACCCTGATGCTGTGGGGATTCCAATCGTCATCTGGATTTAGTATAGACTAACCTTGAGACTAAAGGAACTGGAGTGGAATTCTCAAAGGAGAGGGGGACAAATTGCTCTCTGAGATAGTGCTGTAAGCATCCATGGATAATATGGACTCATGCAAAAACTGGTAGAACTTCACTTTCTAAACACAACTTGAATTTTACAACATAATTCTGCATTGTGCATTTGTCACTTGCTCCTGGAAGTCTGTGCTCATTGGTTCGAGCTATTGCTCCAAATCACTCCATTTAATGGCATTTTCATCATCAAATCATCGATTCCCTATGTTACACATGCAAATTATTATATAGTTTTTCATCTTTACAAGCAACAATACACACACATTCTTATATATAACTTTTTGTGTGCATTTAATCTATAATCAAGTGGAATCCTTTATCAAAATATATTCATTTAAAAAGTAATGTTAGATAAATTGCATTTCAAAAAAGTTTATCCCACCTCCAAATATGTATATGAGTTCAATTCTCCACCTTCTTTGTAACACTACACTTTCTGGTCCTTAATAAACTAATTCACATGAAAAAAGATTTTTACAGTTTCCAATTTTTTAACATTTTTGTGTTTAAATTTGCTTTTCTTTAAATCTCTAGGAGCTATCTGTTCTAGCCCCTTGATCATATCTCCACATAAAAGTTTAATTTTCCTTATTGACTTAAATTATTTGTTTTTATATTAAGAAAATTATCTCTTCCTGCCTTAAGTGTTGTAAAATGTATTGGCTGTCATTTGACCTTGATCATATACTACTAAATTTTTTTTCAAACTAAACCCAAGGAAGTCACAGAGCAGGGAGTCATTTGCAACTGTTTTGTATGGACTCCTTGGGGATTTCACTGACTCTAAGAGTACACCTTTATTCCCAACTCTAAGTTGCTGCCATATGTTAAGATTCAACAAACTCTTCCATCATAAGAAAATAATCATCCCAAATTTTCACCTGCCATAAAGCTTATATCGAGAGATATTTGGTTTAAATCTTCATCTACATCATTGAAATAACAGACTTTCATTACGTTATTACTGAACTAGAGTTTTACACATATTTAAGTCATTGATCATTTCAGTCCGCATTAATGAAAGCAGAAAAAGTGAAAATGAAGGGATGCAACTGAGTTAATAAATAACTGACAATGTTCAGGGACTGATTAGATAAACCCACAGGGATAACAGAAGGAGGCTGGAATGGCTTGAGGGTGATTCTTAGAGTTCTCACATTTGGAAAAACAAGGAACACAGTGGGAAAGACAGAAGTAAATTTTTCACATACAATCACTTTTATACTAAGTTTTATAAGCAGTTTACTTTAAAAACATAGTGAAAAATTGATTTCAAAATCATTTAGGAGATCACTTAGCCTCCACTGTAGGGACATATTTTGCAACATGTCATAGTAGCCATGTTTCAGTAGTGTGGAGATCCCTTATCTAATTGGATCAATTCACAAGGCCAAGTGATGGTGCGCTGATGATTTGGAAGCCAGATACCATTCCATTGACACAGCCAAGTAGTTTGCACCAGATGTTGGGACCTGGCTGCACAGAGAAAGCAGACCTAACAGCTGTGGGAGATCTAGTCTTGCCAGCTTCATGTGAACTCTTACTGGCTTGGACCCCTCTTTATTTCTACAGAATTGTTTTGTGGCTGGGAGAAATGCCTCCTCAGCAAGGCTCTGAGAAGCCCATGCTGTTGGGAAGGCTGCCAGAGAATGAATAGAAGGCTAAGAACAGCAATCTGTGGATTTTTGCTTTCAGAGTTTTGACACAGAGCATTTCTGAAGGCAGTGTGCCATTCACTCTGACATACAGGAAAGCACCTGGTTCTAAGCCATTTGCCAATAAAAACTGATGAATGATGAATGAGAATTCATATAGTGATGAGAAGAAAGGGGACTTCTCTGTGGTATATTCTAGCTAATAAGTTAGCATTAATGACGTTTCGATAGTATGAGTATCTTGGGGTTTCAGGTACTCATAGATTGCCTCTTTAACCCAATATGTCTCAGAGTCTAGTCTACCACACATATATATTTAGCCTCTTAAAAGATAAAATGCCCATTGATCTCTGATATCTGGTAGATCTAATTCTTCATACCCATGCTTTTTTATTATGGTTAGTATCTGTATTTATAAAAATGCATGCAATGGTGGATGAGAGTGCCAGAAACTATCTGCGAATCAGCCTCTTAGCTGGTCATCTATGGATGCAGATTTAATTAAAAATTGTCTGTGGCGCTGACACCCCGGGTTCTAGTCCCAGTTGGGGCACCAGATTCTGTCCCGGTTGCTCCTCTTCCAGTCCAGCTCTCTGCTGTGGCCCGGGAAGGCAGTGGAGGATGGTCCAGGTCCTCGGGCCCAGCACCTGCATGGGAGACCAGGAGGAAGCACCTGGCTCCTGGCTTTGGATCAGCACAGTGCACCGGGGGCAGCACGCCGGCCACAGCGTGCCAGCGGTAGCAGCCACTTGAGGGGTGAACCAACGGAAAAAGGAATACCTTTCTCTCTGTCTCTCTCTCTCTCACTAAGTCTGCCTGTCAAAAAAAAATTGTATGTGTTATAAATCCAAAGTGAATATTTGTACATAATATCAACTCTTAAAAACTCAGCCATTTTGTTGTGCTTCACTCTTGATATGGATAGATTGCTTGGTTCAGAAAGAAATTAACTTCTCATTCATCTGATGACTTGGCTCCTTAGCCATGGGTTTCACTATTTAATTTTATTCAAATGCATTTCATAAAATTGTTTACTTACATATTTCACTTGACACTGTGTCTGAAACTGTATATTATTAAATTATAGATGAGATTAGAGTTATGCTTTCAAAAAATAAGGGAAATATTCTTTTTGGGATCATCTGTTCCTACAGCTTCCAGCACCTCAGTACATACAATGGAATTCCCATTTTACTCAGTGTCAGGCTCTATTAATCCCCAGATCTCAAAGTATATCTGACAGGAGTGATGTTGCACATTATAAAATAAGATTTCTCAAAATCTGCCCATCTGTTAGTGATACAGGCAATCTAAGTGTCCTATATATAGAACATACATACATTTCCTGCATTGCATATTCTTTCAAATATTTGCTCTTGGCATTGCAAGGTGTCCTACTGTCATAACAGACAAGTCATTCATTAAGCTGTCAGCACCTAGCTACCCTGCTCCCAAAGAAGGCCTATTTCTGTGTTTTCTATTTCTTGTTGGATGACCTGTTCACTCATCATGAGCTGAGCAGTTACTCTCATAACGGGTGCAACTGAGTTGTTCATGTCAACATATGTAAACCAAAGCTCTACTTCTTCATTTTTAGCAGTCCAACACTTGACTTGTGGAGGGCACTAATGCGTTGGAAAACCAGCTTGCAGTCATATGAGCTAAGTTGGTGTCAATATGATACAGTTCTTGGCTGAGACATCTAAGGAAGGGGCATTAAAAGCAAAGTAGAACAACAAGAAACAACCCCAAAATGTGATTAATTGTAAACACTGTTTGAAAATCTGAAAGAGAATCAAGAAAGGCAGTGAACTGCACATATCTATACATTGGAACTGTTTGGAGGAGATTATGTGAGAAATTACAAAAATATGGTTAACCTAATTGTAAAGCATCAATATATTAAGCATATTGTATAAGATGTAAAATAATGAAAATTAATTTGGAGAACATTAGTTAATTTGGTTTTACTGTTTGTATTTTAAGAAACTTGTGTTTATTAGGAATGAAGTATTTTTAGAAAAATAAGAAGATAATTCATAATTTTGTGGACTCAAGATCTTAAAATACAGTCACAGAAATATCAAAGCCTTTCCCTTATACTTCTCTGTGCTCTTTGCTTAATCCATGATTATTTCTTTTCTAGAGAAAGTAGAAGGCCAATACAAATTTGGACAATTTGTCTCCAAATTAACAACATTGATTCATGCTTGACAGAAAGCAGATTAAAATGATTAACTTCAATGAGATCCATCGATAACCTGTACATTTCAGTAAACCATGCACTTCATGTTGTCAGCCCTAATAGAGATTAAAAGCATGGTGATATAATATGGAATCAGACACTTTCTTGCACTACCTCCCTAAGTTAGACTTAGTTTTGTGATTGTAGGATAAAGCTGATGATGCATTATGTTACAAAGGATTTATTCTTCTGAACTTTTGTTGGTATTAGACTAGAAAAGATCAACCTACTAATCAGATAAGTCATTATATATTTTATGATGTGTACCCCACTCAAAGTCCTCAAAGTTTGTTCCTCATGAAAGTGAAATGTCCTCTCCAGGCCTGTGAAAGAGGCATGTAGAGAAAAAAAAGTTATATTCTCTGCTCAACAAAAATGTCAACTGAAGCCACCCTCATCCCACAAAATCAAATGATCTCAAAAGGGACCATTATACTAATTTATCTAACTGGTAATATTTTCTACAACATAATACATCTAGAATATTATGTTCACATTAAATTACATTTTTTCCATTTTTCCAGAACAGATCATTCATGTTGGACCAAAATGAAACACAACCAGTGTTCCACTATAATATTTTATATTTCCTCTATTTTGTAATTTACAGACTTTAGGATTACACAGTCACTGACACCTTCCTCTTTGTTTTAAAGATTTGATAATATTAATGAAAATGGCAGACTCCAAGTTCCAGAGCAGGAGCCCTGGCAGGAATGTGCTCATGTTTAAAAACGTTATTCCTTCCTGGTCAGACTAACATTTCTTAATTTATGTTGAAATGTGCATATCTCTTAGCCAATAAGCTGATGTTATTTTTATTGATTTATATGCTGGTTGGAAATCTATACGTGGGCAGCATTTGGTTCAGCAAGGACTGTGGAATCACTCTCCCCAAAGAAATGAGGCTCAGCTCTTCAATCACATCGCTCATGGTTTCTGGGTTGTAGCTGGGGAAAGCAGCAGGCTAATGAAAGGACTGAAGGTACCACCATTGAAAAGAGAAGCACTGGCAAAACCTATCTGATTAAGACAGAATAAAAATCATCTCCTGTGCAGAGGAAGCAGAAGAGCAGAGTGAGTTGGTTGCAGATTTTATGCCTCTATTTGATTTCCAACACCAGGCTAATGAGAAGAATTTCTGTGTCTAAAGAAGAATGACCCAAGAAAGAGCTATGACTGGCCTTTGCTATCATCCAAGAGGCATGTGATTCAGCATTTTCCTTTAACCTATCAAGTTTTTGCTATATAGATAGATAAATAGATAGAGATAGATAGATAGATAGATAGATAGATAGATAGATAGATAGTGTGTGTGTGTGTGGTTTTATTTACATGTGTGGTAGAATTTTAAATCTGTCAGAATTGCACATATTCTGTTTTTAAAAGATTCATTGATTTGAAAGTTAGAGTTACACAAAGAGGCAGAGAGAGAGAGAGAGGTCCTCTCTCTGCTGGTTCACCCCCCAATTGGTTGCAATGGCCGGATCTGTGCCAATCCAAAGCCGGGAGCCAGGAGCTTCTTCCTGGTCTCCCACATAGGTGCAGGGGTCCAAGGACTTGGACCATCTTCCACTGCTCTTCCAGGCCACAATACAGAACTGGAGCGGAAGTGGAGCATCTGGGACTTGAACCAGTGCCCAGAGGGATGCTGGCACTGCAGTTGGCAGCCTCACCTGATATGCCACAGCTCCGACCCGGCAGATATACTTTAAAATATGTTCAGGGGTACTTGAAAGTCATGGAAAGTGGAATCACGATAAATTTATTTGTTGTAAAATTTTTAAAATTCATGCATAATTTTTCTTTTTTCAGTTTTTATTTTTTCTCAAGTTTCATGTTAAAATAATATTAACAAAAGAACAAATTCAATGTTGTTCATAGAATATAAAGATAATTCTTCTTCCCTCCATCTTTCTTTTCTTTGTAATTTTCTAGATAATATAGTTTTAATTTACAGTCAAAGGCTCAATGTGCCACTAAAACTTCAACAAGTAAAAAGAAAAAAAGCCCATAATTCAGCAGGAATATGGGCAAAGTCTATAAACAATATTTAAATGAAAAGATGTTCACTCATACACAGCAAGCTTCGAAATAATCACAGATCATTAAAACTACAATGGTATGCCATTCTTAACCATTGGTTTGACAAAAATATAAAACAAATTTTAATAAAATTATGTTTATAGCAATACTGTTACACATAAGTTATGTCTTTTTTAAACCTTTTTTTCTTTAACTTTTAGAAGACCCCCTCATATGGTTTCTAATATAAATTGATAATTTCCAAATGCATCTTGTTTCTAATAATTTAACTCTCATTTACAACAAATCATCTTAAAAATATCAAGTCTTGGGGCGGGCATTGGGCCTAGAGATGAAGGACGTCTGTGCCCCCTATAGGAGGGTTTAGGTTTGATTTCCAGCTGTACTTCTGATTCCAATTTCCTACTAATGCAAAACCATGGCAGGCAGCAGTGGTGGCTCAAGTAATTAGTTTTTGCCACCCATATGCAAGACCCTGGTTACTGCTTTAGTTCCAGGCAGGGGACTTTATAGGCATTGGGGAGTGAACCAACACATGGGATCTCTCTCTCTCTCTCTCTCTCTCTCTCTCTCTCTCTCATTTTAAAAATCTTTCGTAGTATTATAAGTATGAAATTTAGAGATTGTTTTTCTTCAACATTACTAATAAGTTTAGGGCCCAAGAGTTTTAATGATGTGGTGTAACTTAGCATCTTCCTTAAGGGAAGGAGACTGTCTGTTTCACCCATCATTAAATCTCTAGCACCTAAAAAGTAATGTAGAACATAGTAGGTACATAATACTTTTTTTTTTTTTTTGACAGGCAGTGTTAGACAGTGAGAGAGAGAGAGACAGAGAGAGAAGTCTTCCTTTTTCCATTGGTTCATCCCCCAAGTGGCCGCTGCGGCCGACGCGCTGTGCCTATCCAAAGCCTGGAGCCAAGTGCCTCCTCCTGGTCTCCCATGCAGGTGCAGGACCCAAGGACCTGGGCCATCCTCCTTCCCAGGCCACAGCAGAGAGCTGGACTGGAAGAGGAGCAACTGGGACAGAATCCGGTTCCCCAGCCGATACTTATTTGGTGAGATGAGTGAACAAAATGATTTTGAGGTCTTTCTGTAGTTGGAAAATTACTCAGCTAAAAACTACATTTTGTTGAATTACTTTAATGTGGAATTCACATTAAAAAAATTAGTTCTTCCAAGAGTCCCAGACACTATCACACATTCCAAGCAATAACCCATGCAAATAATATGATGGTTTACAAGCTTGTTGGTCAGTTGGTCAGTTGGTCTCTCTGACCAAACCCTATAATTATGATGAGTACATAGTATAGGTTACTCAATGCATTCCAGTTTCAACTATCCCCTCATTGTTCCCAGAAATACTCCCAAAGTTGCCAAAATATTTGAATGCATTAAATGTTTTGGCTCAGAAAATATGACCATTGTGTCAAAAAAAAATTCACCAAAATGAGATGTAAAAATTTTTTTCAAAACTAGGCTCAATTCATAGTAATTAGCATAATTCCCAGTAAATATAATGAAAAACACCTAGGAATAAAAATTAAAGTAGCAATGTACTAAAGATAATTCATAACCGTGAAATTTAACTTCAGAGAAAATCTTTAAATATAATTATTGCACTAAAGGAAGGCAAAGACAATGTGACTTGATAAAAATAGACATTGTGAAGGTACTCAAAGATGAATTAAGAATTTTTTTCCAGGCCAGCACGGTGGCATAACAGGTAAAGCTGCCATCTGCAGTGCCGGCATCCTGTGTGTGCACTGGTTTGAGCCCTGGCTGCTCCACTTCCAGTTCAGCTCTCTGCTATGGCCTGGGAAAGCAATAGAAATGGCTCATATTCTTAGGCCCCTGCACCCACATGGGAGACCTGGAAGAAGCTCCTTGCTTCTGGCTTGGGATCGGCACAGCTCCAGCTATTATGGTCGATTGGGGAGTGAACCAGTAGATGGAAGACCTCTCTCTCTCTCTCTCTCTCTCTCTCTCTCTCTCTGCCTCTCCTTCTCTCTCTGTGTAACTCTGGCTTTCAAATAAATAAATCAATCTTTAAAACAAACAAAAAAAAATTTTTCTGTAGAAGTGGATCCAATTAACCCCGTCTCATAATGAATCTGATGTGAAGATGCTCACACAGGGACCAGCGCTGTGGCACAATGGTTTGAGCTGCCTTCTGCAGTGCCTGCATCCCATCTGGGTGCTGGTTCAAATCTAGGTTGATCCACTTCCAGTCCTGTTTCCTGCTAATGTGCTTGGGAAAACAGAAAAAGGGTGCCCCAAGTGTTTGGGCCCTTTCACCAACATGGGAGATCTGGAAGAGGCGCCTGGTTCTTGGCTTCAGTCTGGCCTAGCCCTGGCTGTTATGGCCATTTGGGAAGTGTACCAGTGTCTGGAAGATTCTCTCTCTCTCTCTCTCTCTCTCTCTCCCCCTCTCTCTTTCTCTCTATCTCTGTAATTCTAATTTATAAATAAATAAATAAAAAGTTAAAAAAATGCTCTTGTAATATAGTAGTATATTAAGCATAGCACCCACCTAGAAAATGTTAACATAATGGGTATATAAATTAATGGACTCTCCAAAACTCCCAAACATTTTAAGTCACTATTTTTAAACCAGTAAACATGCACAATAATATCCTTTAGAAATAAGTGTTTTAGATCCTGTCCAACTCAGTTTCAGACTTGAAATTCTATTAACCTGCACATGTATTCTTCAAAATGTTAAACCAAGTCATGAAAGCGTTGGAATTTATTTTAAAATCTGTATATTTTCAGTGGGAGTTGTGTTTTTGTTGGTGGCAATGGTATTATTTTTAGTCAACTTTGCATGTGGGTGATTTTTAAAATATGACTAAATTACTCTCAGAATTTGATGGGACTCATTAATTCATCAGGTAATGGGCAAGTCTCTAAGAATCAGAATTAACAAAATATATGAGAGCACTGCAAAATGCTTGTTGAAAATGCCCATTATAACAATATCATGATTTCAAAAATCTTTTCCACCAGAATAAACATGCCTTCTGATTTCATTGTCCACAGACTTTCTGAAGTACCCTCTATATCCCTCAGTCTACCTGTGTTCTCAGCTTTATCAGTTTGCAACCTGAGATATACTGGCAGCTAAAACCACCAAGTAGCTCGCTCAACAGGCAAGAATCCACACTGTATTGCTCATTTTAATGCAAATGTCGGAATAACTTTGGATCTGCTTTCTTTCAAGGGTAAGCGGCTTATAAACATTTTTTACAAGGGTGCGTTTCTTTTCTATAAAGTTACCTCTTCTTGGGAAGTTTGATAAATACAGGCCAGCATAAACAGCATTCCAAAGAAACCTTTCAAATGACATTTTACATCCTCAAAATTTCATAAAATACTTTTTCTTAAATAAAAGCCAGCCACACATAAAAATGATTACGCAGATTTAAAAATTAAAGCCTCCACTTGTTCAAAATGCCTATTTTAGAATTTTACTTTTCAGCTAAGAAGCCATATTTTTCCATCTTTTATTTGAATCAACCTTCATCCTCACAAAGAGAGGGAAGAGAAAAAAAAATATGTGCAACTAGTGAATGCTATTTGTACTCTAAGAGACTTACGCCTACAACATTTAAAATTCTTAAACAGATATAATACCCAACTTTCACCATCGACATCTTAGAATTTGTTTTCATTTGAGGGTCACAAGTCACTTATCCCCAGAAGAAAACTCCATGAGAGGGTAACCTGTTTTTTAGAAACCTTAGAATGCCTAGTTTAACATTCTATGTGCTTTTTATTCAATGGCATACTATATTTTCTTAGGGAGGAGTTATTCCCAGATAATGTTCACATCCAAATTTTTATGTGGAGTAAAAACAAGAGCCAAATAAACTTAACAATTAGGTGAACAAAGTTTCTGGTTTAAAAATGGCCTCTGTTGAGAAGCTCTGAACCTGCCTTCTTCCAAACTCCCACGAAAAGAACTGTGTAAAGACAGAAAATATGTAAATTTATGACCTTCTAAACTAAGATTGACAGACAACCTAAGGCCTGAATCTGGAAGGAATTTTCAATAATTGGAAGTCAGACAGACCTGACTGTATGAACCAATGGGTGCCCTATGTGCATGTTATCTGGTGAAACGGAGCGGCCTGTGAGAATGAGAGGAGAGAATATGACCAAACCTGATCCACACTCCCTGAGGCTCAGGCAGAGCAGCTGGGCCTGGGCCTGGTCATGCATCCCTGGAGATGACGCTCACCTCCCTTCCACCCTCCTCAGCTCCTTTATCCTGTGTGTTCTAGCAACTGACTCTCACAAGATGTCTGTGTTGTAAGAGAGAGGGGAGTGAGATGTGCAGGAGTTGGTAGCAAAATGCTGCAGCATTGGCAGCACAGACCCCACACATACTGGGGAGAAGACACAGTCTTAGAGAGACCAATTGCTCCTAAAGAGGCGCTGGATCTACATATCCCACCTGGTTCTTCAGCCATAGATCTGGGGGGCGGGGGGGTTCTGTTCAACAAGCAACTTTCAAACCCAATGCAATCAAAACCCTGAGTCAATGCATTCTTGATCATTGGAAGGTTAACAAAAGTAATAGTAAAAATAAAACTATGAACAGCATGGAAAATCATTATGTGAGAGACAATATTCTTAGTACTTAGAAATACTGAATTATTAAGTCTTCATGAAGTTTGATGAGAGGGGTGTGATTATTCTCATTTCACAGATTTGAGAGGGGTGTGATTATTCTCATTTCACAGATGAGGAGACTGAGGCAAAGAGAGTTTAAGTTGAAATAATTTGCCCAAAATGATGTGGAGAGTAAGTAGTAAAAATTTTTGTTTGAACACAGGCAGATGAACTCCAGAGTGTCTGGTGTTGGTTATAAATAAATAGGAAAAAAGATTTTAAAACACCAGGGAGTAGGCATTTGACCCAGTGGTTAAGATGTGCATACTCCGCATCTGAGTATCTGAGTTCATTTACAACTCCAGTTCCTGAATCCAGCTTCCTGAAATTGAAGACCCTAAGAGGAAGTGGTGGTGACTCAAGTAATTGTGTCCCTGCAACCCAAATGGGAGTCTGATTGTAGTCCCAGCTCCAGACCATAGCCCTGGCACAGCCCCAGGCATTGTGGCATTTGAGGAATGAACCAGCATATAGGAATTCTCCCTCTCTGTCTCTATCTATCTATCTATCTCTCAGCATCTCAAAACAAATAAGCAAATAATAATCAAAGACAGGTATGCATTACAAGATGAAGTAAAAGAAATACTGCTCTGATATTTATTATTATGATATATTATCAAATGAGGGGAAAAAACTAGGAAATTTTCAGTTTTCTGAATATAATCCAAGGACATAAGGCTTCTCTGACAGAGGTATAGAAAGACTAAAAAGGGAGGTGGGTACCAAAAATAGCAGTGGAGTGGTTTGGAGTGAATGGGAGTTAAACGATAAATAGATGAGATAAAAATAAAAATGCTATAAATGATTGCATTAGTGACATCAATTAAGAGTGCCCTTTACAATGTAAAAGCGCACCCCTCTTACAAAGGTATAACCCATTTTCTCAATCTGGATTTGAGGTTGACATGGAGATATGGCTTTGGCCAACAGCGTGCTCTGGAGCGCTGGTACACTGGTTCTGACACTGTTCCTCAAGAATCTATTCTGTCAACTCTCTCCCTATATTCACCATGAACTCAGGTATTCTATGGGAGGGTGAGGGACCACTTGGAAAGGACATTATACCCACGGAAGCCATTGTGGACCACAGAACCCCCAGTAAACTTGGTAACTGAGAGCAACCTCATGCATGAACCCAGGCAACGTTAGCAAAACCTAGAACAATGCAATTGCTCAGCCAAACTGTGGATACCCAAGAAACAAGTATTACTGCTTTAGACTACATATTTTGGTGTGATTTATTTCTCAGTAATAGCTATATACAATGGTAACTAAACTTATACTTGAAAAAAAAATAAAAAAGAGAATAGATCAGAGACGTCAGTCATTTTATCTACCAGTTATTTTCTTCCCTCTCTTTGTTACTTGAGAAAAAAGCAGATCTTAAATTATATTTCAGACTATCTGTCTCCACAAACTGTGCAGAAGGGGCATCGATTCGTGTGACCTTGTCCCTCAATATTCGAAGCTTTTCGGACCAAGAGTACAACTTCGGCTAATGCTAGATCTGTCAGATTTTCTTTTATGGTAGCTTAAAATTAGACTTAAAAGACATTAATCAACGTCTGAGAGAAGAGAAGGGTGCTGTGAAGAGAGAAATGAAACCAATACTCAAAATGCAGCAAAGAGGATCTCATAGGAAGCCCCAGAGAGAATAGGAACCTAACTATTTCTATTGCTGGTCCTTCCTGGGGGCCAAGAGATATCTGCATTCTTCATGTTTTATTTTTCCATTGTGAAATATGTTTCTGTTTTGCATGCCTGTGAGGGTATGTGCTTATTCTTCAAATATCTCTTCATCTGGGAATATTTCTGTGGTTTTCAGTAGAATGGAATGGCCATGTCCACAATTACTAAAACTCAATTTGAATCACACTGTAGGAATACTACAAAGTACAAAAGACTGTTTGCTTTTCTAGTTCTACTATCTGGTCTCTTTCTGTAGCAATGTTTTTCAAGGAAGGACAAGGAATAAGAGTATATGTTCATGAAAACGTTTCAAAGTTAGTCTTTTCCTCTTTCTTTCTAATGTTGAATGTGTTTACACATGGAGAGAATTGATATGGTTACCTATTAAAAATAGACTTCGGTACACAAAGCATGTTGGGAAATAATTTAAATTCGTCTTCACTTATTTATAGTGGTTCTCACCATGGTGATCCTAACTGTATTTCTTCCAGTATTCTGGAATGTTCTTACCACTCTGTAGAGATGAGATGTCCACAATAGATGGAGATAAGAGATTGAAATAAAAATATACATTTCCTCCCTAATTTTTTTGCCTGAATGCTTTCTGCAGTAGTACAAAGTGTTGAGTGAAGAATCTTGGGACTATTCCTTCTCTCCATTTTCATGTGCTTGGAGTAATTATAGAGGAAATCCAGTTTTGAAGAGACTTAGTATTCAAATGAAAATCCACTGGAGAATTGTGCAAGTCTCCACTTTATCTTAAGTTTCAAATCCAAAGTGGATTTCCTGAAATAGTTGTTAGTTTACAATATTTTCTCTTCTGTGCCTTTTGAAAAATGATATATATGAATTTCTTGAATCTTAGTGAATAGAGGAGCAGGCGTAAAGAGATTGAACTGTTGATACCAAAGCTGCCTGGAATATTTCTTCTTTTCTTTACCCAAATAAAGAGGGATGAAGGGGAAGAAAAATGCCCCTTGACAGTTTACATTGCTTCTTCTTTCCTCTCTTGTTATTTATGTTCACTGACTGGTCACTGGCCCCCTGCATTGCTTGTCTGCCTGCTTCCCCTTTTCTATTCACAGCAGTAGAAGCTGCCAATGCTGATCTTGGAAATCATAACTTGGATCCTGAAGGCATATTTTATTCTTGCTGTTTTCAAAGAGGATGATCCAAGTGGCTTATTATACTGATTTAAAACAGCAACATCAGCAACAAAACCAAGACCCACAGGACTGAACCATCCCTCCTATGTTGTCATACCTGTCAATCCTAACTCTAAATACCCTAGGCTAAATTTAAATGATCAAAAGAAGAGATAAATGGAAAAGAATGAAGACAAAAGACAACAGACAAATATTCAACTGGGGGTAAGAATGAAAAATAGATATTAATAAAAATCTATTGGTGATACTGTAGGGAAGGGTTTGTATTTTTGGCTGACAATGCTTACTTTTCAGCAAATATCGAACAGGAAAACTGAAATATCGAAATGGGAAAACTGAGGTTAAAAATGGACATCATACTAAAGTATTTTATTTTCCCTGCCTTATGTTTGCCAGTGTGTGGTAAATGTTTAGAAACACTAAAACTCAACAGTAAGACAACATATAATGCTACTAAAAATAATAAGCCAAAAATCCTAGCAGACACCTAACTGAGGAAGATACACAATGGCAAATTAATGAATTGAAAGAAACTCCTCATTATCTGTCAATAGGGAAATGCAAATTAAAACTACAAACAGATATCACTATATACCACTAAAATGACCAAAATCCATAACACAAAAATTTAATGCTGCCAAGGATGTGGAACATATGAATTTTCATTTATTACTAATGGGGATAAAGGTTGGTGCAACCACTTTAGAAGACAATGTGGCAGCTACTTATGTAACTACCCATATTCTTAGTATATGATCCAGCAACTGTATTCCTTGAAATTTACCCAAAGTTGTTGAAAATGTGAGTCTACACAAAAACTTATGCAAGGATATTTACAGCAGCTTCAAGGACAATTGCTAGACTTGGATAAATACAATGTGCTCCATCCAGACAATGGAATGTTATTTAGCATTATAAAAAGATGAGGTACCAAGCCATGGAAAGATGTGGAGGAATTTAATCACATAGTACTACTTAAAAGAAGTGAATCTGAGAAGACTATGTTCCAGATAACTCCATCTATATAACATTCTGGAAGAGGCAAAATTATGGAGACAGTAACAGGATCAATGATACTCAGGAATTGTGAGGAAGGTGATGAAGAATGGAGCATAGAGGAATTTTTGGGCAATAGAATTACTTTGCATGGCTCTGTAATGAATTCTGTCTGTCACTGTACACATATCCAAACCCAAAGAATGTACAACCCCCAGCATTAATCTTAACGTAAACTATGGTCTCTGAAGGATTAGGATGTGTCAATGTAGTTTCACCAATTGAAAAACATGAACCATTGTGGTGAATGGTGTTGAGAATAGAGGAGGACATATGAAGGAACATACAGTATATGCAAAATCTCTTTAATCTGTCTCCATTTGACTATGAACCTAAACGTGCTCTTAAAAAAGTCTTTTTCCAAAACGCAGTAACAATTTCACATACTTGTAGATTTGCTTTGAAGGAGAAGGGTAGTATGATAGACTGTTAAAATGATGACCCTTAATAAATCCTACCTTCCTAGACACAGAACATTTGAAATGTGACAGAGTAGCTCCTTACATCAAGAGACCGGGTGTTTTTACACCACTCGCTTTACTGGCTGTGTGACTGGCTTTGCCCATTGTAACGTGGTCGAAGTAATATGAAATCTTGACAGGTTTTGCAGCTTTGGACCTCGCTATCGGGGAACCCTGTAACCATCCAAAGATGAAGTCAGGCCAAGTTGAGAGGAGAGTTTCCAGTTTCCAGCCTGTCAAAGCTTCAAAGCCCATGAGTGACACAGTGTTGGAACTTCAAGCACAAGTGGAGTCATAAGATGACTGTAGCCGCATGAGTGATCTTAGTAAGATCAGCAGAATTTCCCATGTTGCTAAGTCACAGAATCATGACAAATAATAGGTTATTATTTTTTTTCCATTTCAAAGAAAAGCTTTTTGTTTCAATTAGACATGCTTGATTATAGCCCAAACAATTCTTAATACGGAGAAATATTCCAATGGCAATACTGAGAAGCAATAAACAGAAGCAAGTCACTCAGTTTTGAGGTGATTTGTGGTACAGTAACATATGACTGAAACAGAATTTAGTATGGGAGACTGGGTTGCTGCCATTACAAAAATCTAAAATGTTTTGGATAAAATTTCAAATAACATGGCAAGGGAAGAAGAGAAGAGCTGCAATGGGACTTCTGGTAGAGGTAAGAAAACAATGAAGAAACTGTTTCTTGAGTTGAAGAAAAGACAGTCTACCTTGCCACCAGGAATGCAATTATTGAAACCTCACTCCTCATGAATGGGGAATATAGGCAACAGAACAAATGAATATATAGGCCTTACTAGAGAGAATTTCAGGAAAAACGAAGTGTCAACTGACTTCTTTAGCATGAAATAGATGCTCTGAAAAACGAACAGTTTTGTTCACATATATAATTTAGAAGAAATAAATAAATCCTCAGATATTATCTCCAAATCATAATTAAATCTTTCCAGTAAGAAATGCTTTGCAATAAAAGTTGAATGAAAGGTGTGCCCAAAGCACCACTTCTGGAAATCTTGGGGCGTCCTGAGAAGGGACCTAATAGATACTCTCAGGGAGACGTGAAAGGGCTGCTGATTATTCTAAAGGTATTGCTCAGCAGCTCCCTAAAACACCCCCTAAAGTAATGCACGACATGGCCTAAGTTGGTCAAAACATTTGCTGTATTTGGTCAAAATGTTGCTATATATTTGCTGTGTAACTAGAAGGCAGTGTAAAATCATCGCTGTGAAAGAACCACAAACAAGTCCGTGATAACAGAAGAAAGAGAGGTTGTGGAAAACTTCACAAAGGAACTGTCAGTTGAGTGGGACTCAACGAACAGTTGGGATTGTAACAGACAGAATGGGGCTGATGAGCATTCCAGCTGTAGGGACCCTGAGAACAGGCACAGAGGTAGAAAAGCATGGCTTGGCTTCTGAGGAGAGTGAACAATGGCCTAGTTTGACAGGTGTATCTTGCACATGAGAAGAGGCAGGCTTGAAGGAACAGGAAGTAGATTGGACTTCCAGGCATGAGAAAAACAGAGTGGGGTGGACTGAGGAGCAGTCAACCTTGTTTTGTCAATTGGACTCCGTGAACCTAGATTCAAAAGCATAGCTCAAGATCCTATATGCATAATTGTCAAAATTTCTTGACCTTTTTGGTTATATAATACTCTATAATGTATCATATATGTTTGTCCTTCAACTGTTTTATAACGCAAAACATTTTGAAGTAATCATTGCTTCTATCTTTTTTTAAAAAAAAGTTAAAATAAACAATGCTAACTGCTCATAAAACTTTAGGTTTTTAATCTGGCCAATATATATTCTCTACCCCAAATTAAGAAGATAATTACATGAAAAAAGGAAATGTTTTATAGTATTAGTGTCAGACCATTGGCCTATTTAATGTTCTTTTTAGTTGATCTGCCTAAATTTACTCACTGCTTAGAGTAAATCACTACTAGTTCTTAAAAATTTACCATATGTAATTTAATATAGTCCATTGCCCTTCTCTTCTGTCATCAGACACTATTTTATTTGCAGACATCTCCACTAATACATTTTATATTTAAAAATAAGCTAAACCGAAACAGTTGATTTTATTAAATACATTGGAAAATTAAACATACCTAAAAGTCAGATTTAAAAGGAAGACATTAAAACAATCTCACAACTTTCTGATACTGTGATGCAACTACATATGAGATTGGCCTTAGAAACTATAGTAAAAGATGGGTCATATCCTTATGTAATCTAACACAAAATTTTATCTGGCATACATTCAGACGCCATCATGAACAGGCCTACCATTGTCCCTTATGACATGGTGTGCTAGAATGCAATATTCCTTTAAAACCTCGAAAATAAAAGAGGCAAATACCAGCTTGAGGCCAGACAAGAAGCCTGTGAAACATCAGACAGTTTTCACCACAGCTGGCCAGGCCTGGGCAGTTTCAGACAAAGGACTTCCGCCTTTATCTGGCCCTTATTTTGATGTCTCATTCAGCTGGAGATAAAAGGAAAGATGTGCTTTGAAATTTAACCATTAAGATGGCCAAGAAATCAACATGCAAATGTCACCCATACATGAATTCAAAATGAAGTCTACATTTGTCACTGCAAACTTAGAACTTGTTGGTCCTTTTTACCTACTAAAGCAGTAGGATTTGAAAAAAAAATCAATGAGTATATGATGCCTGGATTTAGTCCAATTAGAATTCTTAATTTATATAATTTATTCAAAATGAGCATATTTTAAGGGTACATGGGAATACTTCATAAAGAGACGAAATAAAAACGAAAAGTGGAGATTTAATATTGTGATATATGGTAGTTTTACATAGGCAATCAGTAAAAGGCTAAAGAGATACAGCATCTGTGTTTTCAAATGTGGTAAATTTCTATCATGAAAATGAGTCACTTTTCTTGGGAGAAGTAGCATACATTCCTTTTTATTTTTTTAATGTACATTCTAAGGAAGCTTTCGCATCTGCAGAAGTGATGTGAGAGATAAGGACAGGGGTCATTATTGTGGCTCTGAAGCTATTTATGGAGAAAGAAAGTGCAAACTGTGAAGTTTGGTTCATTTTCAAGCTTACAATAATTGTACATACATCTTTTTCATACAGTCTCATTTTTCTGGTTCACAAATAGTTTTCAAAAGTTGTATTGCCAAGTAGTTTGTGTGAATTTAAGAGCATTTTCTTTTTAGTCCTTTAGTTTTGCTATTAAAAACTCTAAGGAAAATAACTTATCACTGCTCCCAACTCTGAACATACAAATTCACAGAGGAATTATAAAGATAACCAAGAGGCTGGAAAGGATGTGAGGTTTACTTTGGAGCAGACGATTTGACATTCTATGACATGGATGGACTTTCAGGAATCTGTGCTAACTAAAATAAACTAGTCACCAAAAGGCAAATGTGTGATTCCACTTAAATGAGATAACAGCTGGATGATGCTGCTGTTAAAATTAAAGACTGAATGGGACAGGATGCATGAATGACTTAGCCTAGTAAGAAACAAAAGTGATGTGGATATTTATGTTCCTACTTCCAAACACACCTGCAGAGAACTGTTATGTCTTTATGAATTACACGCTACCACTCTTTTCTCAATGTCTCTCATTGGATCCTGTTTTCCCAGCTTGCATTCATAATGGTCGATGTGCTCGAGGTTGTTACCAAATAAATCAGTAGTCTAGCCATAAATGGCAACTTATTTCTGTATCAAATAAACATGCTTATTTAATTTTAAAATATATTTGTATGTACACATACCACAATAATTTTTTTCTCAAGAGCCATTAAAAAGGCCATGTGTAGAACAGAACTGAAAATATCAGTGAATCTTCAGTTCAACAGAGTTCAACTGCCCTTTAACAAATGATGTTGAACAAGAGCAGGTTATCCACCTGGTGAGCCATGTAACAATGGAGCTGAGCTATCTAGAAAAGGAACATTTTTTGCTAAATAGTACACTACAGTTTAATGGCAGCTCATACATGATTGTTATTAATAAGAGCAACAAGGGATGTGATATAAAAATTTCTTATATTGATTCATATTTGTATAATTATTATTAACAAATAAACATTTTTTACAGGCAGAGTTAGACAGTGAGAGAGAGAGAGACAGAGAGAAAGGTCTTCCTTCCGTTGGCTCACCCCCCAAGTGGCAGCTGGGGCAATGCAAAGCCAGGAGCCAGATGCTTCCTCCTGGTCTCCCATGCGGGTACAGGGCCCAAGCACTTGGGCCATCCACCACTACCTTCCCGGGCCACAGCAGAGAGCTGGACTGGAAGAGGGGAAACCGGGACAGAATCCAGCACCCCAACTGGGACTAGAACCCGGGGTGCCGGCGCTGCAAGGCGGAGGATTAGCCTAGTGAGCCGCGGTGCCGGCCAACAAATAAACTTATTAGTATATCATATTTGTTTTGTTAAATGGCAGAAACTCTGCTAATTGTTTTGCATGCATTATCTTATTTAGTTTTAGGCATCTTTTTTCTATGTGGCCAAGAATTTTTTTTTTAAAAAATTACACAACTTAAATTCCTTTTGCATGAAAAAAATAACTGATAATCATATATGTTTCTTTCTAGTGAGGAAGGAAGGAACTCTAATGTTCTCATGAATCTGGTAGGCCACAGCAGGACTGCATCATAACTTTAGAGAAAAACAACTCTCTGGGTCAGTGTTCTGGCATAATGGGATAAGCTGCCTCCTGCAATGCCAGCTTCCCATATGGGCACTGATGCCCATCCTGTCTGCTTCACTTCCAATCCAGCTCCCTACTAATGTGCCTTGGAAAGCAGTGAAAGATGGCACAAGTCCTTTGTCCCCTGGATCCACTTAAGAGACCTGGTTGAAGCTCCTGGTTCCTGGCTTCTGCCTGGCACAGCTTACTGCAGTCATTTGGGGCATGAATCAGTGGACAGAGATTTCTCCTCTCACTCTCTCTCTCTCTTTCTCTTTCTCGCTCTCTCTCTCTTTCTCCCCTCCATTTCTCTCTCTGTAACTCTGCCCTTCAAATTAGTAAAAAAATAAATAAAATCAAAAAGAAGAGAAAAATGACTCTTAATGTAACCCAAATTCATTTAAAGGAAATGATTATAATTTGCCTGAATTTGTAAGCTTTGGTATTTGATAGGAAAATCTGAGTATGATAGACAACGGCAATTGAACACTAGATACATCTATTTTTTGCTGTGATCTTTTCCTTTTATTTTCTTTTTCCTAAAGAAACCTTTTAGTTAATGAGTACATACTTTATGTATATAGTGATTCTTCCCACTGTACCAGCCTCCCAACTCCCATTCATACTACATCTCCTCCTCCCTCTCTCCCATTCCATTTCATTCTCCATTAAGATTCATTTTCAATTAACTTTATACACAGAGGACCAACTCTATACTAAGTAAAGATTTCAACAATTTGCACACACAAACAAACACACACACAAACTGAGAACAAGTTTTACAGTTAATTCTCATAATACAACTCATTGAGGATAGAAATCCTGCATGGGGAGTAAGTGCACAGTGACTCCTGTTGTTAATTTAACAATTAAGACTCTTTTATATGATGTCAGTGATCAGCTGAGGTTCTTGAATGAGCTGCCAAGGCTATGGAAGCCTTTTGAGTCCATAATCTCTGTCAGTATTTAGACGAGGCCATAAACAAAGTGGAAGTTTTCTCATCCATTCAGAGAAAAGTACTTCCTTCTTTGATGGTCACTTCTTTCCATTTGGGTGTCTCTCACAGAGATCCTTCATGTAGGACATTTTTTTGCCACAGCGTCTTGGCTTCCCATGCCTGAATTTCTCTCATGGGCTTTTCAGCCAGACCAGAATGACTTAAAGGCTGAATCTGAAGTCAGAGTCCTATTTAAAGAAATCCTTATTCTTTGAATCTGCTGTGTGGACTGCTTCCCATTTTGGAACATTCTCTCCTTTTTAATTCTATCTATTATCATTACCTGACACTTGATACTATTATATGATCCCTTTAATACTTAATTCTATCTATAGGATCACTTCACTCAATATGGTCACTTTAACACTTAAGATGGCATTTTTACCACCCAGTTTATGGGGACTTGGGGTCCCATGTCAAATTTTTAAACTGTACCCTTAGCAGTAAATCCATAGGAATATATGCAGAACTACACAGCTGTATAGTTACAAACTTCCTCCTTCCTCTCATATTCCCACTCTTATTTTTTAAGATATTTATTTTCAATCGACTTTATACACAAGTGATTAACTCTATGTTAGAGTTCAACAAATAGTATGAAGAGGAGAAAAAAAAACTGTCCCTCAATAGTCAAGACAAGAGCTGTTCAAGTCACTGCTTCTCAAAGTGTCAATTTCTCTCCTATAGATTTCCTTTTAGGTGCTCTATTAACAGATCAGGAAGAATATGTGGTATTTGTCCCTTTGGGATTGGCTTCTTTCACTAAGTATGATGCTTTCCATGTTCATCCATTTTGTTGCAAATGACTGGATTTCAGTTTTTACCACTTTATTCAGTCTTCAGTTGAGGGGCATTAGGGTTGATTCCATGTCTTAGCTATTGTGAATTGAGCTGCAATAAACATAGAGATGCAGATAACTCTTTTATTTGCCGATTTAATTTTGTTTGAGTTAATTCCTAGGAGCTGGGTCATACGTAGGTCTATATTCAGATTTTTGAGGTATCTCCAAACTGTTCTCTGTAGTGCTTTCACCAGCTTACTTTCCCACCAACAGTGGATTAGGGTACCTTTTCCCCCACATCCTCACCAGCATTTGTTGTTTGTTGATATCTGTATGTGAGCCATTCTAACTGGGGTTAGGTGAAACCTCATTGTGGTTTTGATTTGCATTTCCCTGATCGCTAGTGATCCTGAACATTTTTTCATGTGTCTGTTAGCCATTTAGATTTTCTCTTTTGAAAAATATCAGCTTAAGTCCTTTGCCCATTTCTTAACTGGGTTGTTTATTTTGTTTTTGAGTTTCTTGATCTCTTTATATATTATTATGAATCCTTTATAAGTTGCATAGTTTGCAAATAATTTCTCCCATTTTCTCGGTTGCTTCTTCATTTTTCTGAGTGTTTATTTTGCAGTGTAGAAGCTTCTCAATTTGATGTAATCTGTAATCTCATTTGTTAAATTTGGCTTGGATTATCTGTGTCTCTAGAGTCTTTTCCAAGAACTCTTTAACTGTACCAATATCTTGCATGTTTTCCCCAATGTTCTCTAATAATTTGATGGTATCAGGTCATAGATTTAGGTTTTAATCCATGTTGAGTGAATTTTTGTGTAAGGTGTAAGGTAGGGGTCCTGCTACATACTTCTTCATGTGGAAATCCAGTTTCCCAGCACCATTTGTTGAACAGACTGTCTTTGCTTCAGGGATTGGTTTTAGTTCCTTGGTCAAATATACGTCAATTGTAGGTGCTTGGATAGATTTCTGGCATTTCTATTCTGTTTCATTGGTCTATCCATCTGTTTTTGTACCAGTATCAGGCTGTTTTGATCCCAACTTCCTTGTAGTATGTCTTGAAATCTGGTATTGTGATGGCTCTGGCTTTGTTTTTGTTGTGTAAGACTGATTTAGCTATTTGAGGTCTCCTATGTTTCCATATGAATTTCAGCATCATTTTTTCTAGATCTGCTTTTGGTATTTTGCTTGGTATCACATTCAATCTGTAAATTGCTTTTGGAAGAATACACCTTTTGATGATATTGATTCTTTCAATCCATGAACATGGAAGATTCTCCATTTTTTTTGTCTCTTCTTCTATTTCTTTCTTTAATGTTTTGTAATTCCTTTCATAGAGATCTTTGACATCCTTGGTTAAGTCTATTCCAAGCCATTTGATTTTTTTGTAGCTATTGTGAATGGGATTGATCTTAGAAGTTCTTTCTCAGCCATGGCATCGTTTGTGTATATAAAAACTGTTGATTTTTGTGTATTGATTTTATATCCTGCTACTTTACCAAACTCTTATATGAGTTCCAATAGTTTTTGATGGAGTCTTTTGGATCCCCTATATATAGAATCATGTCATCTGCAAATATGGATAGTTTGACTTCCTCTTTCCCACTTTGTATCCCTTTGATTTTATTTTTCTTGCCTAATAGCTCTGTCTAAAACTTCCAGGACTATATTGAATATCAATGGTGGAAGTAGGCATCCTTTTGTGGTTCCAGATCTCAGTAAGAATGCTTCCAACTTTTCCCCATTCAATAGGAAGCTGACTGTGGGTTTGTCAAAAATGCCTTGGTTGTGTTGAGGAATATTCCTTCTATATCCAATTTGCTGAGAGTTTTCATCATGAAAGATTGTTGTATTTTATCAAATGCTTTCTCTGCATCTATTGAGATAATAATAAGGTTTTTGTTCTTCAGTGTGTTAATGTGATGTATCACATCAATGTATTTGTGAGTGTTGAACCGTCTCTGCATACCAGGGATAAACTCCACTTGGTCCAGGTGAATGATCTTTCTGTTGTGTTGTTTGATTAGATTGGCTAGTATTTTGTTGAGGATCTTCGTGTCTGTGTTCAACAGGGAAATTGGTCTGTAGTCCTCTTTCTCTGTTGCATCTTTTCTGGGCTGAGGAATTAAGGTGATGCTGGCTTCATCGAAAGAATTTGGGTGGATTCCGCACTTTAAATTGTTGTGAATAACTTGAGAAAATTGGAGTTAGTTCTTCTTTAGATGTCTGCTAGAATTCAGCAGTGAAGCCATCCTGTCCTGGGCTTTTCTTTGATGGGAGGGTCTTTATTTTTTATTCAATTTCTGTCTGCTAATGGGTCTGTTTAGGTTTTCTATGTATTCATGGCTCAACTTAAATAGGTTGTATGTGGCCAGGAATCTATCCATTTCTTCTTGGTTTCCCAGGCTGTTGGCATACAGCTCTTTGTAGTAATTTCTGATGATTCTTTTTTATTTCTGTGGTGTTTGTGTGCTACATTTCCTTTTTTTATCTCTAATTTTATTGATTTGGATCTTCTCTTTCCTTTTTTGGTTAGTTGGGCCAATAGTGTGTCAATTTTGTTTATTTTTTCAGAAAAATTGCTCTTTTTTGCTGATCTTTTGTATTTTTTTGTTCAATTTTGTTGATTTCTTCTCTAATTTTAATGATTTCTTTTCTATTACTGGTTTTGGATTTGGTTTGCTGTTGTTTTTCTAGATCCTGAGATGTATTGATAGTTGTTATTTGATGCCTTTCCAATTGCTTGATGTAGACACCAATTGCTATAAACTTTCCTCCTAACACTGCTTTTGCTATATTCCATAAGTTTTGATATGTTGTATTGTCATCTTCATTTGTTTCCAGAATTTTTTTGATTTCTCTTTTGATTTCTTCTATGACCCAGTGTTCATTCAGGAGCATGTTGTTCAGTCTCCATGTGTTTTCATATGTTCTAGAGATTCCTGAGTTCCTGATTTCCTGCTTCATTCCATTGTGGTCCAGGAAGATGCATGGTATGATTTTGATTTTTTTGAATTTGCTGAGACTAGCTTTATGTCCTAGCATGTGGCCAGTTCTAGATAAAGCTTCATGTACTGCTGAGAATGTATTCTGCAACTGTAGGATGAAAAGTTCTGTAGATATCTGTTAGGTCCAGTTGATCTGTGGTGTTGATTAACTCTGCTGTTTCCTTGCTAATTTTTTGTCTGGTTGATCTGTCCATTGCTGAAAGTGGGGTTTTGAAATCCCCCATTACTATTGTATTTAAGTCTATGTCTCCCTTTAGATGCCTTAACATTTGTTTTAAATAGCCAGATGCCCTGCAATTAGGTGCATATACATTTATAACAGTTACAACTTCCTCTTGAATTGATCCCTCAATCATTACATAGTACTCTTCTTTGTCTCTTTTAATGGTTTTTCTATTATTTTAACTTTTATTTAATAAATATAAATTTCCAAAGTGCAGCTTATGGATTACAATGGCTTCTCCCCCACCACCATAACTTCCCTCCCACCTGCAACCCTCCCATCTCCCGCTCCCTCTCCCATTCCATTCACATCAAGATTCATTTTCAATTCTCTTTATATACAGAAGATCAATTTAGTATAAATTAAGTAAAGATTTCAACAGTTTGCACCCACACAGAAACACAGAGTGTAAAATACTGTTTGAGTACTAGCTATAGCATTAATTCACATTGAACAACACATTAAGGACAGAGATCCTACATGAGGAGTAAGTGCACAGTGACTCCTTTTGTTGACCTAACAAATTGACACTCTTATTTATGCATCAGTAATGTTCCCTAGGTTCTTGTCATGAGTTGCCAAGGCTATGGAAGCCTTTTGAGTTCACCAACTCTGATCTTATTTAGACAAGGTCATAGTCAAAGTGGAAGTTCTCTTCTCCCTTTAGAGAAAGGTACCTCCTTCTTTGATGACCTGTTCTTTCTACTGGGATCTCACTCGCAGAGATCTTTCATTTAGGTCTTTTTTTTTTTTTTTTGGCCAGAGTGTCTTGGCTTTCCATGACTATAATACTCTCATGGGCTCTTCAGCCAGATTCAAATGCCTTAAGGGCTGATTCTGAGGCCAGAGTGCTGTTTAGGACATCTGCCATTCTATGAGTCTGCTGTGTATGCCACTTCCTATATTGAATCATTCTCTTCCTTTTTAATTCTATCAGTTAATGGTTTTTCTATTAAAGTCTATTTTGTCTGATATTAGGGTGATGACACCAGGTCTTGTTTGGTTTCTGTTAGCATGAAATATATTTTTCCATCCTTTTACTTTCAGTCTGCTTGCAACTTTTTTGGTGAGATGTGTTTCTTGCAGGCAGCAAACAAATGGGTTTTGCTTTTTAATCCATTCAGCCAGTCTGTGTCTTTTAACTGCAAAGATGAGGATATTTACTTCAAGGTGACTTTCGATAAATAACAACTTTGCCCTGATATTTTTCCACAAATATTCCTATTTATTACTTTGCATTTCCTTTGCACTTTTACTGGGATATAGATACATCTTTAAGTTTTATGCAAAGGAAGCCTTATCTTAGTAGCTTTAATATTATCAGAACTCTCAATTCTGAGACAATAGAAAAATTAGCATAGAGAATATTTGTATTGAGGTTAGTCATGTAAGGAATAAGCCTTCTCTTATCCTTTTTAAAAGTGCACTTTTTTATTGCCTACTGGATATTCACACATTAAATAGTGTACAAATAAAAATGAATGAGAACTGATAAATCACTGGCTAGCTGATAATAATTACATGAAATTGCACTGCTTATTTGCAACTAACCTAAATGGGTAATAGACAGAAGGTAAAATGGACAAATCATACTGAACATTGAGATATTCTGGGCAAATATTACCTGTAACCTGGTGGCAAGATTTAAAGTCTAGTTTGCCAACAAAAATTGTGAGAAGTGTCTCATTGAGGATTTTGAAGGCTTGGGATTTACAGAAAGGATTCCAAGATGAGAAATTATAACAACATGCTAATTTTTGTAAGGAGTGTGGAATTACAATGGCAGAGCTTGATATTCTAGTATTGAGTACTATTCTCTTGAAGTCCCTCCTAGAGCACTCTCAAGGTCACTGGTCAGAATTTGCCTCTTTAGCACAAATGATATTTACAACATGAAAATATACAACATTAATGTACAGGTAAATTGGAATTTAAATCAAAGACGCAGGCTGATTTTTTAAGTCAAGAATATAGTTCAACTCAGAAGATGGTGATGGGTGTTTCTTTAGTCATTGTGACAGAGATACTTCACGGCCCAAATCCAGAGTGCAGAGTTGTTACAAAGAGCAAAAGTACAGCCAAAAACTCTGTATTTCAGTCATGTTTTAGAGTAAGGTGACTAGTTCCACAGAAATCATTGAGGGCAAAATGGGTACATGCCATTTTGGGGCTGAAATCTTTGACTGAATGTATATTCTTTATGTTTTTTTTTTCCACTTATAGCTAAGTATTTCTCTTATAGTTCAAGGTAGATTTGCTAGCAATCTTTTGAGACATAGTAGCTCCTCTCTCAATCTCAGCCATGTATGACTGGGAACACAGCCACTCTCTAAATGTAACCCTACCCTTCTTCAATGCCAATTGGACTTCAGCTGAGCATATATTAAGATTCTATGCCAGACACTGAACAACTGGTGATAGTATCACCCCTATACCTACTTGAAAAATGTTTCTTCTATGTCTTTGATACATTCTAAATCTCTCCCTGTTCTTTCTATTTGAACCAATACCACTATAGTCTAATCTACCATTATTAAAAGAGAAAGGACTGATTGGAAACTCCTGGCTCTCTATTCTCATTTTATCTAATCCATTCAAAAGAAAGAATCCAACCATATCATTCACCTCTTTGAAAGCCTTCGAAGACTTTTCTATGCTAATTTTTTTTAAAATCTTAAAATGTCCTAAAAATTTTGAGTAACTTGGCTCCAGCCTGTCTTTCTAATTTGGTTTGTATCATTTTTCAACTCTTCCACCACCAAGTTCTATCTCTATTCTCACATCTTCTTTGCTCAAAGAGGTAAAACCTTTTCATTATGAGCAAATACTTATTTGTTGCTTCCTCTCTTTGACTTGTACTACTAACCTCCTGGATATTCTCATAGGTGATTCATCTTTATCCTCTATAGAAAATCTGGCTCTTAGTCTAGTATAATTGACCTAAATAATTTGCTGTCTATGGTATTATTTTATTTGTGTCTTTTATAGTTCTTTCCATAGTCAGATTCTTTCACTTGTTGCTGGTTTGATGTTTGCTTTCCTCACACAAAATTTAAGTTCCCCTGTAGAAAGGCATGATCTGTGGTATTTGTGGATGTGTTTCTAGTAGTAGGCACAGAGCCTACACAGGCAGATTACGAACACATGCCTTTTAAAGAATTGTGAGGGGTCACAATTGTGTGGCAAACTGGGTAAAGACGCCACTTATGAGGCTGGCATCTAATATGGATACTGGCTCAAAAACTAGCTGCTCCATCTCCAATCCAATTCCTTGCTAATGCTCCTGGGAAAGCAGCAGAAGATAGCCTAAGTCTTGGGCTTCTACACCAACGAGGGAGACTTGGAAGAAGCTTCTGGCTCCTGGCTTCAGTCTGACTCAGCCCCAACTATTGTCGCCATTTGGGAAGTGAACCAGCAGATAGAAAATAGTTCTCTTTCTCTCCCTCTGTGTCCCCCTCTCTTTGTAACTTTGCCTTTCAAATAAATAAATAAATCTTTAAAAAATAAATAATTGTGAGATTATGCTTTTATTGTTTAATTTATCTTGTATGAATAAAAGACTAATTCTAATTATTGATATGCATATACACACAAGATTTCATTGAATCTCCTTGATTGAGATTTAGAATCCTAGAATATCAGAATTGTTTGAAAACATGATTATCTTGTGTGAACACATTTAAATTTCTTTTATAATTACTTCTTTTTTTAATTTTTATTTATTTTTTTTGACAGGCAGAGTGGACAGTGAGAGAGAGAGACAGAGAGAAAGGTCTTCCTTTGCCGTTGGTTCACCCTCCAATGGCCGCCGCGGCCAGTGCACTGCGGCCAGCGCACCTTGCTGATCTGAAGCCAGGAGCCAGGTGCTTATCCTGGTCTCCCATAGGGTGCAGGGTCCAAGGACTTGGGCCATCCTCCACTGCACTCCCTGGCCACAGCAGAGAGCTGGCCTGGAAGAGGGGAAACCGGGACAGAATCCAGCACCCCAACTGGGACTAGAACCCGGGGTGCCGGCACCGCAAGGTGGAGGATTAGCCTAGTGAACTGTGGCACCAGCTGTGATTACTTCTTAAAAGTTCATCCTTAGTCTTATGAAACATAGCATGCTGGTTCGTTTATTGATAAACACTTAATAGTTTCAGAATTAAACCCAGCAGCAGTTCATTTCACCACCACTCAGTCATAGTCTTCGGATCAACTCAGGAGCCCTCAATTACAGGAAGTCCCTACCGGACTTAGCTCATCCCTCATAAACTACAAAAAGGTCATCTACAGAAGCTTATGCATCGCTGAGGATTGGTTGTTTCTGCCTAATTACAATGGAGTCATAACAGATAAATATGAACATGAATTATGTAATACTATATAAGTAAATATTATATATAATATGCTAAATAACACAAAGGGGTATTAAATATATATTGTGAACTTTACTGTGTTTTTAATGGAGGCACAAAAATTAGAATAATCCTATTAAGAATCTTATTAAGATAATCCCCTTTCTCTACCCTGTAATATGTAACAATCTCAGAAAATCTGAGTTATCTACAAACGAAGCCTCTTCAAATCACTACTTTAAGAAATATCACCATCACTTAGCCATTCCTGAAAATTTTCCAGTAGCCTTAATCCAAAATCTATAAAAATTCTTCCTATGATACGTGTGTCAAAATGTTCTTCTGGAAGTGCATAATTGACAGTGACCTCAAGAAAAAGCTGAGGGCTTTTTTGTTGATGGTGATGAAGATGTTGTTGTTAATAAGAAAATGTCCTTGATTCATATGCTTCATTCATGATCATGAATTGTCTGTTTCCAATTCAAAAACAAAGTCCATATCCTACCCATTAAAGAAGTTAATAACTTAATTAAAACCAAATTCTAAGCACTGTGGATTCTAGCGTGCAGGAGAGAGAGTGGTCTACCATCTTTCTATGGACTTTGATAATCTATACCTTATATATAGTCATGAGATAACCCCCATTATAAAGTTCTAGTCTACAAAACCAAGGAAAAGCTTGTAAAAATAAATCTTGACTTCTGACCATGGTGGAAGACCTACTACGGGGTATTAAAAGAGTCAGAATTGTCAATCATGGCCTGGTCTCAATGTTTGTGTTATGAATTCCAACTCTGGTGGCATGAACTTGGTATAAAATCATTGTAAGCTGTATGAGTCCAAAAAACACAAACCCAGAGTGAAACATATTTTGGGCTGCAATGACATTACCAGTGTCTGAGATGGGTCCCTACTTCCCCCTTTGAAATCTGATGCTTTCATTAGATTTACTGCCAAAAAACACAGCTACTGTCTGAATACATTTGCAGCTTTTCTCTTGGATTAAAGCGAATAAAGAAAAGAAAGAAAACTTTTAGACAAAAGAAATAGAAATAACTTCATTGATTTTTTTCTCTGCCATCTGCACATATCCTATACATTTATATAGGATTCTGGATCACATAATATAACCTGCAGTTGTATGTACACCTAAAGCATATGTGACAAAATAAGTTTCCTAAAAACAGCAAGAATTTTCTATGAATATATAGACTAAGGAAAAAATGTGCTTTACTGCATTGCAACAGCCAGGAGCATACTATACTTGACTCTAGCAGTGCCATTCTCAAGTTTGCTGTAAAGGCTCTTATTCCACCTCTACTTTTCTTCTTTTTTTGATATTTACTTATTTTTTTGAAAGTCAGAATTATAGAGAGAGAAGGAGGGAGAGGGAGGGAGGGAGGGATGGAGAGAGAGAGAAGAAGAAGAAGAAGAAGAAGAAGAAGAAGAAGAAGAAGAAGAAGAAGAAGAAGAAAAAGAGAGAGAGAGAGAGAGAGAGAGAGAGAGAGAGATGAGAGATTCCAAGAGAGATCCTCCATTTGCTGGATCAATCCCTAGATGGCCACAATGGCCAGTGCTAGGTCAGACAGAAATCAGGAACCAGGAGCAACATCCTAGTCTCACACGTGGGTGACAGGAACCCAAAGCCTTGAGCCATCCTCTGCTGCCTTCCCAGGCCATTAGCAGGGATCAGGAAGGGGAAGTATAGCAGCTGGGACATGAACCAGTACCCGTATTAGATGCTGCTGTCATAGGCATGGCTTTACCCACTACAGCATAACACTAGCCTCTCTGCTATTCTTCTGCTTGGCTGTTAACCTGCTTGATCCTTAACAGCAAGATAACTAACCTATGAATAACCTTGCTCGTTCCCTTCATGTAACAGATGAGGAAAGCGAGGTTTGTGGAAATTAAATTGGCATCACACATTCAAAACTGCACAACTAGTGAGTGGCCAGTCTCTGGCTAGAAACTGTCATTTTCACACATTGACCACTTTATTGAGGTCATCCCAGTCTTTCTATTTAAATAAAACAGAGAAGAAAGACATTTACACTCAGGAACAAACATCTCAATAACTCTGAGGATTCTTAAGAAGGACAGAGGAGTGTGTGGTGGGTGGCCTTATGTTTATCAATCTCCTCTGGGCTTATCTTTATTGATTTATTGAAATTTTTTAAAACTTGCCTTTCCATATCAATCACATTCTCTATTTTCTACTTTAAGACCTCCACACCACATAATCCATTTGTCCAGCTGGCGCCACGGCTCACTAGGCTAATCCTCCGCCTTGCGGCACCGGCACACCGGGTTCTAGTCCCGGTCAGGGCGCCGGATTCTGTCCCGGTTGCCCCTCTTCCAGGCCAGCTCTCTGCTGTGACCAGGGAGTACAGTGGAGGATGGCCCAAGTGCTTGGGCCCTGCACCCCATGGGAGACCAGGAAAAGTACCTGGTTCCTGCCATCGGATCAGCGCGGTGCGCCGGCCGCGGCGGCCATTGGAGGGTGAACCAAAGGCAAAGGAAGACCTTTCCCTCTCTCTGTCTCTCTCTCTCACTGTCCACTCTGCCTGTCAAAAGATAAAATAAAATAAAAATAATCCATTTGTCCTTGATTTTGCACAACTGAAAATGACTTTTATGCTGTACTTCAATCTGTGTTGCATGATATTCTCTTCAATTTGGGTGCTTGTGGCATATCATGTACCAATTTCTCTAACAGAGGCTTCAACTAGATTTTTGCCCAAGTTTTAGAATATGCTGACATGATTTGGTGACTATTCTGATGGCAGAAATTGGAAATAAATCTGAGCCTGATTGTTCCTGCCTACTCACTTTCTCCTGAGCTATGCTGCTTCCTCTACTCTGAATGCATTGAAAAGTGCTGTTCCGGGTGGGCATTGTGGAGCACTGGTTAGGTGTCTGCTTGGGAAGCCTGCATTCCATACTGGAGTGCCTTGGTCCCTGTCCCACCCTCACGTCCTGATGATGTGCATCCCAGGAGGCAGCAAGTGATGGCTCAAAGGTTTGGGTCATTGACAGCATATTGGAGATCCAAATGATGTTCCTGGTGCTCCCAGCTTCAGCCTGGTCAAGCCCTGGCTGTTGCTGGCATTAGGGGAGTAAGCCAGTGTTTCAAAAAAATGTAAACACATTTTTATATAATAAATTAAGAACATGGTTCTTTATAAAAATGTAATGATGTCCTTAGCCCCTGCCTATAAAGCCTGATTTTTCAATATGGGACATGTTGGGGTCCATTGCTGTTAATCTCCTTCCCTCTTAAAACCCAATTTAATGATCTTCTGTATATAAAGAGAATCGAAAATGAATCTTGATGTGAATGGAAGGGGAGAGGGAGTGGATAAGGGGAGGGTTGCGGGTTGGAGGGACGTTATGGGGGGGAAGCCATTGTAATCCATATTCTGTACTTTGGAAATTTATATTCATTAAAATAAAAGTTAAAAAAAATAAATTGAAAAGCTAATAAAAAAAAAAAACCCCAAGATACTTGTCTGCCCAGTTTCATGCTATGTACCATGTCCTAGAGTAGATTCCTTTCTGTAAGGAAAATGAACTACCTTCCAAAGGGATAATTAAATGAATGCAGATGGTGGCCCTATGGCTATGGGTTTAAAGATGGTGTTTTTGTCACCTACATTACACCAAGCACACACAACAACTTCTTTCTACGTACTCTGTGACATTACAAATAAGACTGAGATAAAGTTTCAGGGAAATGGTCATGTTAAATTTGGAATTGTTTGATATAAGAAAGGGGTTTACAGTTTACACAACTTCCTAGCCCAGCTCAGCTTTTCCATGTTTGGGTGATATTCTAATGCTGTATGCTAGATGTGGAACCAGCACTAACGATGGACTCCATTTTGGCTAGTGAGACTTGTGCTAATACAGGTTTGCTTTGAGTCAGACCACAGAACAAAACCTACAGCAATGATCATTTGCCAATCCTCAACCCACTGAGGACTTGCTGCCTGACTAAAATTGCTTTCCTGTAGTTTGGGAAAGAATGAGGCTAATCCTTCCCAATGATCCACCTCACAGACCAAAAATATGGAAGCAGATTGCCATTCCTCCTGTCTTCTTTTTACCTCTCTCCCTCCCTCCTTCCTTCTCTTTCTTCTCTCATACTCTCTCCTATCCCTCTTCACTCTGTCTCTCTGTGACTCTTTCTCCTTTCCCTCTCTTCCTCTCCTTTTCACTCTTTCTCATTCACAAGGACTCAGACTTGTTACAGTATTCAACATATTCTAGTTGGCTGAAGACTTTTATGAATTACATGTTTATTTTGTCTTCTTGACTGATATTTCCTTATGTCTGAGTATTGTGCCTCTAGGAAGGAAAACATTTTTTAAAGGGGAGCTTTTCTATAAATTGTGCCAAAAATAAAAGTGCCTTAAAAGAAAAACACATAGAGCTCTTCCTTCAAAAAATGAGAACTTCAGGCAAGATTTTTTTGAAGGAAGCAGTAAGAGTTCAATTTGAATAAGATCAGAGAAAACAGAAATTACAGTGGCCAGAAAGTAAGCAGTAATGGTGAATGTTTCTGCATTTGTTTCTAAATCTACAGAAATAATTCTCTCTCAATTTTTTATAATAAATTTCCCACATGTACAGCAATTTGGATATGACTTACAAATAACCATTTGGTGCACCTGCATACTAATAGATGAATCTCATATATCTGTCCCTTCCTTCTGTCATGCAAGATACATCCACTAAATGCACCACATTCTGACTTCCATGCTGCCTCCTGTACCTGCACAGTATACCTATCACTGCTTTGGAATTGTAGAATTGGTCAGTTCTCCTCATCTCTTGATCTTTCTCAACTCCTCCTCTCTCTCACCAAGAATTCTCTCCATTCTCCTCGTATGTCCCAAGTATAGACTGTCACATGATAACTGATTTGCTGATAGACATGTCTACTTTACTAAATGTGAATGAATTGAGATGAGGACTGTGTCTTATTTTCATGACTTTCCATTATCAACCCAGGACCTGGCAGCTGGAAGGCACTCAATGTGATTTGTCCACTGAATTTAGTTACCCCAAACTCATCTTCTTTTAAATGACACATGGCTGCTGGTCCAACTTTAGAGTCAATAATCATTTTCTTGGTAATTTTTTTCTGTTTTATTTTTCATAACTTGTAGTTTGTATGAGCACTATATAAGCATCATTTGAAAACACTGAAGCACTATAGATATCTATCATTATTTTAATATATATTAAATTAAGGTGGCAACACATCATACTTTAAAAATTATCTTTATACAGAATGCACAAAACACAAAATATAACATACAATTCTTTTTACACAACTAGTCAAAGTGAAACATTTAAGCTTTCCCCGATGACTCATGATAAGACAAAAAATCTTATTGTTATTTCATACTTAAATAATAGTTTATTGTCACTCTAACCACCAACATTTATCATTTTTAAGAAAATTCTATGTAGTTAATTCCATAGTAGTGTTTTAGAGAATGAAGACATATCTAGGAATGTTATTTAAGAAAACAGTTATGGAAACAGAAAACCATTTTAGAAGTGGAGTAAAATGTAAACTATAATATAGACAGAAACAATGAGATGAAAAACCATGGAGGAGGGTATAATTCATTTCAATTTAAGGGATAGGAAAGACTTCAGGGAAACAGTGGACTTTGAGCCAAGTGTTGTAGTCAAATAGCATCTCATTCTGTGTGGGAGAGACACAGGACATGGCAGCCTATCTGCTTAGCCTGAGAAGGGCACAGAGATTTGAATCTGGGCAGTGTGCTGGGTATGGGTCCAGAAGAGTTGGATTGGAGGCTACTGCATCTCAAAGATACAGATGTCAATTTGTAGGTACTTATTGTGGTATTCTTTTTCTCAGAGCATTGTTATTTTATATTTATTTTAATAAAGAATGAAAATACAAAAAAAGCATTTTCTACAGACTGTTGAAGAAAAGTTTAAATTTCAATTTATTTCAAATTAACTTGAAAAATGCCTGAAATTATTGATACATATAAAAAATTCTGCCTGTCATACTGCAGAGCACAGTGCTTTGCAAATCGTGAGCCTTGGATGAATAGAATATTAGGGTTTTTGTTGTAGGTTATTCACCTTAGGGCAAACAATATTCAAATCCTCAAAGACTTAATATGAGGCTTATTTTGTTTCAAGCATGTTAAACATTTAACTCATTTTGTTCTCAAAAGTATGAGAACAAAAAGAGCTACTATTATCCTCATTTAGAGGCAATGAGTCATCCTAGAGAAGATAAGTTATCCAGGGTCACAATGTTGTACATAGCGCTGGCAGAATTTAGAGCCAATGAGTTTAACTGCCACTCTCAGAAGCCCTGCTCAGTAGGACATAACATGGGGACTGAAATGTTACAAGAAAGAGCTTCACTTTAGAGGCCACTGGAGTGGGGCAGATACCAGGAAGCATGACAGGAATCCTGGGTTTAATTACATTTTACATGTGCATGGCCCAAGTTTGTTAAATCCTTCTTCTCCCCCTCCTATTTAGCTGCTCAAAGGAGATCTGATTCACCCACATTTACTGATCGTTCAATAAAATGTGCATGTACAATGCAGCCTGCCCTTGATAATCTTTTTGTTTGTTTGTTTGTTTTTGTTTTGTTTTGTTTTGTTTTGTTTTAATGAAAATCCAAGCTTCATGAAAACTTGGTTGGTTTTCACTCATTTGAAAGTCAACCTTATGATGGACTGGAGTGGATTTTATACCATTGTAAAAACAGATATGTTATGAGATAAAATGTAGATTCTTAATTAAAAGAAAAACTTTCCAAAAAGCCTTAAAAGCTACTTTACCCATGCTTAGCCAATACATCATTTTATTGACAACTACTTTCTATCTGTTTGTTGGAGTGTGTTGGAAGTCCTCCTACTAGGTATTACTGCCAACTGCTTGCTCCCATTATTATATATTTTGAAACATAATAAAAAGTCATTCTTCACCGTTGGCTTATGATTCAAATTTCCAGAGTAACTTCTCCCTTTCTAATTCACCGCATACTTGAGTGGTTTTTATCTAATTTATTTTCAGAGTTGCATCTGATCTGTAGTTCATTGCATTTTCTGAAATCATCAAACCCAAGGCAAACTATTTTCAGAGTTTTAGAGGCAGGCAATTTAGACATCACTGACTGATGAGTAATCACACATATCAGTGAAATTTGATTGGAGTTCAGCTTTTATGAACACTTGAAAAAATGTCAGAGGGTTTTTTTTTTTCCACATTAAAATTTTTGTTAGGTGAGACATTGTGGGTTGAACTTGATTCCAGGCAATAGGGTAATTAAATGGCATGGGTCATAGATATTTTAAAAGGAGAAAAATTGGGGGCTGGCACTATGGTGCAGTAGATTAAGCCTCTTCCTGTGGCCCCAGCATCCCATATGGGTGCTGGTTCTAGTCCCAGCTGCTCCTCTTCTGATCTAACTCCGTGCTGTGGCCTGGGAAAGCAGTAGAAGATGGCTCAGGCGCTTGGGCCACTGCACCCACATGGGAGACCTGGAAGAAGCTCCTGGCTCCTGGCTTCGGATTGGCCCAGTTCTGATGGTTGTAGCCATTTGGAGAGTGAACCAGCAGATGAAAGACCTCTCTCTGTGTCTCTCCATCTGTGTCTGTAACTCTACCTCTCAAATAAATAAATAAAATCTTAAAATTAAAAAAAAAAGGAAAAAAGATTGGAAAGGTGGAACGGTGGGTCCTGAATTTTGTGGAACACCATGTATAATGACCTTGATACTCACAATGCCTTTGAATTCTGTTTGTGTATTTTCTTTTTGGTGGCAATAATTATTTGTTTTTCTTTGTATGATTTGCTTTTATCCTTTGATAGAAAATCACAGCTTAGAAAAACAATTCCATAAATAGCAGATTGATTTCTTTTAATATGAAAATACTCTGAAGCTTGTCACAGCAGATCCACATCTCTATAATTTTAACAGACTATTTGATTTTTAGCATAAGAGTAATAATTTGTGACTAACTGGATGTGTATATTGTTTTCTTCAGCATTCTTTACTCTTTAAAATAATGGAGAATTTCACTGGAATGGATTTCCTTGTTTCCTTTAGGCATAGTTGCAGTCATAAATTTCTGCTCCATGTTTTGCTCATGTATTTAATAGAGAATACAATGATCCCCGTGGTCAAAGCTGAGTGCAGAACATCTAGTGAATCAGTCAAAGAATCTAGTAAAGACTGATTTCTGGAACTTCAATAGTTCCCAGAGCAGTCAGGAAAAACCCCAATCTACGTCAGACTCTAATATTTATTAGGAACATGACACCGATGTGGTCACTTGTGCTTGTTTACTGTTGAAATGTAGTTTACTAAAATTTGAAATTGCTGCGTTTCTTTTATATGGCTAGTCATGAAAGTGAAAGAGAAAATAAAAACCTGGAAATAAAAAGGACATGGAGAAAATAAATTAAGAGAGCAGAAATATGTAAACAACACTAACAGTCCTCCTGTCTCCACATTCTCTTATTAAATAGTGAATTCTTCTCTGTTCCCTGCATTTCAGGCAGACACTTAGAGGAAGCAAATAAAATCTGTTCTGTAGGGCCAAATGGAAACCAAAAAACATAACAACTATGTTGACATAATGACTGTCAGGGATTTGGGACTAGAGTAACCCGGTGTGCAAGGAAATTGCAGTTTCTCAAATCTGTGTAAATTCAAGAGAAGTGCCTTTTCACACTGGATATATGTGCAATGCACTTACAAAGACTAATTTGTGGATCAGCCCCTAGAGTTTTAAGATGGCAGAACCTTGTCATCAATACTATAATATGAGAATCAATGTGGGAGTGGGTTTCTGGCTTAGCAGTTGAGCTACCTACTTCGGATGCCTGTGTCCTATACTGCAATGCTTTGTTCTGCTTCCAGTTCCTCTGTTTCTCACCCAGCTTTCTGTGAATGCACATCCTGGGAGACACCTGATAATGGCTCACGTGCACGGGTCCTTGCCACCCATGTGGGAGATCAGGTTGGAGTTCCTGTCCCCTTGCTTTGTCCTGGTCCAGCCCTTGTTGTTGTAGGCACTTAGGGAGTGAACCAGCAGATGGCAGATCTTTCCATCTTTGTCTGTCCCATCTAACTCCCTCTACTTTTCTCTGTTTCTCTTTCAAATAGAATGAAAATAAATTTTTAAAAATTTTGAAAGCTAATGTGATTTAGCCTATGCATTATTAGAAAGGCAACATCCATGGGGCAAGACAGGTCATTGTTTAAGTCCATTCTGTTTTGGTCAAATCATACCAGATGTGCATTTCAAAATTCCTCTCTGTAGAATATACTCTTGGAGAGAGAACAACCACTGGATTAACTGTGTATAATGGGAACACAGCGGTAGTAGTCAGGCTGGACAAAGAGAAAAAAGCCTTAAAAACATAAGAATAAACAAATATGGGAGTGCTACTTTGTAAAACAGTTTTTAAGGGATTTTTTTTGATCCATGGTTAAACAAATGTATTAAAATTATCACCTGGGAAAATTTTAATTTATTACAAAATATTCCAATAAATGGTAGGGTGGCTTTCAGAAGTCTCAAAAAATATTGCTTCAAATTATTATTCGAACATTGATTATAATGCAAAATTTTGCTTATGTTAGCAGGAGAATTTAAAGATTGGGTAGGAGATTGAGCTAAGTAATAATAATAATAATACCCATTATTTATTAAGCATATGTTTTGTGTGATAAGTTGCGATAACAATCGACACTATTGCTGACTCTCAGAAGAAGTTCACAAAGTTTGTATTACTAATCCTGCCTTGTAAGTGAAGAAATAGAAGGTCAATCACTCAACACGGCATTCCAATCCACAGTGCAATACTGGCAGGTGACAGAATCAGTACCCAAATATAAATCTTCATGACCTCTCACTGTCTAATTTTACCCTGATGTTCTGATGTTGGACAAATATACCTGTGATAGCAAGTAATCTGTTTTTCTCTAGTTTTTGTTAAAAAAAAAAAAAGACCTGTCATAAATTCCATATCTCTTCAGAAATGCTCAAGATCTTGTGTGTATGTGTCAACATATATTTTGATTTATTTGAAAGACAAAATGATGGAGAGGGAAGGAAAGACATGGGGAGAGAGAGATCTTCCATCTTCTATTTCACTGTCCCAAATGCCATAGCAGCCAGGGCTGGGCCAGGGCAAACCCAGGAACCTGGAACTCAGTCCAAGTCTCCCACCTCTCAATGCAAGTGCCCAAGCACTTGTGACATCATCAGCTGCTTTCCAAGGTGTATTAGCAGGAAGCTAAATCAACAGCAGAGCAGCCAGGACTCAGAGCCGTGCTCTGACATTGGGTGCTAGAGTCACAGGCAGCAGTTTAACCCGCTGCACCAAGACGCTGGCCCCAAAACCATGTTTAACTAAGCGTCAGGAAAATTGTTCATGGAAGGAGACTACTTCCATGGGGGCTCACCTAAGTCCATTGCTCAGGGAAGCCTAATGCTTTCTCATGCTGTCTTTCTATCCATTTCTGGACAATCTGCCTCTGGATTCTTTGGCGTATCTGCTTCTAACCAATCAGTGTGTTTTCACCGCCAGGAATTGCTGTCTTTCTTAGTCTAACTCATTTGCTGTCTGTTAATGCGGCTTGTTTTTCCTTGTCTATGAGATCATCTTCCATGAAGTGTCTTCTCTGGGAAGAGCTATGTGTTCTTGGGAGCAGCCCCTCTCCTGAAGAATTGTGGACTGCAGAAAGTATCATTCATTATGGATACATCATATCATATTCATTATGGATACAGCAAGGCAGCAAAGTGCATAATCTCTTTTACAGGATTTCTAGTGTTTGCTTATTTCCCGAGTACATGTCACCTCCTCATGGTTGTATTACTAATGCATCTATTACTCAAACTTGAATTTACAAAGGCACTGAAAAATGTTTTTACTCATGTTATACATTTGATCAATGCTTATGCTTAATGCAAATAACACACTATGTATTTGTTATGTCTATCTAAACTTTATGCTAATTCTTTAGCTAAGTTTAGGATTTTTTTCCCAATAAAATATGACATAGATGACGTGTCCACGTGTGATTTTGTTAAGAGAAGTGATTAATTCTGGTTTTTTCTTATATTGCAGAATGTTCTCAGTGGGAGAATGTTAAGATGTTTGCTGCCCAAATCAGCAAATACACAATAGAATTGAAAAAAGAGCAAAGTCAAATCATCAAACATTTAATATTAAGAAAAATAAAAACATCAAGGACAATTTATTGGGAATTTATTATGTACAAGATCCTAATCACCCACTGTATACCTCTCAAGGGATTAGTTTTCTAGCATATCAATAAGAATATTTACTCAGTAAACAGTAGTTTAAGATGTTCAACAGGGGTGGGCATTAGGAGTAGAGATTAAAATGCCACTTGAAACTCTCACATCCTATATCAGAGTGCCGAGGTTCACGTCCTGGATCCACTTCTGATCCAGCTTCCTGCTCATGCACACCCTGGGAGGCAGTAATGATGGCTCAAGTACTTGGGTCCCTACCACCATGGGAGACTTTTATAAGTTCCCGGCTCCTGGTTTCAGCCTGGACTATCCCTGGCTGTTGTGAGTATTTGAGAAATGAACTAGCAACATAGAGACTTTACATCTCTCTCTCCTGTCTCTCTTTCTGACCTTTAAATAAATAAAACTAAATTAATTTCAATAACAGATAACAGGAAGAACATAAAATTTTCGGAAACATTTTTGTTCACAGTCATAATTAATATAATTTATTTCCTATAGAGCTGAAATCAAAATATCAATTTACATATTTACATTTTTAAATTCCATTTATTTATGTATTTATTTGAGAGGCAGGAATACAGAGATAGAGATAGATAGACAGACAGACAGACAGCTAGATAGACAGACTGCTGGGATTGGTCCAGGCCAAAGCTGGGAGCCAGGAACTCCATCGGGACGTCCCACATGGGTAACAAGGACCCAGTTACCGCAGCCAACACCGCTACCTCCTAGGATCTGAGGAAGCTGGAACTGGGAGCAGAGATGGGACTCAAGCACAGACGATCTGATGTGAGACACTGCGGTCTCAGTCCGTGTCCTCATTGCTAGGCCAAACACCTGCTTCTCTAAGTTCATTTTTTTATGGAATATTGCTTTTTGCCCCCTCTAGTCTGTTTGAATACTTAAAAAAGCACTAACAGCACATGTGCACACACACATCGAAATACATCATGAATAGTAAAACTAAATGTTTATTTGCACGCCCTTGCATTTTTCTCTTAATTTAGGATTAGCAAAAGTGATGGTAATTTTATGAAATATGCTTCATTTTGAATACAAGGCATTCCTATGAACGTTAGAGGGTTCTGCCTCTGTCATTTGGATACATGCAATCTGCAGCCAACGCAGGCTCAAAGGGAATGTGGAAAGAACCTCTGTACTGAGAGTGATTCCCAAATTTGCCCTTGACTTCAGATCTCCTGCGTGCTCTTCAACTAGAATTATTGCTGAGGGCTTGCCAGACATGCAAAGGCCGTGGCTTTCACCGTTCTGCAAGCAAAGGAAACAGCATTGGAACCTCCTTTGAAAACTTTTTTTTTTTTTTCACATTAAGAGGCGCCACACGAACAGAACGTGCCATAAATAACGTGTGCTAACATTTTCCAAAAACTGGACATCAATTAATGCTAATTTATGGGGAAACTTCTTTGGAAAAGCATGGCCCAGACTCATAACTACTGAAAAGACTCATTAATATAAATGTTAAGGGAGTTTTTTTTAAAGGGAGGCATTAAGGTAAATGCATATCATTACATTGAAAGCTCATAATTTATTGAAATTTCAGTGAAAAGGAAACTTTACACTGTATGTTTCCAAAAGTAATGTTTTAGCACATTAATCAGGCAAATAAAATAAGGACAAGGATGTGATCTTAAAAAAGACATTCAATGAAAATCCAGCTTAATGATAGCTAACATTTATCAAATTAAGTATTACATGTCAAACATTATACAAACTTTATCTTGTTTGTTTTTTCCAAACAATACTGTAAGTTACATTCTATTAATATTCCGATTTTACTACTGAGAAAACAGAAGGCAAGATAGTCTATGTTACTCCTGGAAGTCGTAAAACAAACACAGGGTAGAACTCAGATTCAGAGCCACATGTTATGTGGCATGACATATTAACAATTGTCAGCTAAATGAATGAACAACAGTTGGTGAGATCGTGTGGTATTTTATTTTTCAGGATCTCTGATAATAAAGCAGATCATTTTTATCCATAGATAAATTCTATATTTGTATACACGAATAAATTACTCTCGATTAATTTTAAGTTTGAGGAAATTAGTCATTTCTACTTTTAGATCTTAAACCTGGTGACAAAATTGCTAAAACAATTCTTATCTTTTCTGAATGGTCTGAATCTATGTAACATTTTGAGTGGCCCAGATAATATCCGTGCATTGGAAGTGAAGACGGAAATTTCTACTTCTTGAGACACATTACAGTCTTGGGCAAACTCTCTGACGGATTTACATGACTTTGGTGCACATGCATCCGCTCGAACCTTCATGGAGCCTGTAATTGGACAAAGGAGTCTAGCAGGATATTGCAGCTCAGCATATTAATGGATAAAACACATCTGCACTCTTCTGAGCAGTGGTTCTCAAACCTGATCAGGCTTCAGAATCCTGTAGAGTGCTGGTTAGAGCACAGGGTGAAGTGTCTGAGCGACGTTGCTGGCATTGTTCTGGGACTCCACTTGGAGGACCATCACAGTAAAGAGGACACCAGCGATGGAACCGCAGGCCCACACTGTCCCGTGGTGGCAACAGTCAGTATTCTATACATAAATAGTTTGGTTGGTGTGAGACTCATGAATAAAAGATATATTAAGTAACTTCTCCATGATATATGAGTAATGATAGCATTCAGTTCTTGAAACAAAGTAAAAAAATGAATATGGCATAATTCAAGATCATTATTGAGTAAGTCCAGACGCGATCTTTCTGTAGCTATGAGCAACCTAATCAGGCATTCACTGTAAAATTGAGTTAAAAAAATGAGAAAGGAATCAACTCTCAAGGCCAATCATATCTGAGTTCTCTCTAGGAACTGAGAAGCTGTCCAATGTGTCTAAATTGGAGCAGGGAATCTCATTAAAAATGGATCATACTCACCATACAGAATGCGCAAGTTGTATTTGAGTGATTTAATAGTTACAGCTTATCACAGAGAAGCTGATGTGAGGTTGAATAAAGAAATAACAGTCACCAAGGAAAAGGAAAGGAAAAGAGGACAGACTTCAGTGGAATAAAGGACGTCATTTTTAAATGGTAAAAGTTGAAATTGTGTCTCGGTTTTCTCAATAATTCATTTTTAGGAAAACCTCTCTTCATGAATCTATTCAGTGATAGGCAGCTGTTGGCAAAATTCAGTCTGAAATATCTCCAGTGTTTACCTTACATTGGTTTCTGAAAAGAAACCCCACATCCATGTTCTTGATTCTAAGGGAAACATTTGTGTATCAGTCATGGATAGTCCTCTGACTGAAGGAAGGGGTCTGAGCCTAACATGCAAAATTCACTGCATGAAACTGTGTGAAATGTTTCAATTATTTCTATAATAACATTTAACATGTTCCAGATATAGTGCATTAAGCACATAGCCAAGAAATGTTCCAAGCGTATGCTGTTTTTCATTTCGGTGTATTACGAGTGTATGAAACACATGTTAGGAATATATTTCATATTCTGCATTTGTAAAATATCAAATTTATATCAGCAGAAACCGCAACGGCGGCACAGGAGCTGCCCCTAGAGCACGGCCATTTTGCAATCAAACTTTTAACACCACATTATCATTTTAAAGAACAAATCTCCTGGTTGAAATGAAGAAAATGATTTTCACAACTCGTGGCAATTTTCTTTGTGCATTTATTACACGGGATTCAAAACACAGATTCAATAAAAATTAATCTTAAAGTTCTATGTGGAATGTATGCCATTCTCAAAGTACACATTAAAAATAAAATTAATATGACGTGATTGCTTGTATTCTGATTTATAGCGTTTAGAATTTATAGCATTGAGATATAATTTTGTGGAATTCATGAGGCTTATTCTAATATATCTATTGCTATAGTTCTTTGGATTGTTAATGAAAAGAAATTCTTCTAACAATCTAAATATATTTATTTGCAAATATCATCTCATGTAGGTATTGCATTTTATGGCCTAGATGAAATGTGGATCATGTATTTTATGAGAAATCTAATTATGTGATAGAACTTTACTTCCATTACTAGATTTTAAGCCATTCCCCATGTTTTATCTCCTGTAATTAGGGGTGATACTTATTCTATAATACAGTTTTTTCATAATTATAAATGACATGGATTTAGGTAGTGCCAGCAGGACTTGTCTTGTATCAAATTATTTTCTAATTGTTCACATTGTTGCGACTGGTTTCCACTGGCAGGTGTCCAAACCCTTGGTTTCATATGCACTTCCTTGTCCTGACAAATGGATGTTCTGAGATGAGCTAAGTTTTAAATAGCGCCTGAAATACAAACCTGAAACACTTACTACACTGGCCACTTTACTGTTACTTATAATTATCAGTCTCAGTTTAGGATCAGGCTTCCCTGCAAGAAGGTGTCTCATGAATCGGCCCCACGGCCCATACCCAGAGCTCACTGTAGCTTTCCTTGGCTTCTTCTTTCTTTGAACATGTTTTGCTGTTTAGCAAACAATGAATTGTTGTTTTTAATCATGGATGTGTGTGCTTGTGAGTGTGTGTCTCTATATAAATATGTAGATAGATACAGATGGAATGTTTTATATTTCATCAAGGCTAATTACTTTATTATATTATCATCTCTTCATGAAAGTAGCTAACATTTTTTAGGCATGGCACTTTGTAGTATCTCTTTCAGCTTTTTCTGCTCATCATACATTTATAATATAGGTGTCTTCATTATCTCCCCAACTCTGTCTGAAGCAGGTCTTAAGAGGGGGGAAGTAAGATACTAAGGTTTCAGAGCTGGGATATGAGCCCTTTTCGGGTGAACGGGAAGTTATATTTCCTATGCTCCTAACTAACTAGAATATAGACAAATCTTACTTGAGATATATTTTCATATTTATGCTTAGAACATATAGCATATATATATTCTTGCATATATATATATACATTTATTTCTTGCATATAGCAATCTCTGGCATAAAGCAATCCCCTTGTTGGTGAGTTTATTACAATTATAAATAATAAGACTTAGATTTCAATACATAACATTAACTGACATATTTTTGTAAGTTTTAAAATTGGCCTTAGACTGTCCATAATTATAAATTATAAGATAATGTTAAAGCAAAATTCTTCTACTAATCCCTCACACTAAGCTCAAAAGCTACCTCATCCTTCTCAAAATGTCTACAATTTGCCTTGTTCATGACCCCTGCTTACAGTCCTCAGCAGCTTCCCAGTGACCTGGGATCATCCATTCACACTGTAAATGCAAGACCCTCCGGGTGCTGGCCAATCTGTCTTCTCATCACACTACTGTTTACTGTCAGAGCGTGTCACACTACTATTTTCCTAGCTCCTCCAGGGCCTTTGGCTTACTATTCCCTGCATCCGGGATGATGCAGCCTCAGCCCTGCTTTCTTTGATTGGACCCTGCCACCGTGTAAACCCCAGTTGAGACTTCTCGTCCTCAGAGGCCTTCTCCAAATGCTCTCTTTACAGTTTCCCCCATCTCTGTGCTAACCCCTTTATTTTCCACCTCAAACCATTCTTGACCTTGTATTTATCACAAGTAAAATCCTATGATACTTGCTTATCTTGCCTCTTCTTCTATGTCGGTCCTCAGAAAACTGCAGGCCAAATTCAAATCACTGACAGCTGTTAGATATAAAGTTTTGTTGGAATACATCCATACTCATTTGAACACCTGCTATTCAAGGAGATTGTCCTGCTTTACCTGTACCGTTGAGTAATCATGGGAGAGAACTTCGAGCCTGAAATCCAAACACATTTATTAGCTGACCCTTTCTAGAAAATATTTGTCATAAAAGTTAAAAGATCAACAGTTAAATCGATGTGAGTATGTTACTAGGACAACCCATTGGTCATAGTGCCTGGAATCACACGCCAGCTCTGCTAGTTGTTTAGCTGTGTGGTGCTCCACAAGTTATCCTCTGTGTTGTTCAGCTTTCCAATCTGTCCAAAATGGATGATAGTAATGTGAGCATCATCAGTGTGTTGTGAAAGTTTAATGTACTCATACCTGCAAAGTATTGAGAATATCTTATAAGATTATCATTTGTTGATGCCTTCTCAGAATCTGTCTAAAAAGGAAATGTCCTACCCAAATGAAGAGTGGGTTAATAAATAAAATGATAAAGCCTCTTTTGAACTCACTATAGCCTTTTGTTTGGACTTCTTAATAGTATTAAAATATTTATTTCCCTATTATGATTTGCCTAAATTATTTGAAGCCATGGAGTGTGTTGTAACCTGAAATGACATAACCCACTCCTGGAGCGCAGGATAGATCTGATATGAGTATAAGTAAAAGGAATTTCTGACAACAGAGGAGCCCAAGGAAACCCAAGAAACTTCTACTGTCAATCATCAGTTTTTGAAATTTATTTTCATTATGCATTTTTAGAGCAATGAATTTTTGGATGACATTTTTCTGTGTATGATAAGAAAAATGTATTATAATTCCTTATTTCAGGAAAACTACAAATTCATAGGAAGGAAAAATAGCACAAAATACTTACATTTGTATAATATGTGACCAACAAAACACAATTAAATGGGAGGGCTAAGGAATTCCACTGGGAGAAGACCTCATTCCTAGCATCATATAGAGAGTCAAGAAAGCATGGTGAAATTGTATAAATACTCATTTCTATCTAGTACCACTTCCAGCTAACAGCATACTTGATTCTACATTTCTCACTGGTCAAATCATGCCTTTGTTTTGTGTAACTATCAATTAAACTTGTTACTATCTCTAACCAGACTCACTACCCTGCCTGTGAATTCAATAAAACTGATTAAGTGGATGAAACTTTACATATATATATATATATATATATACACACACATACATACATATATATTCTTGTAAGCACAGCTTGGATCTGTTTGTTGACATTTGGGCTATAAATTAGGAAGTCAAGAAATTAGTGAAGCTGCTTAACCTCATGAGGATATTAGCATTTAATAAAGCATTCCCAGTATTGGTGAGCAAGGCTCTGTGTTGTGCAGGGAACACTAACCACAGGAAAGAATGACAAGCCAACAACCAACATCACCAAAAGCTACATCTCCCGTCAAGAACGGCTTGATCATTTTGAATGTCACGATCAGTTAAAATAGCTAATGCGGTAGGCTTGTGTATAGACCCAACATTGGCTAGTGCGACCTACTGCATTTCTCTGTGTGTGTGTGTGTGTGTGTGTATTATTCTATTATATGTCTTCACTTCTTTTGGCTCTGTGGAAATGGCTTGGGCCACATATGAATGTACCTAGCAAGATATGTTATATTTCACAAATTTCTAATCAGAGTGGAGGATCCAGGAGCATCGTTCCAGCTTGGGCCTGAGGCATCCTGCAATTAACTTTGTCAAGTGTCCCTGACTGTAAACAGTTACCTCACATTACCTCCGAGCACGAGGCCATGTTTGTACATGAGGGCCGGCTGCTGCAGTATGGCTTAGCTAAAATTCTGACTTCTGGAAGTCATTTTCTACCACGTGCACATTTCAATAAATCTGCAAAATAACTTAAGCAGAGGGACCCAGGGTGATTTTTCTACTTTCATTTTTCTCCCTACCCCCTCCCAACTAAGCTGTAAAACTAAGTCCCCTTTATCACAAAAGTCTCCACGATATAATCCAATTGACGTTCAGGGTTTGCTTTCGCACATGCTTGTCTCTTCCTGTGCCACTAAATCGTATCAGCTGCTCTGGATTTGGGCTTGATGGTGATTGCTGAGGTGGGAGAGACAGTGGCTGCATTTGTCGGCTACTTTTTCATAAGGTGTAGGGATCAGGGAATACGGTTTTTAGCCATAGTGGAATTTACTAGATATATAGGCGATTCAGTTTTTTTCTTTTTTTTTTTTTTTTTGTTTTCAGTCATTTGTTCTAAGAAATAAATTTTGATATCTAGACATTATGCTATCCAGGAAAAATATATTTGTTTTATACTACATGAAATATCCTAACATGTCTGAAATTACTCAGCATTTATGTAGGCACTGAAAACAAAGTCTTATTCAAAGTAAATGGTTTATGTATCCACT